>NC_143409.1:42880379-43195057 GCF_052110815.1 Crocodylus siamensis
GAAGTCTAATAGCAAGGCATGGTTATAACTCTGACACCAAGGTAGATTTGGCCCATATGGTGTCAGACAAAGATCTGTAGAATGTCTTAAGCTCGAGACACAAATGGCACTCCCCATTTGGCTTATATAGGTATCATTGTGCCCAATACAGACCATCATGCCCATCTTTGGTGTCTCTAAAGACCACCTTTGGGGAATTTTGCCAGATGGAGACTCCCTTCCATGCAGGTCAGTGGGAGTCTGAGTGTAAGACCCTGCTCACCAGAGGATAGGAAGGGGGGAGGGAGGTCACTTGGTAGGTACTGGTGGCAGTGCATTCCTTGGACAGAGAATCCCCCGGCTTCTCAGTGCTGCAAGGATCCATAGTCAAACTGCACTCTCCCACTAATGGCATGGACCCATGACACAGTTGCATCAAGGTGCTTGGTCTTTACACTGGAATATAGGAGTAGGCCATTATAAATTATACCAACCTAGGACTGTATGTTATATTACTTGAGTCCAGAGTAGCACTGCCCTTGGGAAAGATCGGGGTAAAATTATACTGGTATAAGGTAGATCTGTATAGGTGTTGTGTGTTCACTAGTTATCCCAGGGCAGCCTTTTGCAAAAGTTATGACCTGCTCCTCCCTCACCTAATGGCATGGTACTGTAATAGCCACATGCTGCATTCATCCATCCCACAATAGCTTTATGCCTGCCTGCTTCAAATCCTGGGGTAATTTGTATTGGTTAGTTATCCCAGTGTAAACAGGTTGTTGGTCCAAGCTCTGAGGCAGAGCAGTCTGGCTGCTAGAGCACTAGTCAGGCAAAAAACTAATAACAGTGGTGAAGCAACAGGGGTGCTAAAGCATCATTATTGCCTTGTGCCACCCCAATTGTTTTCTGCTTCTTGACTCATGCTTCGATGCTTATGTTCTTTGTTGTCTGCTTGTACAGCTCATAGCACGCTGTGATTCTGGTCTGTAATTGGGTCTCCTAGCTGCTGCCGTAATGCAAAATCTCTATCATCTGTGAGGCCTTTGCCTCAGTTTCCCTACAGGTAAAGTTGGAAAATACTCCCTTCTGTTACAGGATGATGAAGTGCTTGCGGCAACAACAAGGTTGGAACTCCGGACCTCCAGCACTTATCCACCTTAGCGGGAAGCTGTTGTTAGCACTTACTGTTATATGTGGGCCAGTCACTAGAAAGGGATAGAGATGTAGGCTTCTCTAATGTTGTGTAAATGTGGTTTAAGGAGCAGTAGCTCAAAGGGCTAAGCATGAGCTGGAAGTGATGGAAGATGGTAGTACTGGACAAGCAATGGGATTCATTTTGGACGGTGAGGACTGGCTCTATACATAAATATCTTCTTCTCAGCCCCTGGTCTGAGGTAGAGGAGACCCAGGAGACTGGGCATAGAACTAGTTGGCATGTTTTGGACAATTTTGATTCTGCTGAAAAGTTGCTTTTTACCAAAAACTGTGATTTTCACCAGAAAATGGTACGAGCATGAAATGTTCTAATTCACCTCTGAGTAGCAGGGAGGTACTGCAGATATACCCACACAAATTGGATACAGGACATAGAGGGATTCTCTGGTTTGGGTTTGTGCAGGTCAGGCTCTGTGATCACACTGGTACAATCTGGGCTTACTATCTATGACTCTTTTTATTGATGGACCCTAGAGAGTCCAAAGAGATGGAGAAATCTGGATTCAGAATTTTTAAACCTCTTTTATTGTGCAGAAGCAGGAAGCCCAGAGCAGCTCCCGTCCTCTGCCCAGCATCCTACTAGCCAGCCTGGCTGCTTAACTGCTCAGAGGCTGGAGGCATCTGGAAGACGCAAGCTCACATTGTTCTGACAAGGCACGTAGGAGGGTTATTCCAGGCAACGGCGATACCATTAGGTGATTCACATATTTAAATCCCACTTACACAAAAGTGGCGACACTGGGAATATTAATCAAGGATTTGTAGAAGAGGCTTGTTCCCACCTTATGAATAACATTTCCCCCAGTACCGGGCTGTAATTCCATCGAGGGGCTCAGGTGACATTGTACTACACAAAAACCTTAATGAGATAAAGCCCTAGAAAATGGGATGTTGCATTTTGTGCTGCTTAATGTGTGTTTGATGATAATCTGATTAATACCATAAGTGAAGGGGTTTGAGTGGATCCGGGGGTGGGTTGATTACATAGTGGGAGCGGGGAGCATGGACGATGGGCATACATGGAGGTTTGAGGAGCTTCAGGGTGAAGGAAGGAGATATCAGAAATGTAGGTGGCTCAGGGGAATGGGGGAAAGGCTGGAGACTCCAAGAGATACACTGGGCTGGGGGGCTTGGTGGCAGTACTTTGAAACAGGAGGGCTGGAGACCCCAAGGGTAGGTGAATGGCATAGAAGAGGACTGGGGGGGTCTGGGATAAAAGGGTCTGCGTTTCCCTGCAAGTTCACTTCCTGTCCTACACCCCAGTTCAGTGCTGTTACCGCAGTGCTCTTTACAGTAGAGGTCAGTCTCTTTATCCCCATTTTACAGCTGAGGAAACTGAGGCACAAGGGTGTGAAGCAACTTGTTGGAGTTTACCCAGCAGGCCAGTGGCAATGACAGAAATAAAAGACAGGTTCTCTCAGGCCAGCCCCTTTCATGCCTAGCAAGGCCCCGTATTTAGAAAACAAAACCAGAGGCATGGCAGCAAATGACATCTGACTGAGAGGGAGGAGTACTGCTGATTGACTCACTAGTGCTGTCCCCTCCAGCACTTAGTGAGCTGCTTGGGGAAAGTCATTTGTAACCGAGCTGACTCCACAAGGCAGTGGACAATCAAGAGGAGGCAGTACACCCCCACCTAGAGCCTGTCAAGCCTCCCTCGCTCTGTCCCTCCTCCTCCCCCCTAAACCTCCCTATCAGTAGCTTGGGAGCTCTGTCAGGAACCTGCAAACAAATAGCTGTATGAAGCAGCACTTGGGATGGGGGCAAGGGTGGGGACAAGGATGCAGAGCGGGTTCTGATAGCACCAGGGACAACCCTGGATGGAGCAACTCCCTTGCAGTTCATCTGTTATTCTCTGTGTAAACACTTGGGTATTTTTTTATGAGCCTATTATAATCTGGACCATTTTAAATGAATGATTAACTGCATCCTTTAATAACTCATTATGAAGGGTGCCAAAAATGGCATCAGCGATAAATTTGTAACAGCTGAAGCTGTCGTGGGCTGTTCTGACGTGCAGTCTTATTGTCTGACACAGATGCTGGGGAGCCCGAGCTGATCTGCACCTGCTTCTAACAGAACCGTCCGTCCATAAAGGAGTCGTATATGTCCACTAATAATGACCACTGGGTTCAGATCAGCTCCATGACAGGACTGTCCCCACAGGGGCTGCTAATCTTTAACAGCTGGTGGGAACACTTTAAGCAGACCAGCTCTCCAGTGGGAAATGCAGGTGTTGAAAGCAGCATGTGTGGTGGGAACCCATCAGCTCCAACTAAATGTAGACAGGTCATTTTGACTCCCACGATTAGATATTTTGCCCCGACGGCCACTCGAACTGTGAAGAAGTTCCTCCTAATATCCAATCTAAATCTGCTCTCTTCTAGCTTGTGGCCATTATTTCTTGTAACCCCCGGGGGCGCCTTGGTGAATAAATACTCACCAATTCCCTTCTGTGCCCCCCTGACGAACTTATAGGCAGCCACCAGGTCGCCTCTCAACCTTCTCTTGCGGAGGCTGAAAAGGTCCAGTTTCTCTAGTCTCTCCTCGTAGGGCTTGGCCTGCAGGCCCTTAACCATACGAGTGGCCCTTCTCTGGACCCTCTCCAGGTTATCCGCATCCTTCTTGAAGTGCGGCGCCCAGAATTGCACGCAGTACTCCAGCTGCGGTCTGACCAGCGCCCGATAGAGGGGAAGTATCACCTCCTTGGACCTATTTGTCATGCATCTGCTGATGCACGATAAAGTGCCATTGGCTTTTCTGATGGTTTCGTCACACTGCCGACTCATGTTCATCTTGGAGTCCACCCCTTTTCACTTCCGTGCCACCCAGCAGGTCATTTCCTAGGCTGTAGGTGTGCTGGACATTTTTCCTCCCTAGATGCAGCACTTTGCATTTCTCCTTGTTGAACTGCATTCTGTTGTTTTCTGCCCACTTGTCTAACCTGTCCAGGTCTGCTTGCAGCTGTTCCCTGCCCTCCGGCGTGTCCACTTCGCCCCATAGCTTAGTGTCATCTGCAAACTTGGACAGAGTACATTTCACCCCCTCGTCCAAGTCGCTGATGAAGACATTAAAGAGTATCGGTCCAAGCACCGAGCCCTGCGGGACCCCACTGCCCACACCCCTCCAGGTCGAAACCGACCCATCCACCACGACTCTCTGGGTGCGACCCTCCAGCCAATTCTCCACCCACCGGACTGTGCAGTCATCCAAGTCACAGCCCCTTAACTTGTTCACCAGTATGGGGTGGGATACCGTATCAAAGGCCTTCCTGAAGTCCAAGTATACGACATCCACCCCTCCTCCTGCGTCGAGGCGTTTTGTGACCTGGTCATAAAAAGAGACTAGATTGGTCAGGCACGATCTACCTGCCACGAACCCGTGCTGGTTTCCCCTCAGCATAATTTGTCCTGCCGGGCTCTCACAAATGTGAGCCTTGATGATTTTTTCAAAGATTTTGCCAAGGATGGAGGTGAGACTGACTGGCCTATAGTTACCCGGGTCCTCCTTCCTCCCCTTCTTGAAAATGGGAACCACATTGGCCCTTTTCCAGTCCTCCGGGACTTGACCCGTGCGCCACGAGCGTTCAAATATTCCCGCCAGTGGCTCTGCAATGATGTCGGCCAGTGCCTTCAGTACCCTCGGATGGAGCTCATCCGGGCCTGCCGACTTAAAGGCATCCAGTTCCTCCAAGTGACCCTGCACCACCTCAGGGTCCACGCATGGAAGTCTGGTGCCTTGCTGCTGCCTCCCTACACTCCCAGTGAGAGACTTGTCGTGCCTCTCGCTTAGGAACACTGAGGCGAAGAACTCGTTGAGGAGTTCAGCCTTGTCCCCTCTGTCCATCACCAATTGTTTCTGCCCATTTAGCAGGGGTCCTATTCCTCCCTGGGCCTTCCTTTTACTCCCTATATATCTAAAAAACAATTTCTTATTGTCTTTTACTTGGGTTGCCATCCTCAGCTCCATGGTAGCTTTGGCCTGTCTAACTGCCTCCCTACAAGCACGAGCAGAAGAGGTATATTCCTCTTTGGTGATCTCTCCCTGTTTCCACTTTTTATGTGCTCCCCTTTTGGCCCTTAGTCTGCCCTGGATTTCTCTGGTCAGCCAGGGAAGCCTCCTGGCCCCTTTCCCTCTTTTACCTCGCACGGGGATCGTCTCGCTTTGTGCGAGAAGGATAGCTTCCTTAAGGCACAGCCACCCTTCTTGGGCTCCCATCATTTCAAAACTACTACTCTGCAGTGCGTCCCTCACTAATCGCCTGAGTTTGCTGAAATCAGCTTTCCTAAAGTCCAGCACGTTCACCCTACTGGTTACCTTACCCACTCGACGCCTTATGTTGAATTGTACTTTTAGGTGATCACTGTCCCCCAGATGGCTACCGATCTGTAGGTCCCCTACTATGTCATCCCCCGTTGCCAATACCAGATCCAGTAAGGCATTCCCCCTAGTGGGACCATGTACCTCCTGCGTCAGGTGGAGGTCCTGTACACAGGTTAGAAACCTGCGTGAGCGGTGGGACTTTGCTGTCTGTGTCTCCCAGCAGATGTCCGGGTAGTTTAGGTCCCCCATGACCACTGCCTCTTTAGCTTTTATGGTCTCCGAGAGTTGCCTCAGGAGCCCCAAATCTATTTCTTCCCCTTGATGTGGGGGTCTGTAGCAGACCCCTACCACCAAATCCTTTTCTCCTTGCCCCCCATGTAGCCTAACCCACAGTCCTTCTACTTCCTCATCCTTTGATTCTGTCTTGATGAGGGTTGATGTATATTGCTCCTTAACATAGAGCGCAACCCCTCCCCCCTTTTTCCCCACCCTGTCCTTTCTGTACAATCTATAGCCCTCAATATGTACCGCCCAGTCGTGGGATGAATCCCACCAGGTTTCCGTCAGCCCCACTAAGTCGTAGTCGTTTAGTGCAACCAGGAGCGCTAGTTCATCCTGCTTGTTCCCCATGCTCCTAGCATTAGTATATAGGCACTTGAGCCCTGTGACTGGTGCTTTTGCTACCCCCTCGCTCCAAGTCCTAAAGGGCTTTTTGTCTCTAACCTTCCCGTTCCTTACCTGTGCCGTATTGCTGTCCACCCCCTGTCTTTCACGTTCCCAAAGCTCTCTTTCTTCAGGCTGGGCTGTCCTTGTGGGTGCCACCTGGTTTGGTGGTCCACAGCTTCCCCCGCCCTCATCTCCCCCTCCCCCCGACGAGCCTAGTTTAAAGCCCGCCGGAGGAGATCCACCAACTCCTTTAGAAATGTCCTACCCAAGGCTTTTGGGCCATCAGGCTAAGAAATGCCGGTTTCCATGCCTTGCACACCTGGGAGACATGTCTGGTCACCTCTGATTCTCCAACCCAAAATACCAGCTAGACTTTTACAGCTGTTTTTTCTGAGGGGGCAGCGTGAGGCTGGATGGAGGATCACACCTGTCCCTCTGGAGAAGTAGTGAGGTGCCTTACCCGCTCGGGGAGAGGGCCCCCAGTGTCATTGCTCTGGAGATGTCTAACTCCCCTTATGATTCTCACTCCTGTCGTCGGTTCTCAGGGAAATTCCAGCCTCGCTCCCTCGGTGCCTCAGTTTCCCCCCCTTCGATGAGGAATTCACTCCCTCTTGACCTACTCAAGGGAGGTACTGTGTGACGACCCACACCCACGGGTGCCAGGTGCCTGGTTACTGCAGTGACAAGGCCACACCAGCACTTTAGGTAGGTGGCTTCGTCTTGCCTCTGTGCTGAGCTCAGTAACACCCTCGATTTCAATGGGCTGGAGATCAGGGCACAGAGATGCCTGATTCTGCTCTCTTAGCACAACGAATCTGAGCGACGTGAACACATCCTACCTCAAGAAGCTGAGAGGGTGGCAAGGGCTGTTGCTGTTTTTAGCCTGTATTCTCTGAGGAGCTGTTTCTCCAACAGACAGGCGCAGTGTACAAAAGGCTTGTCAAGGAAACAAATGCAAGGAGTGTTTTTTTGTGTGTGTGACTGGTGACTCTTCAAAAGGGGAAACTGATTTGGTTTCCTTTTCCTTTTTTTCCCTTTATTTTGACAGAGTGTTTTGACAGATCAATAAAGACGTCGACGAGGACAAGGAAACATTCTGGCAAACACAGATACACACACACACACATGCCCACGCACGCACACACATACACGCACATAACTCCCACTCCACCTCGCTCTAGCTCTCTTACCTAAGCACAGGAGCATTAGAATATAGTCTGCAATGAGGCAGAAAAGATGTTCCCCTTCCAGTCAGGGGTGTCACACAGCTTTGCCAGCAGTCATGAACTAAGCCTCACTCCCCATTCAGCCACCCCTCCGATACTGTGCTTGAAGCCATTATCCGGAGGGGGAAACTGAGGCACAGAATGAGGAAATGCCCATGGGCACACAGGGCATCGGTGGCAGAGCTGGGACCAGAACCTTCCCACTCCAGTCATTAAGTATGTGGCCCTGCTCTCCATGCAAATCCATGAAGGAGACCACAATGTGCCCCCCTGTAGGAGGGAATATTCTGCCCTCACTATGCTTTTACCGTACTTCAAACATATGGAGACAGAGCCAGCACAAGGGGCCAACCTCACCGAATGCCAAGAGCCAGTGACTGCACTGTGGTCCTCAGTGCATCTGATCCCTGGGTCTTGACCATCCTTCTCAGCCCCAAGGAACAGAGAGGAGAAGGCTCGGGTCTTGTGACTATCATGTGAGCTAGACCATTTGCCAGGATCAAGCAGAGACCTAGGGTAGCCACTACGGGACAGGCCCAGGTCTCCTGTCCCCTCTCAAAAAATCAGTCCCAAGCAAGCACCATACCTCAGCACTGCCTGCTACTGACTCAGCTGTTGTCCCAGGTTTTGCATCACAAGCACTGACCCTGTCACATCTGTGAGGACCAACAAGGCCACAGATCAAGAGTGGAGAGGTCTGTATAGTAATATTAATAATTATTAATATACCAGCACCTTTCTTCCAACAAATAGCTCCTACTGGGGCCAGAAATACCCTCCTTTCTTCCTGCCTTGGCTTCTAATGCCGACATCTCTCTTGATTATTTCCAGGCCTGCTATGTGTGCTTCATTCAGCCAATTACCAGGGCATCCAGTATGCGTCAGCTCAATGGGGATTACTCTTCAATCCGAAACATTGATGCCACTTAAAATGGATTTCTTCTTTTTTCATTTCTCCCTTGGCTTGGGATGAACTCAAAGGAACTGGCTATGAGGCCATACAAAGGAAGGGGGGATGATGAGTGGCGTCTTGTTAGCAGGGATTAAAAAAATGTCTGAGCCTGGAAAAAAAGAAAGCAATGGTAGAGATGTCAACAGGCTAACCAGCCACCAGGTCAGGAATGGAGAATCAAACCCTTGAACTTGGGTGCAGTTGTACACACCCTGCCTGGTGAAAGCAAAGGACTGAGCCAGGGAAGGTTAGAAATGAAAGGAAGGGTATGAGCTTAATGGTGGATAATATATAAGTAAATGTGTGGTTTGCGACACACATGCTGTTCTAGCTTAGGGCTGACGGTGGCAATAAATTGGTGGGAAAGGTCTCTGGTGTTGCCTGGCTCCCCCACTACTTCCTACCCAAGGAATCTAGCTCTTCCACACACTCCTTGATGCACAGATCAAGCTGTTGGACTCCATGGCTCAGCGTCCATCTGGAAAGCACTCTCCCTTGCTCCCCACCGTTGCCCCCTAGAACAGCGGACGCAGCTGGCATGGGAAGGCCCAGCGAAGAGATTTACTCTGACTCTATCAGCTTTGCAGTGCTGGCCCAGTTCTGCCACCTCTTCCCAAGGATGACAGGACAGAAGCGTCCTCCAAATCCCTCTTTAATCAGCCAGGCAGTGACAGCTGATAATAGCAACAGTACTAGGTGCAAGACACAGGAGGCAACAGTGTCTCCCTAACTCTACACAGGTTAGGCCTTATCTGGATTATTGTGTGCAGTTCTAGGCTCCATGTTTTAAAAAAGAAAGTGGAAAAGTTTGAGAGGGTCCAGAGGCAAGCAATGGAGATGATAACGGGCTTGGAAAGCAAGTCACATGAGGAGGGGCTGAAAGAACTAGGCACGTTCAGCTTGTGGAAAAGGTACTTAAGAGGGGATAAGGCAGCACTTCAAATACTTGAAGGGCTGCCATAAAGAAGAGGGAAAGCACCCTTTTTCTCTTGCTGTAGAGAGGAAGATGAGGACCAATGGCTTGAAGCTGCAGTAAAGTAAGTTTAGACTGGATACTAGAAAAACGTCTTCACTGTGAGAATAGCGAGGCAGTGGAATAAACTGCCCGGGGAAGTTGTGGACTCTCCTGCTCAGGAAGAGGTTGGACAAATGGACAGCCACTGATCTGGAATAATCTAGGCATAGTTATGCTTGTGTCCCTCTGTGGGTATTTCCCATGCTTCTGGGCTTTGCTTGTTGCTTCTGAGTCACTTCCATCCTTTCTGCTGCATGTGTCTGGTTGTTTTTAAGCCTCCTTTAGAGCCACTGAGTATTGGCAACATTGGGAGCATGATGAGTGTGTGCTGGCATGTCCGGGCACTCTGAGGGCATATGTGAGTGTGTGTAGCTGGGAGTGCAGGTTTGTTTGTGTGAGTATGCTCCTGTCAATTTGCTGGTCTCTGGGTGTACGTGCTTATTTATCTCTTGGAGGTTCTGCACATGTCTCTTGTGTAGGTGGGAGTATGTCTGAAAATGCCTCTCTTGCTGCATTAGAGAAATACATTGAATGCTGCATGTGACTAGCAGCAGGAGAGCGAATGTTAGAACTGGGTAGGAAACAACCTTCCTGCCCCATCAACATTTTTAAGATTTAAAACGTTTCCCTTTTTCGAATCAGAACAAACAGTTGAGATCAATGTTTCCCCCTCAAAACAAGGCCCTTCCACCCCCCCCAGTTTTACTATCAATTCATTGAAATTTCAAATCCAATTCACTCAAATTTAGAGGAAAATCATGCCCTTGTTAGTAGGCTTTTTTTGTTTCAGATGTCTCGAGACTGGATGAGTCTATTCTTTTAAAGCTTTCCCCCTCCCCCAAAAAAAAATATTTCAAAATGGGAAATTCATTAAATCTGAGCCTTTCTACAGAGAATTCTAGTTTGGATCAAACTATGTTTTCTGACAATGTCTCAACTTAAAATTCTCACCCAGCTCAAGGGAGTAGCATTGCCAGAGCTGGCACAGGGACACCCCAGCTTCTCCCCCATCTCTTACTGGCCAGTACTGACTACTACAAGTGTGTGTGCCCCTCTTTCACTGCATGCAAAGAGATCCCAGAGAGTAAGAGCTGGCTGAAGTACCTTCCCCCTCCATGCCTCAGGAAATACTGGTAGATCACATCCTGCACTTAGTTCCTTCCATACAATCCAATATAACCCACTGACCTCAGTGGAGTGGTTACAGGTTTATACTAGGGGTGGGTGCCTATTTGGCCTCCTCTGGAAACCTCAGCCTGATTTCCTTTGCTAGAGGCTAATGGTTACTTAAATCCAGAGTTGGCCAGAGATCCCCAAGTACTTTGATTAGGCCAGCAGGGAAATAGCATCCTGCGCATGCTACTTCTTACAATGAACATTGAAATATCCTGGATTGCAGGGACTCTTGGGATCAGTGGGAATTTTCACTTCCAGATCAGTGCACTTCTCATAGAGAGCAGAAACACAGCTTGCCCGTAGGTTCCTTCCAATTTTGCAGTTTTGAAATAGGTGTGCAGCAGAACCTGGCTGTGCACTAAGATGTGTCTAGTCACCCATCATCATCCTGGCCAATCCCATGCACTGGTATAAATCTACTGGGAAGACAGAGGATTAATTGGGATTTGCCCTGGTGGAACTGACCATATGACCTAGCAACATCTAGGATGATTTACTGTCTAATGGGATCCTCCAATTAGGTAGGTTTAGCCATTGCAGAGCTTAACCCCATGCTAACTCTATGTACCTTTTTGTCTCCCTCTAGTGACTAGACATAAATTAGACTAGGTGCGAGTCCTTCCATTCAGGCAGCAAGGCCTTCTGCATCTGGATCCAGAGTTTGGAGTTCAGGTGCCCAAGTAATCCATCCAAAGGGTAGTTTCAGCCAATGGCTCTGCCTTCTCTTTGTAACTGTGATGACACATGCAAATGACTGAGGGTCAAGCTAATTCCCATCCCAAGTCTCTTTGTGTTTCTCTGAGCGATGTCACAACTTTTCTGTGTGAGATCACTCCGTTATCATGGCAATGTTATTGATGTCACCAACTCAGCATTATAACTTCACTGCAGGGGACTGGGACATAGGTAAATAGGGAAAGGGACCGAGGGTCAGGACTGAGGTGCATTGGCAGAGGGGTGGGGTGGGCTGCACCAGTTGCAGGTGCTGTGAGGCTGTGTTTTGTGAGCCCAGGGCAGAGGTAGTGGGGCAAAAGGGAGATGGGCTCCAATTCAAGATTGTGCAGTGTCAGCAAAGTTGTATGTGAGGTGCTTACAGCTGGAGAAACCAGGAGCCCTGTGGGTTGGGACTGAGGGGCATCAACAGAGGTGTATGTTGACATCCCAGGACAGGAAGAGCTGCTGGGCTGCAGGGTGGGGCTGCAGGTCAGGACTGAAGAGCCTAGACAAGAGCTGCATATGGGAGTCCCAGCCCTCGGGAGTTTGAAGAAGAGGCTAAGGTGCTTTGGCCCAGCTTGGGGTGGCAGAGGGAATATTATTTACCCTCTCCCTGCCTACCCTTTCCATAGCTCTCCCTAACCACTGCCAATCATCCTTCTGTCATTTCATTATATTCATCTTGTCGGGGAAGTAACACAGGAACCCAGATGTTGGAAACCAACTCTCCAAGACTTAATTTACTGCCGATTTCTGCTCGGCAGCCAGGGACACGAAGACAAGGGTAATAGCTCCTCTGCTATCCTTCCCCCCATGTTTCTATTAAGCACAAATTTACAACTGTGTGAGCTTTATTTCATGCTCTTCAATAAATCCCAGCAATGGAAGCAGTAAGAGCTGCATTAACCTTTAACACCCATTCCAGGAGAGGCCCCATAAAACAGGGGCAAACATCCAGAGGGAAGGGGCAGTTAGTCCACTCTCATTTTCTGAGGGTAAAAGGTAATAAACCTGCACATTGATATATGAGTGGAAGGAAAACAATGTCCTTGTCCTTCCCCTGGTGAAGCCAGGCAAGCCCAGGGCTAGGGAGGGAGGCCCTTTATTTATATGGGTAGCTGATGTTTTTTGTTTTCTTCCACTAAACTGAAAGAGGAGGAAAAGAAGCTTGTATGTTCACTCTTGTGTGAATTAGAGGCTCATGAATTTGACAGCCAGATAATCCAGGTTAGACAGCCGGGTAGCTAGATAGGAGGCTGGCAGGCATTCCCCACCACTATCGTTCCCCCTACATGCATGCATGCATGTACTTGTGCATACATGCACATGCACACACACACACACAAGCCTCCCTCCCACCCCCCTACCCCCACTCCTGGGTTCCCAGGACTCTCAGTCCAAGCCTACAAATGCCTTAGGCAAAAAATTCAGATCCTACATAAGAGGCATGACCGGGGTGCCAGCAGACTGGGGCATCAGCAGCAGTGGCAGCTGCTATTTTTGTACACCTCTGGACCCAAATCAGTGCCCAGAGCTTGGTGCCCCCACCCCAACTTTTAGTTATGCTACTGTCTACATACCGGGGTCTCAATGATCACCTTCAACCTAGGACTGTTCATGGCTGCCACTGTAGTCCAGGGCAGAGAGAGGAAGTCCCTGTTATACAGCTACTGGGAAGGATATTTCTCTGCATTGGTATATAAGGCTGGGATTTAACCCTTAAATTTCCCACATATTTGAGGGAAGACAGCTTCCCTCTAAAGTGATGGAAAATCCAGCTGGCATGATTGGGGGCTGGGTCAGCTCCTGATTTTTCAAGGGGTCAGGGGGCTGGCATTGCTGCATCACTTCCCCTTCTAACTTGGACATTGTGAGGCTCAGTATGGCCCAGACCACAGACCATATATGAGGAAATGAAAGGCATGCTGGGCCTCAGCCAAGAAGGACCTGCATCTTGTAACATACCTCCGAAAGTTGGAGACATGGGAGGGTAAGGGACATCAATAGAGAAAATTGGTGAGTGGACAAGAGCCCTCCCTGTGGCCACTGGGATTAGCAAGTGGCTAAGAGGGGTTGGAAAGGGCAACCTGTTGGCTTTGACAGGCCACATATAGAGATCATGAGGAGTTGGATGAAGGATAGTGAGCCCAGTGGAGTGAAGTGGTGGAAGGCAGTGGGCAGCACTTCATAGCAACTCTAGGGCTGCAACTGGATTGTCAAAGGGGCTCAGGGGGATAGGGGAAGAAGATGAGGTCTGGCAGTGAAGCTTGGTTTCACTCTGCTCCACAGTGCTTAATGCCATGAACACTGCTGAGTGTAGGGGGGAATTTCATAGATTTCATAGACATCAGGGCTGGAAGGGACCTCGGGAGATCATCGAGTCCAGCCCCCTGCCCAAAGGGCAGGAAGTCAGCTGGGGTCATAGGATCCCAGCAAGATAAACATCCAATTTACTCTTGAAGGTGTTCAATGTAGGTGCTTGAACCACCTCCGCTGGCAGACTGTTCCAGACCTTGGGGGCTCGGACAGTAAAGAAATTCTTCCTTATGTCCAGCCTGAAACGGTCTTGCAGGAGTTTGTGACCGTTCGACCTAGTCATCCCTTGGGGCGCTCTGGTGAACAAACGTTCCCCCAGATCCTGGTGGAATTGATTTAATGTTAGATTGTAATTTCAGAAAAGTAGCTCCCCACTCCTGTAATTAACCTCTGTAAAAGCCACGTGGAAAAGGGCAGACTTAAGGTGACATTTGCTGTCACTTCTCTAGACTTTTGCGTTGCTTGCTGCACCAGTCGGGCATGGTCTGAGTGCAGATTTATGCCTATTGTATTTCTAGCCCTGTGTTGCTCTAGGAGAATTCCTGAATTTATTCATTATCCAAAAGTATTTGCAAATTGCTTCAGCAAATCATTCTGGGCTTGTGCTGGGAGAGACGATTTCCATCTCCTGTGTTTACCCATCCAACATCCAGCTCACACTGGCTATGTTGTGCCTTAGGCACAGCCTTAAGCAAAGGGTGTTGGATAAGATGTGCTGCTTCCAAAGGAGTCCCAGGGACTCTGGGACTCAAACACAGATGCTTCCTCCTTCCTAGGGGCGCTCACTTATTCATGACTTACACCATTGAAAATTCCTGCCTAGCCCTTAGTCTCATAGTTTTTAGGGTTGGAAGGGACCTGGACAGATTACCAAATCTGACCCCCTGCCATGGCAGGAAAGAGTGCTGGAGTCATAATACCCCAGCCAGATACCTATGCAACCTCCTCTTGAAGACCCCCAACGTAGGGGAGAGCACCACCTCCCTTGGGACCCCATTCCAGAGCCTGGCAGCCCTAACCTTATGCCTCTGCTAGCTCAGCTGTTCTAATGCATGAGTCAAGGGACTGTGAAACCAAGATTTTAGCCAGTACCTGCTCTTTCCTCTCCACCATCCAGACTCCAAGTCCAGGTGTGTGGAAGATGGTCAGGGCATTCTTCTTCCCGCTTACTTCCCCTTAGCAGGTCTATAGTCCAAAATCACAATCTAGCCCCATCTGGAATGGATATTACTATTTAATCTTAAGGCAGCAGTTTATGGCTCTTGGTTATATATGTCAGCTGTATCAGGTACAACATGAATTTCAAGCTGTATAATGGATGGTAATGGCCACACTTTGCAATTTGTGCTGTGCTGGTCAGATCTGTGCTGGAAATCAACCAATCAAGGGCAGAACCTCTAGCCCTCGATTTATGGAACTAATTGAGACAGCGTGCGTTGGGAAGTGTTTGATCCTATATGCAGGTCAACTGTGACTCGCAATGGATGTTAAGGCATTGGCTGAAATAGATGCTTTGTTTGCTTGTGCATCTCCATGCTTGGGAAGGGCTGGCCATGTGGGAACATTAATGAAAAGGGAACAGATGTGCTGAAATGGAACTCACTTCAAAATCTGATAGATTTTTGAGGGAAAATTTCTGCTCTTTGTCTACGGGCACAGTCCACCAAAATTGGGTCACAGGTGGTACAGAGCAATGGTCAGTGGAGGATCAAGAGCTGAGGGTCAGAGTCAGGACTGATGTCAAAACAGCAAGCTGAAGTCAGGAACAAGGATGAAGTATAAGGCTGTTCCTGGGCAAGGGGCCAAGGCTGGAGCAGAAGTCTGGGCAATCAGGATCCTGAAAACAAACTAGGCCTTAGGACCTTGTCCCATGTTGCATTTTTAGGAAGTGTCAACTGCACTTAAAACACGAGCGTCTGCATGTTCAAGCAGTAAAACACATGCTAAGCGTGATCATATTATAGCAGAGTTAGGACTTTTTGGGGGAGGAGTATCTCCAGATCATACTGAGTAATCAGTGTTCAGTTATTGTCCAACCACTCCATATAGATAATACCAGCATGGCTGGCTGCTTTTCAGTCCTGGCCCCTGCATCACACCAGTGTTTTGGACCAGCTCTGGCCTCGGTCCTTGGGACTAACAACTGGCTCCAACGCAGTGTCAGGGCTCGAACTGAAATCAGCCAACAGGCAGAACCAGCCCCAGCAGTGCACAGGAGTGCAGTGAACCAGCTCTGTGTGGTCCCTCGCTGTGTCACATGCTACACTTAGAGACTGTAGTAAAATAATTACTCAGAACATGTTGTAAGGGTGTGATTAAGAGTATGGTTATGTGGTATGATGTTACTTTGGCCCTCGCTCATTGCAGGTGTGTGTGTGTGTGTGCATGCACAAATTTGCCTATCTGTGCACTCATGCACATTTGTGCATCCACCACAAGCACGTCCACACCCAACCCCAGAAACACCTAAGCACATGTACACAGCTGCACACACAGGCTTATACACATTCCTGCATATAGGTATGTGCATGCATGTATGTGCATGTATTCCTGTGAGCACACGTGGACCTGCATGTACACATGTATGCACAATACAGACTCACATGGGACAGAGGCAGACTATGCCAATAACACTTAACACAGTGGGGCTCTGGTCCATGACCGTAGATCATAAATTCTTTGGTAAAAGTCATCATCATCATCATAAATGGATAATTTCTTCCATTATATACGCCCAAACTCAATATAGATATTAATCAAGCTGAGTTAATGTACCACACCCTGACAATCATGGCTTTGCTCCTTTTGCCTTTGCTGTAGGTCCAAGCCATTGGTTGCACTGAAAGAAAAAAAAAAGCTCATGAATAGTTAACAACGGGAAAGAGCCACATTTAAAAGCGATTGTTTTAAAAAGGAATCAGCGTCCCCAGCTGAGCGCTAACAAACTTGGCGTGAGGAAGCATGAATAATTGATTATATGCTCTGGGTGTTTTGTGTGTGTGTGTGTGTGTGCGCGCGTTCTTAATACAATTCAAATGCAATTCAGCTGAGGGAGGTGGAAGGCTTACATAGAGTAGTCCTGGGCCATGATTTGGTGAAAGATCCAAAAGCAGCTTAAAGTGATCGGAGCTGGGGCAGAAAAAACTCTGTGCATCAATGGGTTCATTTTAGTCAAAACAGCTTGGGACAGTAGAAGGGACTTGTTGAAAGTCTAACTAATTTTGCTAAAAAATGGTTCTCAGGATCTTTTCCCTGCTTCCCATCAAGAAAGCTTTTTTTTTTTGGCTAAATCCAATCGTTCTCATCAGCTCTAGCTAAAATTAACAGTTCAACTGGCAAGCAATTATGGAGAAGAGAGGCAATCCCTGTAGCAGTTCATGCTTTCACTTGCATGTTGGTGTCACTAATTAGAATGAAGCAAAAGCAAGTATAGGAGCTACCAGTGCTCAGCTCAGTGGTATTAGAGCTGTACTGATAGTTGACCAGGTCTCCCACTTTCTTGGAATGATTTCCTGAGCTAGACCCTCACATAAAGCCAGAGCATGCTCAGCGTATTAGGCCCACTCAGGGGATTTAGATGGCTCAGTGTGATTCTATTTTATGCTGCTGGTATCCCTAAAAAAAATGTTAATGCAAAGGGTGGGTGAGTTGTCCTCCTCCTCTTTGCTTTTCCTGTGGCTTAGTGTTAAGGCTAAGATGACAGCATGTTACAAAAATAGAGGCACTGATGGGTTCCCAGGGACTCAAATAGGGTGGAACAGGATTGCACTTAGGCACCAAAGGTAAAACAGCATCTGGCTCTAAGTATAAAGCAGCTTTCCAATAGAACATCTGGATCCTACTGTTTAATAAAAGGTAAGAAATCTAGTTGCAGAAATTCAACGGGCTGTTTTGTGGTACCTCAGCACAGAAAACACACACACATGCAGAAGTCAGAGATACTATCAAAATTAATAGAATAGAATAGAGCACATGAACCCCGCCCCCCCCCCCCAAAATTGGGAAATAACAGAATTGCCTCTTCAACCCTAGTTGGATCCTTTCGCATGACTGCAGTAAGTCATACTTTTTATTGAAAGATCACATACTATATATTCAGCACTGCCGAGGCCTCACTTGGAATACTGTGTCCAGTTTTGGGCCCCACACTTCAAGAAGGACATGGACAGTTTGGAAAGACTCCAGCAAACAGCAATAAAAATGAGTACGGGATGGTTTAATCAGGGATGATCCTGCCTTGAGTAGAGGGCTGATCTAGATCAGTATTTCTCAACCTGTGGGTTGTGACCCAAAAGTGGGTTGCAAGAATATATGAAAGGGTCACAAACAAACTTAAAACCGGATCAACAAACTTTAAAAATGGATTCTCCTTTAAAGGAGAAAAATGTGGGAAACCGTGGCTTTTCCCTCGCAGAATGGCAGAGATCCAACCTGCAAGGGGCTATTTGGGGGTGTGGGGCCCCCCATGCGCCACACCTCCCCTTGCCCCACACACCAGGGGCTGAGGCCTGGGGGCAGCGGGTCAGGAGTGAGGGGCACTAGGTCGGCACTGGGTCAGGACTGGCCATCAATGTTAACAAATGGGTCCTGGTACAAAAAAGGTTGAGAACCACTGGTCCAGATGACTTTGTGAAGTCCCTTCTAGCCCTATGATCACATGTTCCTATTTTTTGACAAGGCTATGCCTCTTTCTGAGTCCAGAAGACATGATCAAAGAACAAGACAGCTAATCAATATATCGTTTTCTCCTTCTCATTCAAGGTGTGGCACCATAATCAGTGTGCTTGGCTTTGCAACCTTAATGACGTTCTTTTTATGACTGTTTTTTTAACGTGATGTCCTTTCTGTCAGAAAAGAAATCCCATGACATGTCATTGCACTAAACCAAATCACCCTGGGATCAATCACCACAGGGTGGTGCCCCGGATTATTAGTACGACAGCACATACAGCAACTACTTGAGCAAAAAGAACCACACCATTCAATCAGAGCACAAGAGGGTCTGACACCTTGTGGACTGGCTACTAGAGGACAAGACTTAACACACTGGAACAGTATGTTACATAGATATAGCGTGTTCCATAGGGACACACTACGTAGCCCCAACAGCTCATAGCACATCGCCGCAACAGCTTCTGTCTGAGAGACAGTCTGGTTAAGTAGCAGATACACCTTTTAAGATATCTAGGTCCCTTTGCAGCCTATTTGGCCTATTACAGAGGGGAGGCTGTATGAGGATTGTGAAAGGCACAGGATAGTTAACATGAATCAGCTGAAAAAGTAAGACTTAAATGCATAGCCTACTGCACTTTCTTTAAGGCTATGGAGCATTTTGCTCTAAAACACCCACTACATTTGTGCCCCATTGAGAAGCTGCTCCAAAATACTGCAAGGTGATAGAGGATCTGGGGAGCATGCTCAGTGCAAATGGATTGTTTCACTCTTTAGCCACAAAACCCTGACAAATGCTCCTGGGCATACAACCAATGATGAAGTTTATCAGTTAGAACTTGGTTAACCCCACACTAATATTCACGTAGAAAGTAAAAGATTGTTTCTGATGCCAGGGTTATCATTTGCAGCAAACCCTGAATGTGCTAGAGGTCTGCAAAAAGCAACCTGAAAGATGTTTTTTTGATGAAAATTGTTAGGGCATGTTACCACTCCTCTAGAAATAATAAAATATAATAAAAATAATATATTATTAACCCCATAGAAATACTGTGCTATACTGCAAGCAACTTATGTGTAGCACATTCCACCACTTCTTAACTTGAATAGTTCTCTTGATAGGTTAGTCTTATAAAAAACTCTTTTTAGTTTTCAGTTTAAGACACAGAAGGATTATCGAGATACCATTGCATAACTGCTGTAACTCCTCCCTCGAGGAGAAAGAAAAGAATGATTTGGTTCCCAATGGTACTGCTTTGGTTGCCTGTCTGGCTAACACCTTGTACTTCAGTCGACCTGATTCAGTTTTTGACCTGTGCTTACAGCATTTCAAGTTGTTATTTTTAGGGGCATCTCCAGAATTGTGAGTTGGATTAAAAATGTTCTCCAGGGAGCGTCACATAGCTTGGTGGAAAGTAGTACTCTCAATCTCTTCCTAGTATTTAAGTGGTTATGCAACGTGGCTTACAGAAACAGAGCCTGGGGCTAGGATCCTGTCAGGCCTCATTAACAGCACAAGTTGGGCGTGTTCTGATTTTTGGATGGGTGACCCCAAAGATAAACCCAGCTTGCACCAGAACGTGGTATTGTCATCTGTGTCTAAAGCGTTTTTCCTTCTGAGTCAATACTGAGTGCTCTAAGATATGCTGAGACTCTCCTGCTACTTGCAAGGTCTTCTTAGTAAAGGCTCCATCCAGTGACAAGAGAAATAGGACCTCAAATGAAGTGCAGACATAAGTCACTTTACGACTCAGCCAGACAACCATTGCCAGCTCTGCCCCCCTTAGCATAAAGACTGTGGGCCAGAGAGGGAGCTGCAATCTAGGCTGGGAAGCTGTAGGGGTAGGTGTGCCCCAGGCATGGTTGGACAGCTCCAGCAGGAAGGAGTGTGTGGGTGGCAGGTATGCTAAAGGCTGGAGTGATAACCTCAGTAAACACAAGAAGCCAAATTCTGTCAAGAGAGTAAAGGCTTTGGTGAGGATAGGTAGGAAGTAGCCATGGGAACAAAATACTGAAGGTTAAATGAGGATGATCTGGCCTCATAGGGAAGCAGTGTCCATGGTTGGGACTCAGTAGAGCAGGATTGGCCTGAATGCTCCTGCCTCAATCCCCATGGTACTGGAGGGGACAGAAGTCCTGCTGTATAATAATACCAGAAACATTGACTGCCCCTGGGCTGGGTGTGAGCTGCCAGAGGAGGGACCTAAGGGAGATCTCTGCGTGAGGAACTACACAATGTGACCTGGAGGGCTGCAAAGGCAGGGATGAATTGCAACTGTCTTACATCTAGGTACAAAGTCCTGGTGCTGGAAGAACTTCCTGTGGGTCTTGATCCTTCTGTCTCATTTCATTAATCCAGAACCAGTGAAGCAGGAAGGAAATGTGGGTGTCTTCAAGATTCATCCCTGTTCCTGGGAGCTTGTGTTCTGTGTGTACCAGAAAGAAACAGCTCAGCTGGATGGGCGTTCAGTGTGAGGAATAGCAATTTGGAGTGAAGAGAGACGTCACGGGGGTGGAAAGGCTCCCTGCACTCTTCTGGCTCAAAGAGAGAAGGACCAATGCTTGTTCAGTGGGTATGTTTGCAACAAAATCAGGAAATGTCATTACAGTATGCAAATACCTACTTGCCTTGGCGTGAACCTTGCTAGCCTGTATAACAGCAATGGGGAGGAGGCAGCAACATGGACTTCAGAGCAGATTAAGAACCCACATTTATACCCAGGATCCTGGTGAACTTGTACAGCACATTTTGATAAAGGCATTACTGCATATTCCCTGCTATTGTTACCTTTACCAGCTACAAGCAAGCAAGAGTCTTCCTGCATATACTGTCCTCAGACCTAATGGCAGTATAATACCCTGCAGTATTGAACCTGTTTAGATGCTAAAGACTAAACTATTCTACTTATTGGGTGTCGACGTGGACTTAGGTGCCTAAGTGTAATTCTATTCCCTCCTGTTTAAGATCTGAAAATCTATTAATGCATGTAAGTTTATACCACACCTTCCTCTTACCCTTGAGTCTCAAAAAAACTAGGGGAGGACAAAAAAGATCCACCCGCTCTGTTTTTCAGGGACGTGACCAGGGTGAAATAAAATCATACTTGGACATGGAAGTCCACTTATGCCCCAGTTAGATGGAACAGAATATGGCCCTAAAATACTGAAAAATATCCCTATGCTGCTGCAGTCCTGGAGCCCCATGATTACAGGAGTCTTAGCTTTCATTGTCAACATAACGACATTTTCTAGCCTTCGTGCTTGTAGAGAGAAGCCTGAAATATGGTCCCTGAATGCTACAGTACTGGAAGGTTGGGGGGGAAGAGGGGGGAGAAGAGAGGGAAGGTTGTTGGCTTTTTTTCTTTAGCTTAAAAATACGAGTTTTTTTTAAAATCTCATGATTTTTGGAGGGGTGACTCAGGAGTTTGGGTCACTTGTGTCTGGCCACTCTGGACAGTGAAAGGCTTCACGGGGCCTCTTCTTTGAAATACAAAGAGAAACTCATATGTCGTAATTAAAAGCAAACAGGGCTGGGCTCTGCATGGTAATTAACACGCTGCTGCTGCCGCTGCCTCTGGCGCCTCTCCATGGAACTTTTAACTGGATCTGACTTGGAGCACGCTGGCAGTCAGGGGGAGATGTGAGGCACTGACTGCTGATTTTTTTTTTTCTTTCCCTCTCTTATACTCTGCAAAAGCAAAAGAGCCCCCCCCAGGTACTGTCAGCATCATGCTAGCAGCCAGACATCACTGCCTTAAGAGCATCAGAGTGGATTCAGCCAATTCCTCAACCAGAGCCATTTTTTTTTTTCTTCAGAGGAAGCAGAAGGATGAAAATCCCCAGCCAGCCATGTAACACAACAGAGCCCACCATCCCTGGCGAGGGTGATGTGCCAGCAGACAGCATCATCTCCCTTGCAGCTACTGCCCTGCCCTTCCAGCAGCTGCCGCAGCTCAGTGGATTTAAATGTCGTCCTAAGTTCCACTCCAGAGGATACCGCAGACAGGCTTCTCGAGCGTAATGCGAGCCATTAACAAGACATTCCACAGTCCTTTAGCACCACATATAAAAGAAGTTCTTTATTAACTCACAGTGTTGGCAGCCAGGCAGCCCATTCAGCAGAGCAATTCAGGACAGCAGAGAAAAGGGAGCCAGGATGCGCAGGCTGCACGGGGACTGTGGGCTGTGAGCCACTGATGGCCAGTGCAGAAGTCTCCCCCTGAACCATGATGTGAGTTCGGCTAAGACTTGCAGGGAACACCTTCCACTCACACCTGTACACTGTCACCCCCAGAAGCTGGTGTGCATAGCACAAGGCTAGAGCAGCGTTCCTCTCCATTTCAAGGGTCTCTGTTAGATCAAATGAGTATCATCCTCTGGGAAGACAAGCCCAGTATGATCAAATGGCCAAGGTCACACCAGAAGTCTGCAGTGGAATTGAGACTCTTTTACTGGTCTTCTCACTCCCTGCTTGACCCGCTATATCTACTGGCACATTGTGTATGTAGTATGCTTCTAGTCTTCATGAAGCCTTGCAAGGGGAATGTGCACATGTAGTTAGGTTTGGTGGAAAACCTAGGGGCAAGCTAGAACTTGGAAGGAAGCCCATGCTCAGGATAGGACCCAAAAGCTAGCCCCAGAGACTTGGTCTGGAGGCCTATCCCAAAACACTGAAAAACAGTGTTGGTTGTGGAAAGAAGTTTCTGACCCAAAGTACACAAGTTCTGACACTTTGGAGTGGGCTTCTGGCTCTCTCACCTCTCCCACTCAGTCCTGTCCCCTACCTGGTGCCCTTCACAGCTGTAAAATCCCTCCCTCCCTCCCTCCCTCCAGAAAGCCATGTCCGAACTGCTAAACCTCCTTCTCCTTGCTTTAAGGCATTCACCCAAGAAATATTCCAGTGCCACACTCAGTTTAAACCCTTCATACTATCAGTAACAGTCTTGATCTGTGGCAGCCTGATTCAGAGTCCAAATTGCCCACGTCTTAGAGTAAGCTCAGAGCAGAGTCTCAGTCTCCGCTGCATTGGGAATCTGGCACTGCTGGCCTTGTGCTAGCCTGGACATCCCTGGGAGGCCTTGTCCGCCCATTGGGCCTATCCTTACAGTCACCACATGGCTCCGTAGGACACAAAGAGAATGATGCATCTGCCCCTGTCTACCCTGATGAGTTCCTCCGTCTCCAATCAGAAAACCCCATAGTGTGTCATCATGGCCCCAGAGAAGGTAGAAAGAGCAAGGGAATAACAACCACATCCCACTACACAACTACATACAGCTACCATCCTCACACCCTCCTGGTCATAAACTCCCACGTAAGGCACAGGTAAACCTGAATCGATTGCGATCAGGCTATGGAGCCTTCAATAAAATCACACATAAAATGGGCCTGACAGACTCACCATCATGCCCATGTGGCAATGGAGATCAGACAGCCCAACATATACTGACTGCCCTCTATATGGTTCACCAGAGGGAAGGATCAATCTGAAAGACTGCAGTAATATTAATGGATCTACTCAAATGGCTGGACGAGTCGACTTTCTGAAGTCATACGCAAGAGGAAGAAAACCATCTTTCCTTTGAGCTGATTCTCGTGTGCAGGATGGGCAGGCAGAGGAAAGCCTTATGCCTGGGGCACTGCTGTCAGCCTGCTGTGTGGCAGCCCTACCAGTGCCCCAGCTTTTCCTCTCTTTTTCCCCAAGGCCTAACCCCAGGAGGCTGGAATAGAACTGCTTTCCCTTTCTCTGCTCATTCCCACATTATTCAGGGCTTCAGGGGGAAAGGTAGCTTTCCAGGCACTGCTGCTGTTCTGTGGAGTGAGATTTCACACCTCCCTAATGGGGTTTCACACCTCCATGCTCTGAGAATGCAGTGCCTGGCATGTGGGTCCCAGTAGCTCATCTCCAGGCAAGACAGCAAATGAGATGTTGCTGTGCTGACATGTCTGACGCCATGTCCCCATGGCTAACTACCAGCCACAGGCCTCTCAAATCTCCAGGGAGGGTGCTTCAGGTAAGCTAGTCAGCTCTGCTGAGAGACAGGGCCAATTAGCTTTCCTCAAGCTAATTAACCTTCCTGCAGCACTACCCAAATGCAGCAATGCCGTTTCTGGTGCGGAGCGGTGTGGGGTGTTTAGGGTGCCACCTCCAGGCATGGTAAATTTACTATGGAAACAAGGCCCGTCTGGGTTCCCGCGACCTGGATTACATTAAATAGTATTTAATATATACTGTGGACTCTGTGCTTCAATTATGGATGTGATAAGTGTATCCACTTACCACAAAACTAAACAGAACATCTTACCCAGAGGGACCCCAGAGCTCTCAGCACATGCACTTACAACTATCTCAGCTTCAGTGCTCATGTAGCCCCTGGCTGCGTCTACACGAGATCCTGACTGCGCAGTAGCCTGTGACTACTGTACAGGAGCATCAAATGGCAGGAAGCACAATTCAACACTACCATGCAGTAGTCACGAGCTCCTGCGCAGTCAGCATCACGAAAAGGCCACTTCTTGGTGCTACTGCTCGGGAACTCTGGTTACTGTGCAGTCATTTAGTATTGGTCCGTACAAGTACGAAACAGCTGTGTTGTAACAACAGCGCAAACAGCATCTCATGTGGATTAGGAACATCCCCTGTTACTATCGTGTCTCAGCATCTCACAGTCCTTCCTGCACTTGGCCTCATGGCAGCCCAGTGAAGTAGAGCAGTGCTGCCATCCCCCTGGTATACATAGAGCGCTGAGGCCCCCTCTAAGCCCTCCCCACTTGGGCTTCAGCATTTCAATGTTGAGGTACCTGGCCCTAGATAAAAAGGACTAAGACCTGCAGACACTAGGGCTGTGTGACGCTTCGGGTGCTAATTCGATTCGGAGGAGATTCGGTCTGATTCGGTGGCCTAATCTCCAAATCCAAATCAAATCAGGGGACCAAAAAAAAAGGTCCGAATTGATTAAAAGCTCTCCAAATCTTTAGAAAAGATTCAGCGAGCTTCGATGATTCGGGCAGTCCCCAGTGGCTACAGCAGGGAGCTGGAGTCAGACTCCATGCCAGTAAGTAGGGGGCAGGGGAGCGGGGGCTGGAGAAGGGGGCAGGGGACCATGGGGGGACCCCTGCCAGGCCCCATCCTCTGCCCCCTCCCCCAGCCCTGCAATGGCTGTCCCGCCCGCCCCAGCTCCCAATGCATTAAAAAAAAGCCCCGCTCACCGGGTGCTGCTGGGGGGCATCCCTGCTGCCCCACACTGCCCCGGCTCCCCCATGGCTGCCCTGCCTGCCCCAGCTCTGGCCTTTTAAGAAAAAAAAAGGCCAAGAAAAGCCCTGGGACTCACCGCTTCTGCAGGGGCCTCGGGGGCTCATGCAGAGCCCCCCATGTGGCGCGGAGCAGCGGGGGGCAGCAGAGATCGTCCCCTGCCAGCAGGAACAGTGAGTCGGGGGGGTTGGGTTTTTTTTCTTAAAGGGCCAGAGCTGGGGCAGATGGGGCAACCATGGAGGGATACTGGGGGAGCAAGTGGGGTCAGGGGGGCCTGTGCGGAGGCCCCCATGCAGCGTGGGGCAGTGAGGGACAGCAGGGATCTCCCCCCGCCCGCCAGCACCCAGTGAATGGGGCCTTTTTCTTAAAAGGAGCTGGGAGCCGGGAGCTGGGGCAACTGTTGCCAGGTTGGGAGAGGGGTGTGCGTGGGCCTGGCTGATTCAGAGATTTGTCTGAATTGATCCAGGACAGTGATTCGAATCACCAAATCGAATCACTGTCCCCCAAATCAGCTGAATCCGAACCAAATACTAGCCTCGTCACACAGGCCTAGCAGACACCCTGTGGAGTCGAGGGGAAGCGGTCAGCACCTCTGAAGGGCCTGTGACGTGAAGCAGGAAGCCACACGAGGGTGCGTCTCAACTCCTGCCCCTCTCTGGCACTTAGACGCCTAGTGGAGGGCTGGGCAGCGAGCATCTCTGCCCCTCAGGCGCCAGCCCAGAGGGCTGTAGGGAAGACAGAGCGGGTTTGGGGGTGGTGCAGCTGCCACCCACCTTTCACGTAACAGCCTTAGGGAAACAGAGCTCGGCCAGGAACGGGGAGGCCTAGGTCCAGGCCCTCCTGCACCCAGGGGGATTCAAACCCACATCCCCCAGGAGCACGTCTTAACCCCCAGGCCACAAAATCATCTGAGGGGCACTCCACTCTCTCCCCAGCTGAAGCTGGGCCGCAGGGCAACCAGGAGTGCAAATGTCATGGAGTCGGAGGGGGAAAGCAAGCAAGAAACTGCCTCAGCGACCATGGTGCTTCCCTTGGAAAGGAGAAATGTGGGTGCAGGGCCCTGCTGCCAGACTCGCTTCTGCTTTTCGCCCAGTGACTGCTCAGCATAAAATCCATGTGCACCAGTGGGTTTTATAAGATCCACGTCTGCCTGGCCCAGGTAAGCGGGCTGCCGGTGTGCCCCATCAAACGCACAGAAGCCCAAGCAGAGGACCCAGGGGAGCCCTCAGTCCAAGCGTAGGTGCCAAATGGATTTAGACTCCTTGAGCATTTCATGGCCAGTGGAACAAGGGCTTTTAGGGCCCATACTTAATGACAACTGTCATACCAACTTTACCCATCTGGGTATGTCCCTTATGGCCCTCCCCAAGACTGCACACACACAATCCATAGTCTAATGTGGAGCTGAACCCAGGCCCTACATCAGAGCTGTACTCCTTCTTGGCCTCCATTTCTGAGAAGGGGTCACAGGAAAACAGCCCGAGCTTTTGGGACGTGAAGGGCAATGTGTCCATGTGAGGCTGCAGGGGGGTGGTTTAAAGAGGGAGAATTAATGCGATTCAGCCACCTCAAAGCAGGTCTAGGAGAGGCGAACAATTCTGCGGAGCACTGTCTTTGAAAACCATGAGTGCTCAGGACACTGCCTTTTTTTCTTATCTGAAGGATTTACCAAACTAATTGGGGTTGTCTTGGTTACTAGCAACTTTGAGTATTATGGCTGAGTTATTCTGGTTTCTCTTATTAAATAACTGGAGCTGCCTTGGCTGCTTGATGAATTTTTTTCTATTCACTGTAGGGTGACTTTCTGTATATTAAATTAAGTGCCCAGAATAGTTGACATTTAAAGAGACTCCAGTAATGCCAGCCAGGCAGTCAGGACATTTTGTCTTTCTCTGAGAAATGTTGACACTGTTTATTAATTAATTAATATTTATTAAACTGTATTGAAATATTTAAAGCCACTTAACACAGCACTGTAAATTTACATGACAAAGACACCTACCAGGTCTTGAAAAGCTCCCGATCTCAAGCAGACAAGGCAGAGCAAAACAAAATGCCAGGACCTTGATGGAGGTGAGAGGTGATGTAGTAGATGGTCCTGGGTGTATGACTATGATGCAGTAAAGATTCGATTTGGCACATTTGAAGGAAATGGGAATTTTTCCATTGAGTTCGATGGGCACTGAATTAGGCCCTGAGAGGCAGTGCATCAGCAGAGTGAATGATGGACTAGTGAGCTGGGTTTTGGAAACCTTAGCAGCAGATTTACTACAGGCAAGATACAGGAAAGCAGTGGACAAGAGTTTTAACAGCAGGTGTGGTGAGGGACAGGTAGGCATTCATGGTGTTAAAGAAGAAGAAGGAACAGGATTTAAGGCTTGAAACTGCTGCTGTTGGCTTCAAGAGGAAGTGTGGGTGCTTAGCTTTAGACTGCCATTGCTAAAAATTCTTACCTGTGTTGTTACAATCATTTGAGGATGTTACTGGAGCGCTATAAGACTCCAGCTGGGTGCTACGTGGACAGTCCTCACCAGAGGAATTAAAAGTTCACATAAAGGGAGGGAGAAAAGGAGGATTGCTATCCTTATTTTACTGATGAGACCTGGGACGTGATGGGCATGTCCACGTCACTTCCCTGCCATGCCCAGGGCAGCCACCAAGAAGCACATCCTAGCCGCTCACTCCTGATCCATGCATGGAAATAGGTCCACATAGCTACTTTAAAGTGACTTTGAGTGGATACCTGAGAGCAGTACTGAGGAGTATGGTCAGCACTACTTTAACGTGGTAACATTGCCCTATCTCCCAGGTGTGGGTTGCACAGAGTGGCACAACTGGGTGGGACTGTATCACACTGGTCCCCTGGGTGTGGCGCACAGACAGGGCAGGCATGCCCAGAGAGATTAGGTGATTCACCTAAGATATGTATCCTGATCCCCCATGAAAGCTCTCCCCCCACACTTCCCGAGGGACAGCAGCTCTGTTTGGGATGAGTTCCTCAGGGTGAAGCTCCTGGAGCGACGGTTTATATGCTGCATTGGCCATCAACGTGACCTAAACTCACAGGAGTCTCACCATAGGTGTGAAGAACCCCTTCTTCCCACAGGGCTGTTTGGTGTCTGTGCCACCGCTAATGGAAGAGCCGTGTCTTCATGCATGACCTCGTCTATTATGGACAAGGAGCTGTGAACATGACACAGACTTTTACTGTTCTCACTGAATCCCCATCTCTCTCTCTCTCTCGCTCTCTCTCTCTCTCTCTCTCTCTCTCTTTCTCTTTCACACACACACACACACACACACACACACACACACACCACACACACACAGAGCAGTGGTTGTGCCCTGCTAGCAAGCAGCACTGTCCTCATGGCTCTTGCTACATTTCCCCAGGACAGGCTGGAGAATGCCAGTGCCTCATGGCAGACACAGCTGACTTTCAGCCCATCTTCTGCTGTCTCCAGGCACCTGCCTTTTCTCTCTTTGCCTGATTCAACCTTGGGAGGAAATGCCAGAAGAAAGTACAGGCAAGAAAGTTTCAGGTACAGGAAGAACTAAGGTGCCCCTGGATCCAAACCTGAACCAGGCTGAACCTTGACTGAGTTTCAAAATGAATTCAGCTGTCTCCTGTTGCCTCTTCAGTCCCTTTTGCATTGCTGTGCTTCTGGCGCCTTATATTCCTACCACACAGGATTGACTCCCCTGCAGTGGGAAAATAGGAAGCTTAGTGTCTATTCAGGTCCCTGTAATCCTCCCACCAAGGCACTGCAACTACCAGGGCATGTCTACATGGGAATTTACACTAGCTTTAATTTACTGCACAGTAAGTTACTGGCCGGCATCTACATGTGCAGGAATTAAACCACATTAACACTGTGCATGGACTGACTTCAGAATAAAGTTCATCCTAAGTCAGTCCACACACACATGTTACTGTGCAGTAAGATGTCTACACATGCATTACTGTGCACTAAGTAATTGGGCATAAATTTTATATCTGCATGATACAGGTATCAAATTTATGCTCAAGTCGGTACAAGTCACCATATTTACTGTACAGTGCAGATGTGCACATGTAGACATGAGCCTATACTGCACTGTAATTTTGGTTATTTTGGCACACATGTAGATGTGCCCCCAGAAGAGAAAATTCCAATAGTCAAAGCAGCATAAATCTCCCTTATATGCCCCTACACTGGTCCTGGTGCTGCCTCCAGCATTGGGTGCTTGCCTGACTGAACTGCTATCAGGAGCTTAACTCTTCTGGGCTTGGCCAACACTCATGCAGGAGATCAGCTGGGAATCCTGGATGCTATAGTCAGCCTGTGTCGGGGGAGAGGCTGTGGACAGGACTGGAGGGGAACTAGCCTAAGTTAGGGAGTGGAGGTGGAGTACTAAAGATATTTTGGGTTTGGACTGTTCAGGGCTATGGCGCCATGTTGGGGAAGACTTTCTTCAGTTTTCTTTGAGAGTCTTCCTCTTGGAAGCACAGCAAGTAAGCTCCACTGGGTATGCAGAGCTCCACTGTTCACTCCACAAGTTCTGCTTGTGGTGACACATATAGTTATCATCCTTCAGTGCTAATCTGCCTCTCATGCACCACCTCAGCTTGAATATCACAACCGCCTTTCCCTTTCCAAAATCCTAAACAGAAGGGGATCCCATCTAATTGGAAGAGAAAGCTGGGGAAGACCCTGGGGTAAAAATCGTAAAGAGCCACCGCTGCTGATTATACCAAATGCAGGAAAGTGTCTCATACTAGCATCAGTAGCATATTACTACTACACTGCATTTGACTATCCTGTTATGTATCCGGGGTGATATTTCCAAAGCAGTCTAAGAGACAGAGTGAACACCCCCCAGTGAAATTAAGAAGCACTCTGAAGCAAAATCATCTAATGCTGTTGAAGGCTAACGTTTATATCAGAGGTGACACAAGGTAAGCCCTACACCCTCCCCAAGTGCCACGCCAAACCCTCTCCCCTGCCTGATCTCTTGCTGTGATTTCTGCTCTATGAACTATGCTCCCTGTCTAATCTGCTGCTTAGCTTTCTGCTCCTTGCCCCATCTATCACTGTGTTCTTGCTCTCTTCCCAGTCTGCTGCATGCCACACACAGCTTGCCCATGACATGTGGCTGGGTTGGCCAGCCCTGATCCAGCAAGTGCTGAAAATCTCACCCACTAGGCACATCTACATATGTGCATTTACTGTGCAGTATCTGAAATTACTGTGCAGTATGGGCAAACATCTACACATGATACGTGCATCATGCAGGTATCAAATTTATGCCCTGTTAGTTACTGCACAGTAACGCACTTTAGTCCCAAGTCAGTCCGTGCACAGCATTTATGCGCTTTAATGTGTGCATGTGTAGATGCCAGCCTATTCCTGCTTACTGTGCAGTAAATCACTGTGCAGTAAATTTAAACCAGCATAAATGCATGTGTAGACATACCCAAAATCTAGTTTTGCAGGATTTTCTGCACTTTCCTTAACAACCTTAATTAAGTTGCCTTCATTTTGCAGAGGACTGCCAGGGAATTGTTCTTTACCAACTCACTAAGAAGACACATGCCACCGTGCAACAGACTATCAAATTGGTTTTCTCCCTTCATCTAGTACAGGGGTTAGCAGCGTTTCAGTAACAACTCAATCCTTATTGGGTAGGTGGAAGCAATTAACTGAGGCAGCCATTAGATGCCATGTTCTTATAAAAATGGGCTTGGTAGGTGAGGTAAAATCTCTTTGAAGGCCAGGGGTAGCTCTCAGGCAGTAAATTGCCAACCCCTGAATTCTAGTGGATTACTATGCCAGGCCAAGGTCCCAGACCCATAATGAGTACAGGTCAGATGCAAGGGTCCACTCACCTGTAAGAACAGTTGACTTTGGAGCTAACTTTGTACAGATACCGTAAGAAGACCACTCCCAAGCCCCTTTAAAACAAAACAGACCAGATAACAAAAGGACATTCTGAACATACATACTGTGTTCTTATCAATGGCAACATAATCTTCGCTTGAATTTATACAGGGAATCTAAACTCAAAGGGAAGTGGGGAAATAGATGCATTGATTGCTGAAAGAAAATAGATTATGGGAGGAAAAAACTTAAATCAATTTAAATATTAATTTTCATTTGCAGATTTGAGGCTACCAGAGAATGGAGTGTCTGACATTTTGCTGCAGGCTGTAATCCAGCAGGTTAGAAACCAAGTTTTTTGTATTAATGAGAAAAATAATTATATTAGAGGGTTTCCCCCGCCCCTTTCTGGAAGATAAGGAGGTCTGGGTTTAATCATAATACAAAAAAATTAATTTCTTACTGTATTGAGTTAATATTGTTTCTGGGCCCCATCACTCCACACAAAAGGAGTCTGAAGGGATGCATGAACAGTCCCTTTGAGCCTGACTGATGCACTTGAGATAAGCACTTAGAAGACATGGGAACAACTTGAAGAAGAAATGTCTACATGCTTTGCCTTCCTTCCTCTGCTTTTCTGATGTGAATCCCCATTGTTATGCTGTATTCAAGGCAATATGAATCAGTCATTAGGGTACACCAGTGGGCACAGAAGTCTACCTCTGAGTGACTTTGTTAGGCCTGCAAAGCACCCCCAGTGTCAACTGTGCTTCATATCAGCACTTGTCCTTTGGCCAGCATTCCTGATGTCATTCCAGGAAATAGTTTAACTATACTGGAGCTCCCCTTGCTGGTTGAAGCTCCCTCACCCTTAGGGGGCTGTGTGAGTGCTACGTTGGCAAAGCCTTCGCAGTATACAGCCCTAGGAGCCAAGAAATCTGGTTCAGCTGTGGGATCTAACCCAGTTCTGTTTTGTGACTGAGCTCTGAGACTCAGTTTCTCATAGTAAAAAAGGGAAATCCATGAAAATCCTGCCTAACAAAGCAAAGTCTTATGTTAAGTGGTAATACTGCTTAATTATTTGTGTTTCAGTAGTAATCTGAAGGTTGCAGCCAACATTACAAGTCCATTGTACTAGAGACATGTATAGGCTCGCCAATGCTATGCTTGCTAGCACCATGACTGAAAGAGACTTGGGGGTCATGACTGACCACAGGATAAACATGAGCCACCAATGCAATACTACAGCTGACAAAGCAAATAAAACTCTGGCTTGCATCTATCAATGCATCTTGAGCAAGACCCAGGATGTCAGCCTTCTGCTGTACTTGGCCTTGGTGATGCTGCTGCCGGAATATTGCATGCAACTCTGGGCTCCACAAATTAGGAAGGATGAGGAGAAGCTTGAAAGGGTCCAGAGGAGAGCCACGTGCATGATCAGAGGGCAAGAGAGCAGGCCTTATGAAGAGAGGCTGTGAGCTATGGGACTTTTCAGCCTGGAGAAGTGCAAGTTCAGGGGTGACTTGGTAGCAGCCTATAAGTACATCAGGGTTGTGCATCAGGGTCTGGGGGAACACCTGTTCACCAGAGCACACCAGGGGATGACAATGTCCAACAGTCACAAACTCCTACAAAACCGTTTTAGGCTGGACATAAGCAAAAATGTCTTTACTGTCCAAGCCCCCAAGGCCTGGAATAGACTCCCCCCAGAGGTGGTGCAAGCACCTACTCTGGACACTTTCAAGGAACATTTGGACGTTTATCTTGCTGGGATCCTTTGACCCCAGCTGACTTCCTGCCCTTTGGGCAGGAGGCTGGACCTGATGATTTTAGGAGGTCCCTTCCAGTCCTAATGTCTATGAAATCTATGACATCTGTGAAATGATCCCGCAGAGAGACGGAGGCCATGCCTCCATGGGTCATGGGATTTGTTGGCTTGTTCTAAGGGCAGCAGTGTAACTACTACAAACCAGAGTGTGTCCACACTGCTTCCTCATAAAGTGCTTTTGTTAATCACTACCTATACACACAGCTCTGCTCTTTTGCAAATTAGCTGCTCAGCATTTTGGGTAACTTTGTGATGTGTGATTTTTCTCACCTAGGCATGATGAAACGTCTTTTTGAAACTACAAGCATTCTGGGACTGGGAGATTTCAGCCAGCAAACTCCAAGGATCTTTCTCCTGATACCCATTCATTCTGGCAGTGCCATCTTCATTCTTTTGCCAGGCACATGAAGGACACTGTGCTGCATGCTGTGACTAGGGAAGTCACGGATAGGAATGGGATGATGTCTGTGTATTTGGAACTATGCAAGTGGATGGATCAGTCTCTGTGGTTTCATAGGGCTTTGGAACCATAACAAAACAGCCAATGGAGAAGGAAGGAAGAAATCAAGCTTTTCTTCAGCAGAGCATTTATCTAGAGCAGCTTTACTCAGAGGAGAGCAGCTTTGAGGGTAGCCAACTAGCAGTGAATGGTGGGACAAACAGTGATGCAGAACAGGGTAACCAGCATCAATAGGGCGCTCTCTTAGAAGCCCACTCTCCTAGAAATCTCTATCACTCACCCCACAGCTGCATTAGCAGAGTACCAGAATAAGACCTCCCCTCAACCTCTGCCACCACCTGAAGCCACCAGCAGCCCATCACTCCTGATTGCTAGCAGTTAACTGCTAACCGGACAGAATACTGGAGCAGTTGCCACAGAGGTTTGCCTTGCTGGGAGAAGGGTGCTGCTGTTCAGGGGCATAGGGCTTGGCAATGCACAGGAGGCTATTGATAGCTGTGCATGGAGGGGCTTCCAAAACCCTACCGAGACGACTGGTGGGACACACGTGCCTTTTCCTTGCTGCACACTCCAGGGCAAGGACATCACCAGCAGGAAGGTTCTTTTCCTCACAGAACTGCAAGACCTGTTTGATCACGTGAAGGAGGCATTGATGTTGATACAGGGGGCGTGGAAAGATCCATCATGCCTGACTCTTCAAAAAGGTAGATCCATTTGCTGGAAAGAGCAAGGAAATATTTGGTTACCAGTTGTGAGACTCAACCCACCTTCTGCTTCTCTGCTCCTTCACTGGAAGCTTGAGCAAGAGACTGAAGAGCTCCGACTGGCCTCCAGGTAGTTACAGAATGTCAGAGGAGATGTTTTTTGGAAAAGCAGAGGGCAGCTGGTAGGGCTTTATGGGAACACTGGATATTTGCTATCATTGCGTGCTTTATGTGGTATCATATTGCTTTCTGGATCATAATCAAAGAGCTTGAGAGTGTAGTGCAAACTTACAGCCGATGGAATTGAGCCATGGCCAGGGTAACACTATGAACTGTCACATAGTAGGTGGGGAGAAGAAAGAAAACCTCCAGCAGCTGACTCCAGTTAAACAGCCCTCTCTGATGCTGCTGAGAGTGGGAAGGGTTTGAGTCTATTTAAGTCAAACCCAGCCAGTGCCTTCCTGGAGGAAGAAAAGTACTGCTGAAAGAAGCTGGAGGAAGAAAAACAGCTCCAGATGAAAGGTGGGAGGGATGGCTGCTGTCTGGGAGGGGAAAGGTTTGGCACTTTGAAAGGATGTTTTGGGCAAAAGGTCTGCTTTTTAAGGACATTTTGAATTGGTTTGAGGGGTTGAAAAAACTTGTGGAAATGGACTCAAAGACCTTGGAGAGATGAGGAGGTGAAAAAGAAATGTTGATGTGTTGTGCTCATTGTGCCACTCTCCTCTATGCTACTACAGTCCCTTTAGTCTTCTTTTTGTGGTGCTTGCACAGGTAAAGGGTTGGTCACAGCCCAGCTAACATGTACTGATGCTGCACCTGGAAGGGTTTGCTAGCTTTCGGGGGGGCAGGGAGCTGTGACAGGATGTCTGTCACTTCTTAAGATGGGGAGAGGCTGCATGAGAAGCATATAAGCCCAGGGCCTGAGCTAGGCAGGCAGTGAAGCCCTGAGAGCCCCAGGGAGCAGAACAAAGTGGCGTGGCACTCCTGGGCATCGGGGCTCCTGGGGGGGTGCAGTAAGTAACCCTGGTGGTTTGTGAAAGGGACTAAGGGGAGGTGAGTAGGTCCCAGCTGGCCCTGAAGGGAGAGCCCAGAAGTCTCTAGCTCAGGAGGGGCCAAGTGTCAGCAGGGCCAGGGAACCTGAAAGTCTCACTGGCCCAGGAGTGGAGCTGGGGCCCAGAAATAGGCCAAAGGCTGAGGAGGGCCACAACTGGAGACTGGTGGGGCCAGGGGAGCCCAGGAGTCTTGACTGGCCTAGGAGTGGGGCCAGGGCCCAGAGAGGGGGCCAAAGACTGGGCGTCATAACCAGAGACCAAGGAGCCCACAGATCAAGAGGGACAAAGACTGGGGCTGGGGGCCTATGGAGGGGCTCCTGCCAGCAGGAACGAGTAACATCTGTGAGGCATGGGTGTGGTGTAAGGGGGTGAGAGCCAGTAATTAGCCCATAAGGCAATGAGCACGGACACCTGTGTTCAAGAGAGGAGATCTGACCTGGGGAGCCCTGTTCCTTGGCTTTCTCAGCCTCTGTCCCTTTCCTTTTGCTTGGCCCCATAGCTCTAGTCCACTGCGTCAGACTAAGCTCCTGGGTCCAGACCCTGTCTCCTGCTTGGATTCTGGCCCACCTAGCCCTGGTGTCAGGCCTGCTTAGACACTGGGCTTTCTGGCCCTGTCCTTGCCCTGCTCTGGGAAATGAGCCTGATCTTGCTCTGTCAGTCTGGTCCCCTGGCCCCGTCTCCTCTGCCCTGTTCTGGGCAATGAGCCTGTCTTCTGTGCCAATGCCCACTCCATGTCCTGGGCTCATAGTTCCTGGCAGGCTCAGGACCCCTGCATGCCCTTGGGCACTATTGGGATCTTTGCCCACCCCTGATAATCACAAACCCAAACCACGGGTGTTGCTTACCCCAACTTGAATATTAATTAAGAGCCCAGCTACCCAGGGCCTCTTCCCAAAATAAAACCCCAAGAGCCATGGAGAGAAGTGCCTAGAGATGGAATGATTGAAATGGTGTATGATGTGATGCATGGATATTTTGCAAGGCAAAAGGTGGCTGTGCAAGTCTAGCTTTTCTGTAGCCACAGGTGCTTCATTGTAACTGTGTGCTTCATTCAGCCTCATTCTTGGGTTCAAAGCTGTGTGAAGAACTGACTTTCTAGCTTAGTGCCCATTCCAAACAAAATTTGCTTGAGGATTTAAAAAAATAAATCATTTGACTTAAAAATGTTTCAATTCAGAACTGATATATTTTTAATTGGGTTTAAATAAAATGAAATAGAATTTTAGAGCATCCTTTCTAGTGAAGTTTGGCCTCAAGGATGCTGAAACAAAACATTTTTAACTTGGGAGGGGATCTCTGACATGAACAACTTGGTATAAGAAGCAGCTACCAACTGGTGTTGTGCTGCCAAATGTGTATTTTTATTTTTTTTTCACACAAAAGGAAACATTTAATTAGTGGCTGTACACTTTTTTTTTTTTTTGGGGGGGGGGTCTGTTCACCTGAAGATTTTCCAGAAAACATGGCTCTTTCTTAAGAGAAAGTTAAATTTCTGGAACAAGTTCCCTTTTTTTTTTTTTTTCCTCCTCCTCAGCTGGGACTTGGGCAATAACATCTTTTTTCATAGGAGTTGTAACATTGTGGGTGCCAAAGGAAATCTGAAAGCACCAATGCTTATTGCCCAGCTCAGTCTTCGTGCCAACAATAAAATGTTTTTTTCTTCCCGCAGTTCTGGAATGCCATTCCCATCTTCTCACGCTCTTCAGTTTCTCTGAGATGGTAAGAAGTCTTCCAAATTATTCCTGTCAGACAAATTCCCTGTAACAAAATTTGGTGTTTGTGCTGGCTTGAAGTGGGTAGAAGGCTGTAAGTGTTTGAGTGTAACACCCTGCATGGGGTGTTACACTCAAACAAAATTAAAATAAAGTCCCAGGAAACTTGGAAACATCTCATGCAAAGTAGCAATGGGAAAACCAAGATAATGTGATGCCAGAATGGAAGGGGCAATCTTGGCTAGCTGAAAATGAGCAGTTTTGTCTTGCAATGTGCATGCCATAAGAATACAGGCTTTGCTGTGACGCACATGGATCAGCATAAGATACGCTGGAAAACTGATGGCTTTTCCTGTTTCAAAGCCTAATACCCGAAACTGGGTGTTTTTTAACTGTCTGTTTCCTGGTTTGGATCACTTAACTCATGAAATGTTGACTTGACTGAACAATGAGGTCAACACACCTCTTCTGCTGTTCTTTATCTCTCTGCCATTATAATATGCCTACTTAATAAGTATCATATCTAGCTTAACTCCTGTGGTACCAGTCTCCTATGCAGGGGGAGGAAGGTAGATTCAGGTGGGTGGCTGTGAGGGAAAAGAAGGGTGAAAACTGGGAACTCCCTCTTGGGAAGGAGTAGGAGAGGGGGTGGAGATGACAAGTGTGTCCAGTTGTAGGACTTGGTACTGCAGGGAAATGAAGCTTTAAGAGTGTTAATACTAGAGACAGGGGAGGATTTTGAAGCTTAGAAGTGTAGGGACTAGCAAAGGACCTCCTAAACCAAGTCAAATGCCAAGCAGGTAGAGCGTCTCCTAGATACGCCTTCAAACAGCAGCTGTGCTTACTGTGTTACTCAGGTCATCCCTACCATATGATATATCACAAAGGTGACAGCCCACTGCCACCTTAACTTTCTTAATCTGTAAAGTCAGGGCAATGATACCACGCTGTAAGGTGCTTTGGGAGATGGTTGAAAAGATCTGAGTGTTACAAGATGGGTGAGAAGATAAGATGGCCAGCTCCATGATTTGCCCCAGAATTACACACAACAAGCCAGTGACAGACTGGAATAAAATCTTCATAGGCTGGGTAAGCCAGTCTGCACTAACTCCTGACCCACTTAAGCTGCCCAGCATATGAGCCCATGCCCCCTTCAGACTGGCTTGCCAGACCTGCTATCTGTGAGGATTCAAAAGCCTAATATTAGAGACCTGCCCTTATATTACAGGGCTGTATTCAGCAGCAGGAAGAGCAGTACTGTGCAACAGTGCCCTAGCCAGTGGTTATGTGAGTATAACCTTGAATTAGATAAACGCTTGCAGGCTAATCCCAGAATTGTTCTGGCTGCTGAAGAGCTGGTACTGGGGGGAGGTAGGAGACTCCCACCCGTGTGTGTGTGTGTGTGCGCGCGTGCATGTGTGCATGCGCGCGTGTGCGTGTGTGGCTACTGACTGGAAGAAAGAGATGGCTGAATAAAGGTGGGTAGGGGAGGCCACTGTCATGGAAATGGGGGATGGCAGGAGAAGATCCTTCCTGACCTCCAGCTGATCTGTTGCTGAGAGCTCTGCCCCATCCCGTTGGCTCCCAGAGCTCTGGTCAAACCTGACCCTCCTTGTCAGCTACTGAATATTCACTGCCTACAGAAACACTTGTTTCCAGTGACTATTACTGATTGCAGGGATAATCTAAGGGCACCTCATGGCGCTTTCTCTGTCCTCTCTAGATCCCCCTCAGTGATTCTTTAATGCACCACCTGGGACAAATTGAGCTGGCTGAGACTGCATCCATCAGTCTAATATCTAAGAAATCCAGACTAGGAGAATTACCCAACCATCAAGCTCTGCCTGCAAGGTGACAGGAACAACATGGCTGGCATTGAATGAGTACTGCACACATTACAATGACATTGTGAGGGGGGAGTGGAAGACTACTGACTCTTGCCTGCCTAGTGCTAAGGAAGCTGGCAGCCAGTTGGATGGCATAAGGGCACCTCTCCTACGTAGTGGCAGGGCTGTGTTGGCAGCATGGAGAACACTGACTGAATCTATTATGGTAATGAGGGGGCAGCTGCTGCATGTGAGAGAGGTGGTTTGTAGGGGAGCAATCAAATTGTACTGAAGAATTTCTGGCTGCTGGTAGCAAAGGGGAATAGCTGTGGTACCTGTGACCTCTGTGGGAGTGGAGATGCAGCTCCCTACCACTTTATAAGCATCAGGGGTCTCAAGGAAACTGAAAAGTAGAGAACTCCATCACATCTACATCAAGGGCAATGTGCACTACTATGTAGTACTATTAAGCTATTGCACAAATAACACCACTAACAAGCTATGCACCGGCACTACCGCGCAGCAGCATCAATTACTGCATGCTGATTTTAGTACTTGGTTATCCTAGTACTAAACTTAATGCAGAGTAACTATGGCACATTAGTGAATGTATACATGTACCCATTCAGTCACGAGATTAAACCTAAGGATGTCAGTTAGGAATCCACAGTGACAAAAGCATTTTGACCTGTTGCAGTGTTTCTGAAGTTGGGGTTTTTTTGTGTTGTTTTTCTTTTTGCCACAGAAAAAACCACTTTATTAGTATTCTGTCATCAAAAAACAAGTGAATGCTCAGAGCTGGCATTATTTGAGGGGTGCCTTGAGTCTAAAAAGATTGAGAACCGCTGTCTTAGAGCTTCATGTTCTCTCACTCTTACACAGATGCTTTTCCCAGACCCCTCTTCATGGTTGCCCTCTCATGGTAACTGCCATTACCAGGGCAAGCTCAGGGGAGAGAACTACCGATCTGGATTTCCTGTGTCCATCCACAGTCAACAGGATAAAGTTTGTTGTCAAACCTCTCCAATAGTTGTGTTCCCTTCCCTTTAAACACCACTGTCCCCTATAAGCATGTCCCCAGGGTGGTCTCTGACTTGTGGGGGGGATTGTTTGTTTATTTGTTTTTCCCTTCCTCCCCTCCTTTTGTTTCTGCTTCCTGAACTTCCCACTAAGTCACTTTTTTAGGGTGAGATGTGTGGGGGGGGACATCAGTCCCAAAGGAGTATAATAACTCAATAAATACAAATGGAAAGAGATGCAGCTTGCATCTCTCTCTTTCTGCTCAGACAGCAAATGCAAGGGGAGACCAAAGGTTATGAGGATTTAGCCTGTTAGCTCTCCCAGAGACCAAAGACCATTTCTTCTGCACAGCTTGGGACTGAGATTCTTGGTGCTAAGTACAGAAGAAGGAGCTCATGAAGTGCCTCATAACCACTGTGGAAATGGGTTAAGAGCATTAAGTAAATGAAGTCCAAGGCAGAGAGATGATTTACTACAGACCTCCCACCCAAAGTCCTGAGCTTGACCAGGAGTTTACCCGGGAACTGGCTGAGGCCGCTTGCTCCAGGACCTTGGTTATCATGGGTGACTTCAATTACCTGAAGATCTTGTGGGAGGATCACTCAGCAACATCCGAGCGGTCGCAAAGCTTCCTCTCATGCATGGATGACCTCTACCTGGCTCAAGAAGTCTATGGGCCAACAAGAGGAAAAGCGCTGCTCGACCTGGTACTGGCTACTGGGGATAACCTAATCGGCAACCTAGTGATCAATGGGAAACTGGGTGACAGCGACCATGAGCTGATCACCTTCACCACGCCCCGTAAAGCTGGCAAGTCAGTCAGCAATACAGAAGTCCTTGACTTCAGGAAAGTCGACTTTGACAAGCTCAGGAGGCTTGTTAGTCAGGCCCTACGGGACCACGACCCCAGGGAGAGGGGAGTTCAAGAAGAGTGGTTGCTCCTCAAGGGAGCGAGCCTCAATGCACAAGCTAAGTCTATTCCATCTCAGAGGAAAGGCAGAAAGAGGGCACAGCAGCCCCCCTGGCTCTCCAGGGACCTAGCAGACCTCCTGAGGCAAAAAAGAAAGCCCTGCAAAGGATGGAGGATGGGATTCACCTCCAAGGAGGATTATTCTGCACTGGTGTGGTCCTGCAGGAAGCAAACCAGGAAAGCCAAGGTTGCAACTGAACTCCAACTAGCTTTGAGCATCAAGGACAATAAAAAGTCCTTTTTCAGATATATGGGGAGCCAGAGGAAAAGCAAGGCAACGTTGGACCCCTGCTGAACCAGATGGGGCAACTGACAACTGATACCCAGGAAAAAGCCAACCTATTAAATGGGTACTTTGCATCAGTGTTTCATCAGTCCCATGGGACACCCATGCCCGCTACGGGACAGGGAGGTCCGGGAGAGGGAGATCCCCTGCCCTCCATTAACGCTGACCTCATGAAGATACCTTCAAGATACCAGCTTCTCAAGATGTTCCTTCAAGTCAGCCGGCCCTGACAACCTACACCCCAGGGTACTCAAGGAGCTGGCGAGCATCATAGCCCAGCCCCTGGCACGGATCTTTAAAAACTCCTGGTGCTCTGGTGTAGTCCCTGAAGACTGGAAGAAGGCCAATGTGGTGCATATCTTCAAGAAAGGGAGGAAAGTGGATCTGGCTAACTATTAGGCCCATCAGCCTGACTTCTATCCCGGAGAAGATCTTAGAAAAGTTTATGAAAGAGGCCATCCTTAATGGACTGGCTGACACCAACATCCTAAGGGAAAGCCAGCATGGGTTTGTTGTTGGTAGGTCTTGCTTGACCAATCTAATTTCCTTCTACAACCAGGTGACCTATCACCTGGACAAGGGAGAAGAGATTGATGTTCTATATTTTGACTTCAAAAAAGTCTTTGATCTGGTTTCCCATGATCACCTCTTGGCGAAACTGGCCAATTGTGGCCTTGGGTCCACCGTGATCCGCTGGCTGGGAAACTGGCTCCGTGGTTGGACCCAGAGGGTAGTAATTGATGGCAGTCACTCATCGTAGTGTCCTGTAACCAGTGGGGTCCCTCAAGGCTCTGTCCTTGGACCCATATTGTTCAACACCTTCGTTAATGATGTGGACATCGGAGCCAGAAGCAGACTGGCCAATGACACCAAACTTTGGGGCAAAGCATCCACACCAGAAGACAGGTGGGTGATCCAGGCTGACCTGGGCAGGCTCAGCAAATGGGCGGACGAGAACCTGATGGTGTTTAACACTGAAAAATGCAAGGTTCTCCACTTTGGGGGGCGGGGAAAACCCTGCAGCATCGTTATAGGCTCGGCAGTGCTACTCTGGCTAGCACTATGGAAGAAAGAGACTTGGGAGTCATGATTGACCACAAGATGAACATGAGCCTGCAATGCAATGCCGCAGCTAGTAAAGTGACCAAAACACTGGCTTGCATCCATAGATGCTTCTCAAGCAAATCCCAGGATGTCCTTCTCCCCCTGTACTCGGCCTTGGTGAGGCCGGAGCTGGAGTACTGCCTCCAGTTTTGGGCTCCACAATTCAAAAAGGATGTGGAGAAGCTTGAGAGAGCCCAGAGAAGAGCCACGCGCATGATCAGAGGTCAGGAAAGCAGACCTTACGACGACAGGCTGAGAACAATGGGGCTCTTTAGCCTGGAAAATGCAGGCTCAGGGGTGATCTGATGGCCACCTACAGGTTTATCAGGGGTGACCACCAGTATCTGGGGGAACGTTTGTACACCGGAGCGCCCCAAGGGATGATGAGGTCGAATGGTCACAAACTCCTGCAAGACCGTTTCAGGCTGGACATAAGGAAGAATTTCTTCCCTGTCTGAGCCCCCAAGGTCTGGAACAGCCTGCCATCGGAGGTGGTTTAAGCACCTACATTGAACACCTTCAAGAGCAAATTGGATGCTTTTCTTGCTGGGATCCTATGACCCCAGCTGACTTTCTGCCCTTCGGGTGCGGGGCTGGACTCAATGATCTTCTGAGGTCCCTTCCAGCCCTAATGTCTATGAAATCTATGAAGTCCAGGGCAGAGAGATGATCCGTGCTTCACCTGAGAAGACGAAGCTATCCAAAGCGTATCTAGTCAGTGATGTCATGAGATTTTTGATGATTAGGACCAGGAATAGGATGAAAACGGGCTCTCTCTGGATTTGGAGTTCAAGGTCCTGAGAAGAACCCATTTATAAAATGAGAGTAAATGTATCTTTAGAAGTTAAACAAACTCTGCAAAGCCTCAGCATGACTGACCGATTGTTGTTCCAACCTTGACCAAAGTCTAACTTTTTAAAACAAAATCCGAGGTAAGATAGCCGAGTGTTTATTGGCTCTTAGGCACCAGTAGGGCGGTATCCAATCTCTGACTCATGCAGTGCAATGCCCCGTCTCCAACAGTGGCTGGCATCAGCTACACAAGGGCATTAACTTCTTCAAGATGGCAGAGGGAGTCAGTTAGCCAGTATTAGATCCCAGTGCCTCGTCTGTCGAAAACAAAAAGGGAGGCGGTTTGCTTGTTATGTGGTTCAGAACTGATAAACAGAGCTAGACTAAATTTCCAGCTTCTGCTTCCTGAAACTTTGGATCTGTAAGAGCTTCAAGGTGTAAGTTTGTCTTTGTCAACTGCGGGTGACCACAAGTTGGTGGGATCAAAGCATCAGTAGCACTAGCATGAGTGGACAGATGCTTCCCCACCTAACACGTTCATCAGGCCATGCCATATGCAAAGGTCTTGCCTGTAGTGTTAAAGGTAAAAAATTGCTGGATCACTGTTCACCTGAGAGGGGAGCTGCTTTGCTGTCTTGAAATGAGAAGTCCTGCTGCCACTTTAGTGCGAGCAAGAAACACTCCTGGTGAGATCCATCTCGGTTCAGGAAGGGCAGGGTGGGTTTACAGGGAATGACCTTTTTACTTCAAAGGCAGCCCATGGAGAGTGGGATGGGGCAAAGCGGAGAGAATCCAAAGGGTGATTCATTGCTAACCTACTTTCCTGACTCTGCCAATGCAGGGGGAGCATTTAAGCACGCTGGTATTTTTAGCTAACTCTGCTGTTCTGCTTTATCTGGCTGTTCAATAATATTGTGCAAAACAGAACCAGGTAAACAAGCTGCAAAAGGAGATGGGTTTAAAATGAGCAGTCAGCACCGATAAATCGTGCCAGCAGCAGCCAACTGCACCTTCCTGGTCTCCCTTTCCTAGCCTCTACGTTTCCTCATTTATCTTAAAGAGCCACTGCAGGCCTTGCAAGAGTTAGAACATTATTCTACATTGAAAATGTCTGTCTAGATGCATCGGTTTCTCTACACTTCACATGGCCTATCTCTGTCTCTCCAGCTTTTTTCCATGTGAATTAGTTTCTGGTAGAAGAAGCTGAAATCTCAGCCCTGGAGCATGAGACCTTTTATTTAGCTACTGAATACTTCAGCAAACTTTTCCATGATGCTCTAGGGAATGGGGCAGTGCTGGGGGGAAATCGCCCTCCATTTCTACACTTGGCATGGCCAGCCAGTTATCTAACTGGGGCATGGGGATTATGAGCCTAGACTGGAATCTCTCTGGGGCAGGTATTGCCCCTCTACATCAGGACCTTGATCTGAACTCTAACTGCCTGGTGCTACCTAAATCCTCGCAAATAATAAAGAAACACCATTTTATTTTCTGTGGATATGAGGCAATGAGCTTGGACTGACTGTGATGATGGGTTAAACAATGTCTGCTAGGAAGTAGTAGATTGAAATCTTTTAACTCAGTTTCACAGAGGCAATCAGATGGTCATCACTAGTGCTAGGTTGGGTTTGAACTGGTGACCTGAAAGTAACAGTTCTCAAGTGCATTGCTGTTAGCTCTGGATTTAAGCCCCAGATGCCTTGTCCCCCCCTCAGACTGACCATGACTTTTCCATTCAATTTTAATAGGCACATTTATTGATACACAGTGATAACAGAAAAGAAACAATACAAATAATCGAGCAATTCTATACATCTACCAAATCCTAGGGATGTCATCATAATCAAAGTACCTCTGCCCAGGATGCAGTTTTCATTCTGAGGTTCTCTCTTTAGGTGTCAGCAGCCTGGAGATGGGATGCCGAGGGCCACCCCCTGCCCTCCTGTGGGGTGGATGAGACGGGTTGGTGGTGTGACCTTTGTCCATGGTGGCCTCAAAGACCCTTCCTAGGGGATGAGAATGGAGACCCTGTCATGTCAGGGAGGAGGAGGTGGAGGAGGGACCTGGGCAGAGGACCAGGAGAGGAAGGGATGAGGACCCGGGCAGGACCCTTTATTACTTTCAAGTCTCTGCTTTTTGTATTCTTCCCTCCTGATGACCTTTCATCTGTGGCAGATTGGTTGGTCTCTGTGTTGTTGTCATCACATGCAAACAGTAATTTGGTCTTTCCAGGTCTTCTCCTAATTTGATCTTTTCCCCAAAACCAGGACTCAATGGGGCTGCTGCTCTGGGGCCTTGTTAGCTGGTGCCACCCTTATCTCATGTTATGGAACAGCGTGGTACATGCCCCCACCTTTTCCCAGGCTGTGTCCTGTTGGCCTTGCTGTTTTAGACAGCCTGTCAGTTCACACAGCCTTCAAAGCAATGTATGTGTGACCCAGGCTTTCAGAAACCAATCAACCCCTGCTGCCCATCCTAAACCATTCTAATGTATATACCTAGACCTATAAGCCAATTCCCCAAAAGCAAACCTTTAAATCCCATTTTCTAAGCCAACAATTGCCAATGCCTTCCTAAAAGTTATATAGCCCTTCTCTCATTTCCTATTGCTGGTCTGACCACTGTCACCCTTAGGAGACCCATCTGTTCCTACCATCTACTGTTTCCCACAGAAATCACCCAAACCAACTGGTTGTTATCTCATGCTCTGTTGCTGCGGAGATGACCAATGACATAAGACTGAATTACAAGTGTTTGCAGTGTGCATGTGGGGGCTGATATCTTTGGTAGATATCTGGGATAGACATCTTTGTTTTTTTGTTTTTTCCTTAAAAACAATAAGGAAAAGATCAGAAAACAAAATGAAGGCAGAAATAGGAACAACTCTGAATCCAAAATGATAATGATGTGATGGGGGAGTTGACCCACAACAAGCATCTAACATGTATGTCAGGCATATCATCCCAAAACATCTGTAGTACTTCACAAAGAACGTCTCGGGCTTTCTTCACCCAGCAGCGTTCCACAGCGTTTAAGGAAAAGCTGTGACAGTGTTGCCAACTCTTACTGCTTTACTGCGTGCTTTGGTATTTAATTTTGCATGGAATTTGTGATTCTCAGCTAAATCACTTGACTCCAGCCCCTTAAGCTTGAAGAAAAATATGTTTCTAGCTTTTGTGATCATAGTGGGGAAAGCTGGAGAACGTGACTTTGTACACTAAAGGCTCAGAAATGAGGGGAGAGAAGGAGACCTCCATTTTTTAACTTAAATAAATAGTTGTTTTAAATATTCTTGAGTCCCAGCTTGTGTTCTGGGTAGGGAATACAAGTAGGATGAATGATCCTATATGCAAGGGAAAAGGCAAGGGAGATGAGGAGAATACTGTGTTTTTGTTTGTTTTGTTTTTTAAGGAAGAATGTAGGAAAGGGTCTTTTTCAGAGTCATGGCTGACTTTGTGACCGAGTACGTCTTCCTGGAAACAGAGTGCCCAGGTAGTGTGGTATCTTGGGAGATTGTCTGGATGAAGCAGCAGGAACTTCCTGATATGGCAGGACAGTAAGAAAGCTAGAACCCAGACCCTAGTAAGGGCAGTAGCAAGACTGACTTCTTCTTCTAAATATTTCTTTGGATATGTTGCTGTAATAAAGTGTTTTCTGTTTGATGGTTGGTTTTTTTTTGTTTTTTTATAACTCCACAAGCCTCATCCAGGTGCTACATATTGCATGCAACAGTTCACTTGCCATGAACCATCTCAGTTGTTCCTTGAGGTATAAGCTATGGTGGTTGGCCAGTAGCTACTATGGCTGTAAAAGGGGCTATCACAGGACTTTGCCTTCTCTGCTTGCTGGAACCAGGGAGAAGCAGCAGCCATTAGAATAGTCTCTGCATGCTTCTATTCTGCTTAAAACGTCCACCCCAACTTTGGAGGCCAGATTTTTTGGGGGGGGGGAGGGGCCAGGGGAGTATATGTGGTATGCAAGTAAATACCGTATAACTCTCTTCCATTGACCTGCCATTTGAATTCCTACCATATTTTGTTCCTGTAAATGGCACTGTGTGATGGTTAACAACCACTAATGCTCAGACCCAGGCTCTGTACACCATGCCTGAACAGCACTACATGCTCCATAATGTCACCTTGGGGAGCAATGCTACCTCAGTAGGAAGATGGGTTGCCCACTCGATTTGCCAGCTTCATTTCTAAGCTACATATTTTTCTTTGCATCCCCTTCTCTTAAAATATTGTCAATGGCCAACTTGACTTGACTGGGGAGGTCATACCAAAGCTCAGTGTGCAGCAGCAAGACTATAAGAGGTGAGCCAGGTGAAGGAGGGTCTTCACCCTTTCTTCTTCCTTCAGGTGTCAGTAGTTCCTATGTTGTTTTGGCAAGTGAAGAAAGCAGGATGAGCCTCAGACCTTTGGGCTGTGCATGAATTTCACCGTCAGTAAGCAACAACAATTGAAATGCATGTAATAAATCACCAGGTACTATAAAGTGAACAGCAGCTTCTCTTTATTACCACCGAGGTCATTACTCTCTCCCTCCCCAGTAGTCAGGAGGAAATCCTGCTCTAGAAATCCTGTACTATAAGCTACCCTGTCTTCTGTAGCAGAGCTGAGCTGTCAGGGGTTAGCCGTGTGTCCCAATGCCCTTCCTTTGCCACCCTAAAAGAACTGTTCCTTGCTCCAGCCACCGTCCCTGTTGTTGAGGCAAAACAGATACAGTAGAGCACATAGACCAGAAACAAGTGTCCCCAAACTGTTCAGGGATCTGGACTCAAATTGCAGCAGGCACTAGCAAGTCACTTACATCTGCATCATGTCACGTTATACACAGAGTTGTTTCATTTCCTCTTCAGTCTGCTTCTTTGTACAGCAGAATCCTTGGCAAAGTATCAGGGAGCTGTGACTGGCCCGGGATGCTTCCCCTGCCCCACCGCCCCTTGCCCCCCTACCACACGTACATGTGACATGCTCAGACTCCCCAGTAGAAGGGGAGAGCAGAGACTCTGGTACCATGAGGAGAAGGATGGGGCCTTGCAGAACAGATGGAACAAAATTACTAGAGTCTGACATCACAAAAGGATTAACAAAATGTAGTTTAAAAAAAAAAAGTGTGGGGGGTGACTTGGTGGCAACCTATAAGTACATAAGCGGTATGCATCAGGATTGGGGTGGGGAACACCTATTCAGCAGAGCACCCCAGGGAATGACAACGTTCAACCATCAGAAACTCCTTCAAAACCATTTTAGGCTGGACATAAGAAAAAACTTCTTTACTCTCTGAACCCCCAAAGCCTGGAACAGACTCCCCCCAAAGGTGGTGCAAGTACCTACTCTGGACACTTAAGAAACATTTGGAAGCTTATTTTGCTGGGATCCCTTGACCCTAGCCGATTTCCTGCCCCTGGGGCAGGGGGCTGGACCCAATGATCTTATGAAGTCCCTTCCGGCCCTAATGTCTATGAAATCTATGAAAATCTATTAAATCAGTAGGGCACAGATGCAAACCTGTATCTCTATCAGCATACATCCTTCCATCCCCACCCCAAACTGCTTATTCACAAAGGTTAACGGCTCTGCCGCCTTCACGGCTTTGATGAATTACTTCAGTTCTTGTCTACTCTATGAGCCCTACAGAGACAAAGCTGATATTTACACCCTGGCCTTTAAATAAGAGGAGGAAATAACAATTACAAAGAGATCTACGCAAAGGACCCTCCTCTGGGAGGCGACCTCCTTTCCCTCCAGCTTAAATGACCTTTCCTAAGCACCCCCGTGGGGCTTCTGGTAGATTTCACGTGACCTTTAAAAACTGACCATCACCAGACCTCTGATTTTTTGTTGTTGTTGTTTTTCATTTGCTTGCTTCTTAGGCAAGTTTTGTACTCCACAGCAAGCAGGAAGAATGATAGGGTTGGTTGGGAGGGACCGCCAAGGGTCATCTAGTCCAGAGGCCACAACTTATTTGGGCAGCTTGTCCCATTGGCCTCCTGTCTTCCTGCCGGGAAGCTGCAAGTTGTGACAGAGAGAGAAAATGTTGCTGCATCTTTTCCAGGACAGCCTCTCAGATATTTGTGAATTGCTATTGTGTGTCCTAGACATCAGCCAATCGCATCTCTCAGATCAGGGGGAGGAGAGGGGAGGGTGGTGAATATTTCTCGTACAAGCCAATGGAAAGGAAGAGTATCTCCTATACAGCAGAATTGCTAACAGACTGTTCCTTTGGCACCGGAAGTGGTGAAAGAGTTAATGTGTCTTGGTGAAAGAGTTAATGTGTCTTGGGGACCTTGATGGTGCATGTTTGGGATGTGCTGTATTTCTAGAAGTCTTTGTGACTAGTAGCATTCCTGCAAGGTTTGTATGCGACTGGATAGGTTGGATCCCTTGGAACTGAATGGATGGATGGATTTTGAAAACTTGGTCTAAAAATATCAAAGCATCCATAGAGTAATAATACAGACCTCAGTTTTAAAGCAAAATTGTTGGAATATTTTTAAACCTGTTGCTGAGCAATTGCTACAAAAATGGCTACCAAGAAAAAGAAGAGGGGGGCCCAGGAGAGGGTGCACAACAGTGTGGTAGGGCAATCATGTAGTCTCAAAGCTACTCCTTGGGGAAAGGGGCTGGTGGTGAATGACCTCCAGTGCAGGCATTTCCTGCTCCAGTGTAGGAGACTTAAGAGGGCAGGTGGAAATGTCTGTCTCTATCCTTATCTGCATTTAGATTGTTCCTGGACCTTGGAGAGGACTGGTCATAGGGAGGGGGAAATGGGAGCACAGTTCCCCTGAATCTTCAGTGTAGCACAGTCCTGGTGAATATGGGAGGCTGCATCTATTTATTTATCCATTAGATTTACATACAGCCATTCCCAAAAGAAGGCTGTGGGCAGTTCACAGAAAAAGAAACCCAAAACAAGATGATTTCGAAAAGTGGATACATAATTATATAACAAACCTCACTGAACAAGACTCCACCTTAGCTAAACACTATTCCTAATAAAAAGGTCTTGGAGCACTTCCTGCCAGAGCGAAGGGGTTGTTACCAAGAATGACCTCCCATGTGTTGTTGCCCAGTGAACTTGGCACACGGGTGGTACTTGCAGGAAGTTGACCTTGGGGACTGAGGTGGGACATACGATAAGAGAGAAAGAAGTCTCCTAGGTATGTAGGACCCAGAGTGTTTGGAGCCAGAAGAAGCTCCTGGGTCACTGCATACACTGAGATTTGTTTATACCACATGCATTAAGAGGCCACTATAATCACTGCCTCTGCTCCCCACTTTCCCGACTGCTTCATCCATTTTAAACCAGGCTGTAAATTGCCTATTACCCACGTTGTGACCTTGAGGGTGTCACTGAGCTCCACTCTTACCAATGGCATCAGTGTTTCCATAGTAACTAATGGACATGAAACTCAAAAAAGGGATGGAAGCTAGAGAGGATTATTTTTTTAAGAGAACAAAACCCCAAATCAAATAAATAAGAGACAAAGGCGCTATGTGCTGTGAAGTTGTATGAGGTGATTTGGGACAGTCTGCAGGAGTTAGCAGTGCTGGGTCCTTCTGTGGCCTCATGTAGGTTAACTGAATCTGGTTGCAATAAACACTTTACTGCTTAGTAGTCACCATGAGCTTATAGTTATTCTCACTGCCTCTCTATATCAGAGATAGATGGGTACAAAACTAAGCTGAACCCATGGCTATAGAAAACCTTCCTTGAAGAATTCATTGGCAAGCAACACTAAGATATCACAGTTTGCTAGTGGCTCTGATCTTTCTAAAAAAACTGTTAGAGACGCTTCAAAATATGGGTCACTTTTTTTTTATATCACATTTTAAGGAAAAAATGCAAATGAAAGTAATCATATTGTTCAAATCAAAGCTGTAAGAAAAAATCCTCATCACATTTTTTTCAAAACATTTCTACCAGTTGTGTGAGAAATTGTAAGAATTTGCATTTTCACTCTTTGCTTTTTTTTCTGACCACCACCTGTCTTTAATCTGCTGAACCCAATCTGCTGTTCTGAATGTTGTTGGGTTTAAAATCCAACTCTGAAGATTAATATTAGTGACTCGCCTGTTTCCCTCATTCTTATTCTTGTGAACCTAAACTGGTGGTTGATAGTCTGGTCATAGGAACCTAAGAGTGGAAGAGACCTCCCGGGTCATAAAGTCCAGTTTGCCTGGTGTTGCAGACTGCCACACTGTATAATCCATTCATAAACTGACAATTTGTCTTAAAACTAAGTAGATCTTTTTTCTGGCACTACTTGTATTGGGAGGTTGCTCTAGAACCTCACTGCTTTGATGGTTAGGAGCAAAGCCAGCCTAGGAGGGGGTGGGGGGGGAAGGGAGCATGGCTGACCACCCAGGATCCATGGTCGGGGGGGTACCACCCACACCCCCTTCTGAGTAAAGAGGGTAACATCTTTGAAATGGGAAATGGGAATAATGATGCTTACCTCCCTCTGAGAGGGTCACTTTTGGGCTCAATTAATGAATACATTAAAAGGGCTTTGAGATCTTCTGCAGCAGCCACTGTAAGACTGTGAAGCATCATTGTGGAATGGTCTCTATTAATAGTGCAATAAGGTGCTGTCTAAGGGGGACTGTAGAGCATGTTAACCTTGCAGTACCAAACTGCCGTGGGCTAGTTCTGTACAAGACATGGGAAAACAGCCCTAATCGGACAAGACTTTCTTACAGGAAGAATTAGGGATTTTGACAGTGACCAGCACACTTTGCCCTGCCAGCAGCTGCCACAACAAGGGAATGTCATATACTTTGTTGTTCTCAAACACTACCTTCACATGTGCCACTGTGCACACACGTGGGGATCTCCCACTGTGCTGTGTGCCCCACTGGTGACTCCCTGGCTCCTGGACCAGAATGGTGGACATTTCTCCCTAGTTGAATGTGCTCTACAGCAGTGGTTTTCAACCCATGGTCCACAGACCTCTGGTGGTCTGCAGACTTTCTAAGGGATCCACAAAACATGACTGTAATCAATCAAAAGTATGCGAAGACCCACACTTACAATTCAAAGGGATCTGCCTTTCCATTTGAAATTTTATAGGGGTCTGCAAATGAAGAAAGGCTGAACACCACTGCTCTATAGGCTGAACACCACTGCTCTACAGGAATGGATTGGTCCATTGTGGGTGGATTCAGAAGGAAACTAAAATTATGGCCTGCACAGGTTATCTAACCCAGCTCCAGTTTTGTGGGTGCTGTGAAGGGTTGAAAAAATTCAGAGGCACTTGAGAGGCAAAGGGCCTCCTTGCACACAGCTGTTACCAATAGGGTTCCTTGGAGCTCTTTGGGGGATCTGTTGCTTGTGGGGTGATGGGCAGCGTCCTGGCCTTTTGCGGGGAGAAGAAGCTCAGCTCACAGCCCTTCTATTCCACACTTTTAAGAGAATGATCCATAGAAGCCCTGCATGTAGCTCCTCACTGAGGTTTCTTCCTCTCTGTCCCCCATGGGAGTAGCATGCATGGAGGGGAGTTTGATACCAAGATACTCTCTCAGTTTCTTGAGGAGATGTGCAGGAAGCAGAGAGGAGGTAAGGAAGATGTATGCCCCTTTTTTGGGGGGGTGAGGGAAGATGTATGCCCCCTTTTTTGGGGGGGTGAGGGAGTGGGGAGAGAGGGGATCAGTGACTACATCTGGCAACTGCCACGAATCTGTGATGTACCTTAGCAAGCCCCAATTACTCAATGTCTGAGTGCCTCATAGTCTTTATTCTCTCAGCTCCCCCTGGGAAGCAAGGCAGAGTTATTCCCCCCATTTTAGAGCAGGTGGACTGAGGCAGGGAGAAGTTGAGTGACTAACCCAGGGTCATACAGAAAGTTTGTGGAGAAGCAACAGCTTGAACCTGTCCTGGGGTAGAGCTATAATCACTACACCATCCTTTCTTGCATGTCACCATGCCCCTCCTCAGGTGAACTTGCCACGTAGCATCAGAGAGGACCCTGCAGGGGCTGTTAACCCACACACAACCCCACACAAAACAGGCATAGGCAAGTGAACAGCTCCTAGCGCTAGTCATAGCCCCGTGTCATGGTGAGGGTCAGCTTTGTTTGAGGCAAAGAGTGGGAAGGAGATGGCTGTGATGGCTGCCATCCACGAAGCTGTAAAGAGACTTGGGTTGTTGTCTTCTGTTCCCTTGGCCCACTTCTTAATGTTCAGGGCTTGTTGCGCTTGCTGTCAGAAGACAAATGCTTTGTTTTCGAAGGGAGCAGCTATGGCTTTGTGCCTCCGCTAATGTATAGCATCTTGTCGTATTTGTTCCGTCGCTGTTCCACAGTTGAATTACTGCAAGTAATGTACCAATGCCTTGTGTAATGCTTCTTCTTTATAACTCCAGTAGGAGCTTTCCTTCCTGCTTTCCCAACCCTTCTGCTCTCACCAGCCAGAAAGAAGCAGAAGCAAGGTTTGCCTCGGAGCCAGGAATTCACTCCAAGTGAGACCCAGGGGTTGTGACTGGGCTTTTCATCCCTTATTTGGAAGGGTGTGCTTGCCCATGAATGAAGCCCCCTTGTCAGGGCAGGAAACGCCTTACCACATGTGCACACCTGAATCACAAGTGCCATTGAGCTCCTATGGTTCCTGAAGTCCTTTCTGGTCTCAGGCATGGGAAGGGGAGCAGAATTATGTTTCCATGTTGATCTCCCATGTCTCATGATCTGACTGGCCTGTTCCTCCTGCCTGCCACAGCTCCCTTCTCCTCTCCTCAGCAGTGGCATCTTTGCTGGACATTTGGTTGCTCCAGCATCTTCCACCTTGTCCGATGGGAAGCAGCAGAAGACCTAAGGAGCATTAACTAAGTCAAAAGGAGAGCACCATAGGAAACTGGATGAATACACAGTGAACTGCGGTCTGCCAGCCCCCTTTTCCCCCCAGGCTTGCTTCTTAATTTTGCAGCACTATGGCAATGCCAGCCAGTGAAAAATCCAGTGGCATCAGGGAGTTCCTAAGTAAAATGACACCTATGGTCCCTCCAGGTCCCAAGGACACATCCTGTTTCAGCTCTCAGGGCATCGTCTGGCTGAGGGTGAAACTGCTAGTTCTGGTTCCTGGAGAATGGAGTAAACTTGTAGGGAGTGGACACGAGTCCACAGGCAATTCTCAGGGGACTGCTGTAATGACCAAACTGCAAATACATTCAGTATGATTTATTACAGTGACAGCATTTTAGAAACTGTACATCATAGAAACACCAAACCAAGCTATAAGCAAGCTCCAAAACTCAGCATTCCCTACATCTAGTCAGGCCCAATTTCTTTAACACCCCCAGCTCCCAACACACAGTGTCTCTGTTAGCCTATCTCCCTAGGCTGCTTCTGACCAGGGCCTTCCCCCACTTTTGAGCAGGACCTTTTAATCTTTTCATGCCCTTTCTAGCTCAAGGCTCCAAGCTTCAGTGAAATAAGCCTTGCAATCTGGTGCAGTTCAGAACCCTTGAAGCTAAAAGCTCACCCCATTACCTTCCAAGTGAGTGCCTGAGGCTGCTTAACGAGACCTCGTGTACTGCTGTTGTGTTTTCTCTTCCCATGGCCCCCTATTACATTAAATACAGTCATGCAAGAGATTCTAATAACCCTCTCGTTATACAGAAACTTTACCCCACTCACCATATCATTTACACTACTTACACTATTATTACATATACATAGTCATAGACTGCTATATATCTGCTACCTGCCCATCACCTTGTTGAATGCTCTTTGCTTAAGGGAAACTGCTGGGTGACACAGGCCAGTGTAGCTGTGCTCTATAGCACTTCTCCAGTATTCCTTAGTTGAGGAGGAAAATGGGGTGGCCAGAGCACCGCTGTTCTGAATTAAACAGGGGGCTAAGCTAGTCCCAGCTGAGCAAAGACCACTCCAAATCTCAGCCAGTAATTCAGTATTAAGAGAGAGAGCTCCTTAGCAGTCTTGTGAATCAAAGCTGGTGTAACTTGCATTATCTTCCAGCCCCTGGCTGTACTGCTCCACAGAACTGTCTTAGCACTCCTGAAGTGTCCTCCAGGCATTCAGGGGTCTGATGTAAAACCTGGTATAGATTATTTAGGAGCCGCTTTTGCTTCAATTCTAAGGTCCTTGCCATGGCGCATGCACAATTTTTCTCTTGCACTATAAAGTCAGGTGAAGCAGGTTAAAGGGTTGCAGGTAAGAGACCCATGGCTAATTTGAGGGCCAGGAAGATGGATGGGGCTACATCGTCATCAGCTACCAGTGTGCAATACCCCCAGCCCCTTGGAGAGATTGGGGTTTGGTTCCTGTAGTAAGTGAAGTTTCTGAGCAGTGTTCTTTGGGTCCAATAAGCTGATCCATCCAAACTGCTGCAGCCTTGTTTTGTGCCGTGAGAGAGTCATTAACTGTAATGATGCACAGAGACAGAGAATGGTGATGGCAACAGGGGCGGATGTCTTACAATACACAGATCCGTCCTTCCTTCACTGGTTGCGTCTAATCTCGGTTAGCACTAAAGGAAGCTACTTTCAAGTGAGACACAAAAATATCCAAAGGAGGAGATAAGCAGTGGGAGGTCTCTCAAGCTGGTAAGACCCAGGGCCATCTGTGCAAGCCTGTCCCTAACTCCTTGCCCATCTCTTGTTTGCATCATTGCAAATTGCCCTCCTGATACAGTTTTGTCCCTTTGTTGTAGTACTGCACTGTGCTGTAAAGTAACTCCCAGACCAGAAATGGGGGAGTTGATTCCTCTAAGTATATGCATGTGGGGGCACATGTGAATGTGGCATATGTGTGGGTACTGAGTAGGTTAGGCTTACCCTATATATAGTAGAGAACTACAAACTGACTTCTTGGTGCTCTTTTTAAGATCCTTGCTCCTAAGAAATAGTAGGTTTCCATATCCTCTGCTTTCCTTTTGGGGGGTTTCTGCTAGCGGAGGGACAACCTCAGTTTCCATTGGGAAATATCCAGCCTTCATCTGGTAGAATTTATAGTTGGAAGGGGCAGGGGTGGCATGAATAGAATTCACCCACTGCTCCATCCACCCCACTTTAGAGCTCGCCAGGTCTTTTATGCCATCCTGGTTGCAACTACCTTGTGTTAAGCTCTCCCCATCCCCTTCCTGCCATAAGGGCCCTTTACAAAGCCGGTACAAGCTTTCAGCTCTTTGTGAATATATGATTCCCTACATCCAGAATTTTGCAGAGTAATTATATTTGCTTCTACTTCAGCTCGCGCTGTGCAGCTAAAAAACAAATATTAGATTCTCCATCCTGCTGCCAAGCACTTGAGAATTAATTACACCGTAAAAGGATCCGTTCTCAGCTCATTAGCCCAGTACTGGCCTTTCACTCATGGTCCAAGTGCGTGGTCTCCTGGCAATGAAGCAAGGTTCTCTGGAGATGTATGGGAGTGTGCTGTGCCAGCTCTGTCTGTGCTGGCGCTGCACACGCCACCATTGCATCTGCATAAGGTGCATGCAGTGCACACGATGACACACCTGTGATTCGAGTACACATGCATGCACCCACATGAAGCAGCTGTGTGTATCCAGTTGCACCATATATAACATACATGCACAGGCCTCTAGTATTTTAGTAAGAAACAGGAGTGGAGCTTTTAGTAAACTATGAGAGCACCAGTGCAAACCAGTAGGGCAAGTAAGCTGCCCACCCCTCTCACCAGTTCAGTTCACTCCAGCTTCAGCATCTCCACTCACCACCCTGGAGAATTTTGCCAGAGTTTATTTCTGCTTCAGCACCTGGAATGAAGGGCCACGAGGTCAGACATGGTTTCTTAGAAACCACAAAGTGTAATGGGGTGTCTCAGCTTCTACATAATTGATAGAGGATCTCCAGGGAGTCACTCAAGGCATGGGTGGTGCCGGGGTTTTTTGTAGTGCAGTCTCCTTTTTCCAGATCAGTGAGCCATGAATCTTGAGTCCCTTATTCCATATGTCTTCACCACCAAGAAAATGTGTTTGTGTAGCAATGTAACTAGCATGTTTCATAGTTTTCACCTTGTAAAATCCTAGTGGAGATGAGACTCGGTTTTTCAACATAGTGCCCCTTCCCATGACTGACCTGATCTAACTACAGTGAAGTAAGAACTACAGTCTTCTCTCCACTAGGGTATTACAGAGTGTGAGAGATCCTGAGCATTAGTCAACTTCTAACGCTTTTACTGCCATCAGAGGCATGACCGCCAACAGATTTGGTCTGGCTTTAAAATGCAAACTAAAAATGAGGTGCATGTCTTCAAATGGTGCAGGTGACCTGCCATCAAAACAAATTCCCAGGGGAAGTGATGGAGTCTCCATCTTGTGGTGTCTTCAAATCTGGACTTGATGCCTTTCTGCGAGATCTGCTTTATTGAAACACAAGTTATTTTGTTCAGTGAAGGGGTAACTGGTTAAAACTGTGTCTGCAGAAGGTCAGGTTGGATGAGCCAATGGTTTCTTCTTGCTTTAAAAATCCTGACTGCATGGGTTCATCTACCCTGTGGCAGCAGAGTGCCCACTGCCAAGGACATAAGCCCTACCCACCCACTTCCATTGCATAAGGAATAAGGTAGTGAAAACACACCACGGAGATGCCTGCATGCCTGCATGCGGTGCTCCTAAACAAGCTAGAAATCCAGGTCTTGAACGCAGCATGAGGGTAGCTCCTCACCACCACATTTCTGGGTATGATGTGTACAGAGCAGAAGTGGGTGATTGGGGCCCATTTTCTCAGCAGCAAGACTGAACTTTCTCCCACTGTCATGAAGATGTACATCTTGGGTCCCACCTAAGTAGTTCAGGCCACAGTTTAGTATGTGAAGATCTTGCACACAAGACTAAACTATTGTTTTCCTGTGGGAGTCTGCTTGTTAATAAGAAGACTCTTTTATTTCTTAGATCATGTTTGGACTTTTTAATCCCTAGAAGTAGATAGTATCAGTCTATGCTGCCCTGAAGTGTCCTCTTTTGTCCCCAATATCACAAAAAAACCTTCCCTAACATGCAGTCTCATTGGTGTCCACGATTGTTCTTGAAGAAGTCCTCTGCATGGAGTGTTTGTGAGCATGCTCCCTGCAGAGGCATGCCCGAGCAAAAGCGTGATCCATGCCAGAGCTTCCCTCAGTATTGGGGGATATTTGGCCTTTGCTCCAGTCCAGGCATGGATTTTGAATTCCCCAAAGTCTGGGAAATTTTGAATTGGCCAAACCTGGCATGTAACATAACACTGAACCCTGGAGTATTCAGCCCTGCTCTTGATATTGAACCAAACCAAACACTGAAGCAAGAAGAAACATAAGCAAGACCCAAGGCCAAGTGCTCCAAGGTCAGGTCCAGGGTTCAAATTACACTTTGACTCTTGGGGAGGGGGGGAAGGGTCCTGCAAAAAAATTTAAACCGGTTCATTGATTAATAAGTCCACCTAAGTAGAGAAGCAATCTGGTCGGCAACCCCTGCCCCTCCAAAGGTTATGATTTTCACATCTTACAGGGGGGCTTTTGTCTCTTATGCAGGGGCTAAGTCCCACGGAGCTCCCCCTTAATCCGTGCTCTGGTCAGGTTGGCCTGTTCCCTGTCCTGACTTCTCTACTTTGCCTTGGAGCCATGTTGCCTTCTGAGTCCTTTCTCCAGATAGGTCTCACCCTCTTGGCAGCAAAATGAGCTAAGAGAAAGGGGAAAGGCTAGAAGAAAGATTCAAAGGGGCCACATACAGGTCCCATGTCAGGCCAGAGTGAAACTGTAGCAACTTAATTGAGATCAGAATCTGCTCTAACGGGCATCAGGAGTAGGCTTTTTGTTATTCCGCTGTTTCTCAAAGCTCCACAGCCTCTGCACCACCCCTCTTCACTTGTCTCTGCCTCTTGGCTGTCCACTCTCTAGGGAACGTTTCCGCTCCACTTCCCTGGCAATGGGAGGCGCTGCTTCCTGCAGGCCAGGGTCACCGGAGGCAGCGCTTTGGGGAGCTGTCCATCAGGTTCTTGCTCTCAGGGCCAAGGATCACGCACCCCTGATGGAAGACACATCCATAACATGCAGAGAACTGTCCTTCGGTAGTTATGCCCCCTGAATAATTGGCCCATTCACGATTCCCTAGGCTATGCTCCTGTCGGCCAGGGAAGGGAGGCGATTTGCTTGGAACGCCGGGCTCTCGGGCTACTATTGCTGTTACAATAACTATTCGCCCTGTTGCAATGGGCTGAGTCGGGAGCGGCTTCCTGGTTCTCCCGTGTGCATGTTTTATTATTAAATCACCCTGATCTAATTTAATACACAAACCCAAGTCTGTGGCTTCTCACAGTGAGAGAGAAAGAGAGAGTTCCCAAGGCAGAAAGCTCGTCCTGTATGCAAATGGAGATGTTTTATTGCTATGCCATCCATCAATTTTTTTTCCCCTCTCTCTGGCTAATCTAATTTTTCTCCTTGGTGCTTTAATTTTGAAGTGAATTACAGCAAGCAGCTGACAGCACTGGCTAGAGGCAAGTGAAATACAGGTAGGCGATGCGCTGGCTCCACTCCTCTAGCTCTGACAGTGGATTTCACTGTTCAGCCGTTTCACCCCCACTAGCCTGTTTTGAACCCTGTACTCCAGCTACACCTTGTACTCCAGTTCTAGTTTTCCCAGGGAATCTCAGTGCTGACTTACAGGATCCTCTGCTATTCCAGTCTACTTGCATGGTCCCTCACATTAACCAGTGCAAACTGATTCTGTCCTGTAGCCCCACCGTACGCCACCTACTAGCCTAGTCCTGAGCTCCCCAGGCACACCTCTGTCGTGGAGTGTAGTCCCTCCCTTTTGTTCCAGCCCCAACTTCCTCACAACCAGCTCCTGTCCATCCTGATCTGCCATGCCCAGAGGTGGTCAAACATAACCAGCAACTTTGTGGAGCAGTAACCAGCATTTGCATCTTGTTCTGAGGTCCCTTTACTTCAGTACTCCTCCTCCAGCCCCTTCCTCCTAGCATCCTACTTTCTATCTGTTGCTATATTCTGATCAAATCTCAGGCACCGCCCAGGCTGCAAGAGCTGAAAAGCCAGTTCCTGCCCTCATCAACCAGAGATTATGTCAAAATTTGAAACTGGAAATGTGATGGGTCTGCTGCTGTGAGACAGACTTTAGGCTGTGTACTTAGCTCCTCTGAGTAGCTTTGCAGAGAAGGCATTAGCAGGGATGTGGCTGGGGCAACGTATAAGGAGAACCTAGCCCAAAGAGATGTGGGTTTGGTAGGTTTCTTCTATAAGCAAACACACTTTAGTGGTGTAGGGAGCTGGTGAGGAGGGGACTTTTGCAAGTCTAACTTTTTTCAACTGAAAGGAAAAGCTGTGTTTCTGGCTGATGAGGTCTCATCCTTACTTTCACTGAAATTGTGCAGATACCAGGGGGATGTAAAAGTGGCATGAAAACCAGAGCTGATTTCATTGGAAATTCTTCATCGGGTTCAACAGCAGCTGAACCAGAGTCAAATCATCCCATGAGCCTTTTCCTCCTGGTGGAGGTGTTAGCCTGTGTCAGAGTCAATAGTCTGCTGAGCCTGGATGACCCACTGGGCCTGTGCGGTTAAAACGTGCCAGTGTCCGTAACCATCAGCGCACAAGTGATGTGGATGGCAGCACAGCTGGTTAGCGCTGGTGTTAAAAAATCCACATTGTGTTTCAGTTGGGCTCTGTCTCCTGCTTTGCTTCCTCTCCTGTGGTTTTGTGGTTGTCCACATTGAAGCACCATGAGAAGACCTCAGCTGAGATCAGGGCCCTGATGTGCAAGGTGCTATATGTGCACACGGCGAGAGACAGCCTAAATTGCCAAAGGGCAAGAGGGGAAACAGAGATGCCAAAATGCAGAAGTGACGTATCCAGAGGTGTAGTGAGATTTTTCAGCACCAAGGGCAGAGGTGGGGGGTTGCGGGGGGAGGGGAAATTCTGCAGACCATTTGAAAGCAGGAGGGATTAGGGTTAGGCTCTCAGGTGGCCACTGCTTCAGCTCCTGCTGAAGCCCATGAGGCAACTTCTGGTGCCCTGTTCACTCCCACCCCCCTGCCTCCCCATCCCTGACACACTGCCTAAGCACAGGACTCTGCCTATCATGGCAAAGCCTCCCTGGGGAGGCACCTTATACTCATCTCGCTCACCCCCATACCATAGATATGCTACAGGGCACAGGGCTGCGCATACCCAGCTCTTTTATGACAAGGTTGTTCCTGCTGCAGATAAGGCCCCTTCTTGAGCATGGCTGGTGTCCCCCTTGCCCTGCCTAGTTATGCTAGTGGACATATCCAACAGCTGGTACTAGAACCTGTTCACTGTATTAACCACCATGCCATGCTCCTGTGGAGGTGGTTGCAGATCAATATTGACTACATTAGGGCCAAAAACCTGCTCTCTGGAAACGCACCTTGCTCACTGTAGGGACAGGAGCTCCTCAGCAGCAGGAGTTCAAACGTCCTCTTTTTTTTGTGCCTGACCAGCCTCTGCAGTAGCACTCACCCTTCCTCCTCCTAGAGCACAGACACCTGGCTTCCCTTCCATTTGCCATGCCAAGGACTTGCCTGCCATGCAGAAATAAATAAATAAACGGGTCAAGGTTTGACACAGGCATGAAATGGGCTTGTGGAAACAGAGCTTCTATTAATTTTCATCTGCGCCTGGCATTTGGCAGCCTTTCATTTCACACCTTGTTAGAAGCCTCTTTACCAACGGGATGACAGCCAATCAATCTGTGGCATGGGGGTGACAGGTTTAATGCACTTGCCAGCTAAGCAGCCCAGCCAGCAGACCTCAGTGAACTCCAGCAGCACGATTTACCTAATAACCGAATGATCACTCTAAGTGTTAGGCTGTCTGGGGATCCCCCACAAGGAGATTTCCTAGAAGAACTTCCTTGTTCTTCTGGGAAGGGAAAACTTCACCTGGGTTTGCCCAAGGTGAATGCTGTCTGGTGGGTAGAGTGGCAAGGGCAGGATTCCTGAATCCTATTCCTTTGTTTTGCTGCTGAACTTTGACAAGCAGCTATTGCCCTGTGCCTTGATTTCCCTGCTTGTGAAACAAGGATAAGGACAAATAAAGCATATATGTACAGGGGTGGTAGTAGGAGCAGAATCATGGTGTGCAGTAGACGAATGAAGAGTGCTTTGCAACACTCATTGAGAAGTCACTAAGCAAGATCTAAGCTTTAGCGTAAAAGCTTGCAGAGGGACTCAGCCATGAGTGGATCTAAGACTGTGAATAGTGGGGTGCAGATGGTGTGGTGCCTCATCACATATAACACAACACGCATTTTTCTGTAGTTAAAAGAAATTAGAAGCATTACTAATGTGCTAGTGGCCCAGAGCTATATTATTCAGTTTAAGATCAAAGCAAAAGAAAAAACATTATTGGAATGTGCATCAATTTGCTGTATCATATATTATGTATAAAAACACAAGAAACCCGACAAAAATAATCAAAAGATGTTGTTTCATTAGTCCTATAGTTCTTAGAATTAAATTTACATCTCTTTTTTTCAGATTCATAAAACACAATCTAGTCTTGAGCATTTTGACAGTGCTTCCAATGCTTCACTGAACGCTATTTCCGCCCCTGAGTTAATGTTGACCTGAGTTAACACTTCTGGCTAGAGTTAAAAACAGTCTTCAGGGCTGTAAAATAGGAGCTATATGTTACCAGGAGCAGCTAACAGACAGCAGAATTGCAGAAAAAAACCTAACTTGATTAGGGGAACCATTAAGGACTCTTAAAGGAAAAAGGTTGTTAGCACCTTTGAAAATGAAGCTTGTTATGTTCCTAACTGCATGCTACCTCCTTGAAGGAGTTGCTGTATCCAAGGCCACATAGATCCAGTTTCCTGTGCAGAGCTATCCAAAAACCCTGTTCTTACACTGAGACAATAGTCAATTGGACTTACTGGCATCCTGTGGGAGGCAGAGGGATCAGGCAGCAGGTGTCTGTCACATGGGATCTCAGTTTGTGTTGGGAAGCATGATCTGTTAAATGACGGGCCAGCAGGGGTATCTGCTGCTCCATGTAAAATGGAAGAGCCTCTGTGCTCTCTCTCATCCTTGCCTCCAAGAGCTGGGCTCTCCATGCCCAGTCAACGCACTGCCGCATTTAGTTTGTCTAATGGGGTCACTCAGCACAAGGCAGCTGGGCTGAAATTTCAGCTCTCCAAAAGGAAGGCACTAATGCACTAACATGTTCATTACAGGGCTGCATGAACAGGCATATAGAGAGAGATGCAGCCAGCAATCTGGACAATCTGGAAGCTATTGTACGTTGCGTTATTAACCCCACAAACTCCAAAGCAGCTGACACACAAGTGGAGGTGACAGATGGAAACTCCTTTGCAAACACCCCAAAGATGTTTGCAACAAGCCTGGGCAACAAGCAGGACGAGCTCGTCCTCCTGCTCAGTGCAAAGAAATATGATGTCATTGAGATAACAGAGACCTGGTGGGACTCCACCCATGACTGGACCTATTCCCTGTACAGGAGGGATCGTGTTGACAAAAGGGGCGGGGGTGTAGCTCTCTATGTGAAGGAAAGCTACATGTCCCTGCAAGCTGATGTTGGTGACCGGCATGGACAGCTAGAGACCCTCTGGGTAAAAATTCGTGGGGAATTCGGCACAGGGGACACAACGGTGGGAGTCTACTACAGACCTCCCACTCAAAGTCCTGAGCTTGACCAGGAGTTCGCCCGGGAACTGACTGAGGCCGCTTGCTCCAGGACCTTGGTTGTCATGGGTGACTTCAATTACCCGGACATCTCGTGGGAAGATCACTCAGCTAAATCTGAGCGGGCGCAAAGCTTTCTCTCATGCGTGGATGACCTCTACCTGACCCAAGAGGTCTATGGGCCAACGAGAGGCAAAGCGCTGCTTGACCTGGTACTGGCTACGGGGGATGACCTAATCGGCGACCTAGTGATCGATGGGAAGTTGGGTGACAGCGACCACGAGCTGATCACCTTCACCATCCGCCGTAAAGCTGGCAAGTCAGTCAGCAACACAGAAGTCCTTGACTTCAGAAAAGCCGACTCTGACAAGCTCAAGAGGCTAGTCGGTCAGGCCCTCAGGGACCATGACCCCAGGGAGATGGGAGTTCAAGAAGAGTGGTTGCTTCTCAAGGAAGCGATCCTCAGTGCACAAGCTAAATCTATTCCAACACGGAGGAAAGGCAGCAAGAAGGCACAGCAGCCCCCCTGGCTCTCCAGAGACCTAGCGGACCTACTGTGGCTAAAAAGGAAAGCCTACAAAGGATGGAGGACGGGATTCACCTCCAAGGAGGATTACTCCGCGCTGGTCCGGTCCTGCAGGGAGCAAACCAGGAAAGCCAAGGCTGCAACTGAACTCCAACTAGCTTCAGGCATCAAGGACAACAAAAAGTCCTTTTTCAGGTATGTGGGGAGCCAGAGGAAAAGCAAGGGCAAGGTTGGACCCCTGCTAAACCAGATGGGGCAACTGACAACTGACGCCCAGGAAAAAGCCAACCTATTAAATAGGTACTTTGCGTCAGTCTTTCATCAGTCCCACGGGATGCCCATGCCTGCTATGGGACAGGGAAATCTGGGTGAGGGGGATCCTCTACCCTCCATCAATGCTGACCTCATGAAGGAACACCTTGAGAAGCTGGATACCTTCAAGTCAGCCGGCCCTGACAATCTGCACCCCAGGGTACTCAAGGAGCTGGCGAGCGTCATCGCCCAGCCCCTGGCACGGGTCTTTGAAAACTCCTGGCGCTCTGGTGTACTGCCCGAAGACTGGAAGAAGGCCAATGTGGTGCCGATCTTCAAGAAAGGGAGGAGAGTGGATCCGGCTAACTACAGGCCCATTAGCCTGACTTCTATCCTGGGGAAGATCTTAGAAAAGTTTATTAAGGAGGCCATCCTTGAGGGACTGGCCCAGGCTAACATCCTAAGGGACAGCCAGCACGGGTTTGTTGCGGGTAGGTCTTGTTTGACCAATCTCATTTCCTTCTATGACCAGGTGACCTATCACCTGGACAAGGGAGAAGAGACTGATGTCATATATCTTGACTTCAAAAAAGCTTTTGATCTGGTATCCCATGATCACCTCTTGGCCAAACTGCCCAGTTGTGGCCTTGGCTCCACCACGATCCACTGGCTGGGAAATTGGCTTCGTGGTCGCACCCAGAGGGTTGTGATTGATGGCAGTCACTCATCGTGGTGCCCTGTGACCAGTGGGGTCCCTCAAGGCTCTGTCCTGGGACCCATACTGTTCAACATCTTCATTAATGATGTGGACATTGGAGTTAGGAGTGGACTGGCCAAGTTCGCCGATGACACCAAACTTTGGGGCAAAGCATCCACGCCAGAAGATAGGCGGGTGATCCAGGCTGACCTGGACAAGCTCAGCAAATGGGCAGACGAAAACCTGATGGTGTTTAACACCAAAAAATGCAAGGTTCTCCACCTTGGGAAGAAAAACCTGCAGTACCCTTATAGGCTCGGCAGTGCTACGTTGGTTAGCACTACAGAAGAAAAAGACTTGGGGGTCATCATTGACCACAAGATGAACATGAGCCTCCAATGCGATGCTGCAGCTAGTAAAGCGACCAAAATGCTGGCGTGCATCCATAGATGCTTCTCGAGCAAATCCCGGGACGTCATTCTCCCCTTGTACTCGGCCTTGGTGAGGCCGCAGCTGGAGTACTGTGTCCAGTTTTGGGCTCCACAATCCAAAAAGGATGTGGAGAAGCTTGAGAGGGTCCAGAGGAGAGCCACGCGCATGATCAGAGGTCAGGAAAACAGATCTTACGATGACAGGCTGAGAGCCACGGGACTCTTTAGCCTGGAAAAGCGCAGGCTCAGGGGTGATCTGATGGCCACCTATAAGTTTATCGGGGTGACCACCAGGATCTGGGGGAACATCTGTTCACCAGAGCGCCCCAAGGGATGACGAGGTTGAACGGTCACAAACTCCTGCAAAACCGTTTCAGGCTGGACATAAGGAAGAATTTCTTTACTGTCCGAGCCCCCAAGGTCTGGAACAGTCTGCCAGCGGAGGTGGTTCAAGCACCTACATTGAACACCTTCAAGAGTAAATTGGATGCTTATCTTGCTGGGATCCTATGACCCCAGCTGACGTCCTGCCCTTTGGGCAGGGGACTGGACTCGATGATCTCCCGAGGTCCCTTCCAGCCCTGATTTCTATGAAAATCTAAGATTCCCCAAAAGAAAACACAGGTTGCTATTAGCCAGAAACCATTCTCATTTCCCCCGCCACCTCCTAGACTAGATTTAGTGCCTGGGGGGATACCCATGCACTAAATCATAAGGTAGCTGCTTGTGCCTTCTGTGGAAGTTTCCATTAGCCCAATGGCCAATAAGCAGGCCTGCAGATCCAGGGCACAGGCCATATGTTTCACACCAACCCCTCACTTAGAGCAACCCAGCTCAGCATTCAAGTCATGGGCAGCAAAACCATGTGGACCAAGAAGACGATAATATCTTGTGAAGAAACCTTGCCTGTTTTGGTTCTACAGAAGGGTGTACTGTAGGGGGAACTCAGGACAGACAGTCTGTTATAGGACACTGGGGAGAGGGACCATATGATACAATATAGATCTTAAGAGGCAGAGGTAGCTGTAAATCAGCATTAGTGCGGCGAATCCATTTGGGAGCAGCCCTGTGCTGTTAACAGTAGGTAACGGTATTTTTCTCAAAATTATCCAGTTCATTGCCATGTACAATTAATGCACACATACATTTGGGGTCTCTTGGGGGCAGCTGCTGTCTGCTTGCACTGAGAACACATAAAAAAGCTGGTGTCCTCCGGTGCAGATAAGATCCCACAGGCAGGGAGAATGCAGATTTATAGAAACCTGGATGGCTTCCCCCTGCCAGAGGGCACCGCTGGACGTACGGGTAGCGCTCAGCAGAGAGAAGATAAGGGAATCGGGAATGATGAGAGAGGAGGCAGCCATGGCACATGCATCAGCCACAGTGCTACACAGGGTAGTGGGTTTAAACTCATGCATCTTTAATGAGTCACCCCTAAGTGCACTTTCACCACTAGGTGTAAGGAGATTATTGCCACACAATCTTCAGAGCATGGTAAATGAGTTTGAAGAGGACTGCACAACCCATTTCATGCCCTTGGTTGGAGTTCAGTCCTCCCCAGGTGCATCCTGGAAGGAAAGGTGCATTGGGAAGTGCTGCTGTGTTTCATAACAGAACTGAGTGTTTAGTACCCACCACCCTGCTTGATCAAAGGCCACCTGTGCATTATTAGGGTTTTGAGTAACTGAGATAGCCAACTGCTTGTCTCAGCAAAGCCTCTATTTCGTTCAGACTCCAGAGAAGGGTGACAGTGGGCCAGGCATCTTCACAGAACCCGCCACAAATGAAAAACAAACACGCACATGCACAGAAAGAAGGGATGCTGGGTCTGCAGCCTTGCACATTGTGTACCAGGGCCCTAGCAGACAGGTTAGCAAGTCCCAGGGGCTGTAACCTGTGCCTGACTGACATTTGCTAAAACAAGAGTTCCCCGTGTGACTGTAAATGGGTGTTGTGTAGTTTTGCTCCTTTCCATGGGTTGTGTGTGTGTGTGTGTGTGTGTGTGTGTGTGTGTGTGAGAGAGAGAGAGAGAGAGTGTATAAATAAATGTGTGTGTGTATATGTATATCCATCCCTGAAAGAATCAGGAGCAAAACTCCACCGGTAAAAGTGACACCACTTTAGGTGTTGTTTGTCCATACCCATCACAGAGTAGGCATTTGCTCAAGGCAAACAGGGTGTTAGCTCTTCCCCTGCACCTACTGGTGCAGCAGCATTAAGATAACTGCACATGTGTACATACACGTGTGCGCGTGCGAACGTGCACTTGTGCCTGCCACTGGAAGAAATAAGAACTGCTCTATTGTGGGTCACAGACCCTACATTGCCCTCAGGGAAGGGAGAGTCTCCTTTAGCTCAGTGGCCAGGGCCTATGTTTACAGAGCAGCCTTCCATCTGAGAGTCATTGAGGGTGACCGCGGTGTGTGGGCTATGACAGCAAAGTCCAAGCTGGCTTTGGCTGTGTCACAAACCCCCCCTGTCAGAGGCAGCGCAAGTGCATGAGGAATGGCAGGTTCATCCCAGGTCACACACTGTCCCCGGTGACAGAAGACTGGTGGGAGGATGAGGACGGGCGGGCGGCTCCGTGCTGGCCCAGGTTCTGGCTCTAGCCCTTGACAATGAGAATTCTGACTTTCGGCGTGTTCAGCTGCTTATGAATCCCCAAGGCAGATTGACACCTGGATGTAAAGAGATGGCTATGCCAGAGGAGGACCATCCCTCCTTGCCCCTGGTTTACTTTGTGCCTGTGATATAAGTGGCTGCCAAATGGCTGTCAAGGGTGCATTTGGGCCAGAGATGGCCTTGTATGATAAGGGAGCAGTCAAGGATGGGTCGGCAGCTCCAGCAGTACACCAAACATAGTTGATGGTCCAAGTCCTCTATGCTCTGTAATTCACATTTCCACTAATATTCCCTGGGGAAATTGGCAGGGAGGTTGTATATGCCTGTAGAGTTTCACTGCCTGAAAGGCACAGTAACATTATGTAGGACAATCTCAGTGCATTATCCAACGCCCCCTGGACTTCCTTTAAAGGCCTTGAAGTGTCCAGAAGGGCTTTTCCTTCTCTTACCATATTTTCTCACATACAACATGAACATTTCCCTCAAAAATTAGGGTTCATGTATTAAACAGGTAACCTGATTTTCTGCTAGGGAAAGACTCACCCTGCTTTGATTTCTGCTTTACAGTGCAGCAAGCTGAGGGAGTTGATTGACTTAATGGCTCATTGTTCTTCTCTCCAGAAGTGCTAATGATTGTCTTTCCTTGTTTTTTCCACAAAGCAAACAACCTGTCTTAGGACAATTTCCCTGCTTGCTCTTGATCGGTCTCCTATTCCATAGCCTACGCAGGAAAGGGAGGGTGAGTCAGTTGAAGATTAGCTTCTGTCCTTGCTCTGTGCATCCATAACTCTGTTCTTGAAAGGCAGAAGAAGAACAGTTTTTCCCCCCAATGTGCATATTATATTTTAGAGGGTGTTGTATGTAAGAAAATACAGTTTACATACTGGGAATGAGATTTCAATATATTTACTTATTTCCTGTCAGTCTTGAGTGGAAAAGATGAGGATGTCAGGTACTAGTTAGGAGTCAGGCTTTTGGGGTCCTTAGAGTACCTTCCTTTGGCTGTGCTAATCTCTGTTCATATAACAGAGGGAGGGGAGGGGCACTAGAACTCCACTGACTGCAAGCTCACGCTCAAAGAACCAGGCTCATGTCCCTGCTGTGCTATTGCTGAGACCCGAATTTGGCCTTCAGCATGTCTGAAGAGAGGTCTATGGGGTATGCTTACAGTGGTTTATGAGGCACAGCACTGCCCTTATCTCCCTGGCCACTTGGATATGGTTGAGGCCCTCAGTAGAGTAGAGAGAGAAGCAGAATAATCACCATGCCCAAGGCTGCATAAGAGAATAGAACACCTCCAGCCCTAAGCAAAGCTTCAGAGGAAGTGCCTTGAGTGTTATGCTGTCTGCCTTCCCCTTTGGGTGCTACTATATTTCTAAGCCTCGTGGCAAACTTGAGAGAAGCAGAGGCCTGTTGGCTTCTCCAGTATGTGTCCTGTCCCCATCCTGGTGGTTTCATCATAGAGGTCTTTCTTAACCTGGCAGCCTGTCTTCATCCAGTAGATTCCCTCCCACAGTGAATCTAGTTTTCATCCTCTCCTTGCAGAGCTGAAAAACAGCAGCAGGGAGCCCACCTACTGCTTGTGCTTTCCCCTTCCTGTACCTAGAAAACAACAGATCCTGATGTCCCTGCATATTACTTTGCACTGAGTCCCCAGAGTCACCCGTCAGCAGGGAGTAATGCAAGGCAACCAATACAGCCATAGAGAGCACAGCTGGGGAAAGGCCTATTGGATCATCCTTCCCTACCCTTGGCCAGCGCAGGGTTGGTCTCACAGGGGCGTTAGCCACAGTGAGTGCTGCAGGATCCATCTCAGAGCCAGAAGCATTGGGCCGCAGGGGGAGGAGAGAGGAGAGAGGCTGGGGAAAGTGGCAGAGTGGCAGGGGAGTCCTGAAAGGTGCATGTAAGGCAATGAATTACATGCTTGGTGGGAGTTCCTAATGAGATCCCAATGTACAAAAATGTAACTGAGCTCCCATAACAGAGCAACTCCAGATCAAGCATTAATCACACTTCAAATAAATAATTAAAACATTTTTTTTTTAGACGGAGCCCATAATTAAAACAACTGCCAGTTCTGCACCAAGGCTGTGTGCACAGGAGGAAGAATTCCCCTGGAGCTGGAGTCTGCCGGGAGAGCCGCAGCTCAGTGCTTCTAGGCACTGCTGGCTTCTCTGTCTGGGCTCTTACCATATCCCTATGCTGGGCAGGATGGGCAAATATGTGCCACAGCATGGGAGCCAAGCAGGTAGCTCAATACAGTTAGATGGGTCATGGCAGGAGTACCATGAGATAAGGCCAGGCAGGAACCTATGGGGTTCATCAGCCAAAGATCTGTCCCACCTCTGGATTCATGCCTCTGGAGCATGGGTTGGGGGAAGTGGCTGATGAAGAAGCAGTAATATCAGGGCTATAACTATGTTAACTGGCCCCTTGCTGAGAGCACTGGTTGAACAAGGAGACCTAAGGACAGAGGGACAGGGGATGGGTAAGTCTTCATAGGCTCTACATAAAGACTCTCTCCCTTGGCATCTGCTCTCTGCCCCTGTGAGATGCAGGACACTAGTCTAGGTGGATCTAACCCAGGGTCTGACCCATTTCTTATGACTCCTTGAACTAAAGAGTTCTGCATGTGGCCAGAGGCTGTGAGAGACCTGTATCCTCAGGGGATCAGGGTATGTGTACACATGGCCCAGCAGTGAACCATAGCAGACAACTAAATCAAAGAATCCCCTTCATAAACTGATCCAGCTCCTAAGAGCCACTTTGATTTCCTTTCCCTGCTACTCCTGTTCCAGAGCCTCGCTGCTCTGATGGCACCCTTGCATCCTCCTATCCCTGGCTAGGTCATTGCTTGGGGCACAGACATATGCTATACCTGCCACATAGTAAACTGACTTTGCCACATAGTGACCATGGATCAGACAGGTGACAAACATCCCTACAACTGATCCAGGGTAAAGCACGGTCACTTTACTAGCTAGAACCTGCCACGTGGTCCACGCCCCTGCTCACCTGGAGTAGACCTTTGCTCAATCCAGTATGGCTCCTCTTCCATCTAGTGGCCAGGTACTGTAATCACACCTCCTCCAGGTATAAATCTGATACAGATTAAATGCCAGGGTAAATCGTTCCATAGTAATTGTGCTACACCTTCAAGATCAGCTGTTAGGAAATGGGTCATACTCCTAAAGGAGGTGATAGGCAATGGGAGCGGGTTGGGATGGGGGAAGCAGAGAGGAGGGAGAAAGACAGAGAACAAATAAGGTAAAAAGATATGGCAGGGGTGTGGAGAGTGCACGAAGAAAGAAGAGCATCTTTGAAAAAGGGAGAGTGTTTTGAAGGGAAACAACCTGTTCACAGGTGATGAAGAATATATGGACAAATATCTATCAACTCCTCTCTGAGCGTACCAAAGGCTGAGGGATCCTTTGTCACATGCAGAAGTCCCGCCTTGGACCCTTTCACCTCCAGCCCTTCCTCATCATGTCCTGCAGGACTTCCAAGAATGCCCACATTTTTCTCCCTGGGGAAAACACAACTCAAATTATGTATTTATTTATTGCTCCTCATGTCTGTGGCTGTCATTGTTGTGATGACCGAAGGCCTCTTAAGCCCAAATGGATTAAGCCTTATGACACCCAGAGTGAAATAGCCTCTATATGCCTCAGTCACCCACCTGTAAAATGGGGTCGCAGCTAAGTGACCCTCCCAGTGTTGCACAGTCTTTTGAGTGTGCTGTTCCCTGCCATAATCCCACTCATTGGCCACAAGCCTCTGGGTTCTGTTTCCCAGAATGCTTTGGTATTGGTATTGTTTTACTGGGAGGAAAGCAGCTTGCTGTAAATGCATAATGGGCCTGATCCTCCCCATGGAATCAAGGGAGTTATGCCTCCATAAACCTGTCTAAGAGAGATTCCAGTGCTCACCTGTATGATAGCATCTACATGTTTGTCAAGGATTCCCTGAGGTGTCCTCACAACACTTCTGGGAAGAAATGGAGTCTTATAACCCATTTGACAGATGGGAAAGTGAGGCACAGGCTGAGTTCAGTGATTTGCCCAAGGTCACACTGGAACCCTGCCACCGGACCAGGAACTGACACGTCATCTCCTGAGGCCAAGCCCTGTGTTCCAGCCACAAGGCCATATTTCCTCATGCCCAATCAATCATCTCTCCATTTCTTTGTGTTCTTTGGTCCCCATGCACCATGTGCCCAATATGAGCCTTTATAATCTGTGCATGTCAGTGTGACCATTCACATTTAAAAATGTATCAGAAGGGATCAGCAAACCCATTCTCATTGAACAGTTCATGAACTACTCTTTCCCTGATTACAGGGTGCATCTAAACAAGACACTTTACTGTGCAGTAGAGCAAATTGCTGCATAGTAACTGTCACCATTTATACATGCAGACCCTTACTGTGCAGTAATTTGCTCTACACAGCAGTTAATTTGCTACCTGCAAATGCAACTAGCAAATTAACTGCCAAGTAATTACTGTGAAGTAAGACGTGTAAAAGGCTGACCAGGAGCAAATTTGCAGTCAGGCAGTGGGGACTGGGAGTTTGCTCCCTAACGCCAAGAGATATCTGCTGCCAGGGCGGGCTTTGCCACTGGAGCTTGGGCAGGGACAATGTCCCTCTGTCCCAGCAGCAGGGAGCTCCCAGCCCTCATGCTGCAATGGCTGGGAGCTCCCTAATGCTGAAGCAGGGGGACATTGTCCCTGCCTGGCCTCCTGTGGCAGAGCATGCCCTGGCAGCAAGCAGTTCCTGGGGAAGGAAGCAATCTCCCAGTCCCCACTCCACAATCACAAAGCTGGGGCCAGGACCTCCCCACACAGGGAGAGTTCCCTACCCCACCTGGAGGCTGGCTGGGACCTGCCCCAAACTCCAGCCCTATTCTGTGCGGAGAAGTCAGCTTGTGCAGCATGGAGCTGGCTGGGGACTGTTCTGTTTCTGGCAGTCCCCAGCCAGCTCTGGGCTGCATGTTCTAGCCCCACAGCATTTTCCCAGCATCATGCCCCAATTGAGGGGCAGGTGTCAGCCACCAGCCCCATCTACCTGGGGGGCAGCTAGCAGTGAACCCCTGCCCAGCTGGAGGCTTGCTGCTAGCTACCCCACTAGCAGATCAGGGCCAGGGGTTGGGACCTGTCCATCCCCCACACTCTCCGCTAGGAGACAGCTGTCTCCTGGCCCCATGCTCTCTACCAGCTCCTGTGCTAACACCCATGGGGAGCCTAGACCTCTCCCTGGCTGCTGCTGCAGGGGGCCAGATCAGGGTGGGAGCAAATGCATGCACATGTAGGTGCCTGCCCAGGGTGGGTTTAGTCCAAAGTAAATTACTCTGAAGTAAACCCATCCAGCAGCATTTGCAGGTGTAGATGCACCAGCCGAACACTACCTGAACTGCACATTCCCCAGTGCTACGCATTCCATGAACCAAACTGCTCTATATTTCCACTTAGAACATTTTCTTTCCAACCAGAAGAGGTAAAGACATCACTGAATTTTAAAGGAAAACTTTCAGTTTGGTAGATAATGTCCTGGCCCTTAGAAAGTAGCTTTCCAACCTCCTTTGGGGTTGCAACCTCAAGAAACATGTGATGTTCTTTGAGTTCATGGTGGCACTACGAGTCAGATCTGAAAGATTTCCTGGTGTAACATACTGCCCAATGCAAAAGGTGACAGTCACGGCATGTTTGCTTGACTGTGTGCCATAAGGGGACCTTGAATTGGATCTTTACACAAATGTAGCATGGGGGAATTTCTCGTTCCCAGCTCTGGGCCTTATAACAGTGCATGGGGCAGCAAACATGCTGCAAGGAGATGGGGAAGAATTTTTACAGTTCAAGGAATCAACAGTGCAAGGAGCTGGTCCCTCACAAGCCTGAGTATAGGGCACGTGTGAGGCTGAGCTAGCTTGAGGTGGACCAGGTCAAGGTGTGGTTCTGTAGAGATTATAGACAGGCATTCTTCCCATACACAACTCACAAGAGTCTAGCAGAAAGTAGGGCAATGCACAGAGTGGCTCTGGCCTACCCATGTTCTGGGTGGCATGTGGACAGTTTAAAGTCAACCTTATTCTTGTCCTTCAGTATCACAGTGGCACATTGCAAAAGGAGGCCCAGAAACTTCAATATGACCCCAGAGCACAGGAAGATCCAGTGGAAGTACAAAATTTCAGTTTAAGATCTGGACAAACTACATATTTACACCTAAACAGCAAACCTTTAAACCAGGGTAACTGTGCCCAGTGCAAAGAAGTGATCCTGAAAGAATCTGAGGTAAAACTTCTGCAGCAGAAGTTACACCTCTTCAGGTGTAGTCTGTCTGCACCCATCCCAGAGTAACCATTTGCTCAAGGCAAACAGGCTGTTAGCTGCTCCCCTGCCACCTAGTAGCTAGGCATAGTGATACCCACCTAGCACATGCAACAGCACCAGGATAGCTGCACGTCTGTCCATGCCTGCTACTGGTATAATTTCATAGTTTCACATAAAATTATATCAGTATACCAAAAGGGTGCAAATTACTCAGGGGGTACATGTTTGTCTGTCCACACCCTTAGACACTGACCTCTCTGATTCAGCTGTTAGAGTCAGTGGTGTCCCAGCAGAACACTGATAACAAAAAACAGACGCAAAATACTTAGAGACCAGACCTGATATATTTCAAAATTCCAGTTTGTGCAACAGTTCCCTTTCCAGCTCCCTCCCCTGCCCCTGCTATGTAACAGTAAGGCAGGTCAAAAGCTAAGGCTCATGCTTCTCTGCCCGTAATTAAAGCAGTATGGCACTGGGGCTCCTGACTAAGTATTAATAGACCCTTCCATGCACCTTCCTGGTAGTTTAAGTTGACCGGCCTGCAGCCTGGTGCTTCATGATGCACAGAGGTATGCATTAATGGCCCATTAATACACAACGCTTCATGTCTTATTGCCCAATTCATGCCAGGATGTCACCCATTACTCAACCAATGCTATACTCACTGTACGCTCCCCTACTTCCAGAGGGGAAAACAATTCCCTGAATAGCTGAGCAACTGCTTTAAAGTAGCTCTCAGGAAATGGAGGTGTCCCAGGTTACATAGAAAGTAGCATTTTTTCCCCCAGTGAACAGCAGTTTCTGGCTATAATACATAAAACAGCTCCCTCCCTTCCCTGCTTTTGGAGTCAGCCCTTTGCTTAAGCAATAGTATTGTCAGTGCCCTAGGAGAGAAGAGGTAGGGAGCACTGAAAGAGAAGGCTAACTAGCAGCACCAAAAATGACACCAATTTTTTGCATAAGAAACCTCACCTCTTTCCCTTTGGCCAAAAAGACAGCCTGGCACATGTGAGATGGGGTGGAAAAGTGCGGTCATCACAAACAAACCTTGTTCCATCCCTATTGCAGGGAACTGTAGAAGTGACAGGGATGGATTAAGACACAAGCACTATAGGTCCATAAAGGATTCCCAGATCCTGGAGTCATTTGATTGCAGCAGCATCTCAGACATTCTTTTAAGAAAAAAGTAAATGTACAGCCCCCGTGACTGCAAAGGAAAGCATGAAAGCATTACTTGAAACCACGTTGCTAATGCTCATGAAATTTCCCAGTTCCTACAATTTTGTGGCATTAAATCTAGTCTCTTGAAATATTATGAAAACTTTCTGCAATGTTAGGATTTTTTCATGAGTTCTGCCCAAATGCTGCAGCTCTGGCTGCAGGCACTAAAAGGTGCTGCTGGGAAACTGCCCTGTAAGCTTTGGGGTGCAGTTTCATATATTTCATAGACATTAGGGCTGGAAGAGACCTTGAAAGATCTAGTCCAGGCCCCAGCCCGACAGGTCATAGGATCCCAGTAAGATATGCATCCAAATTTTCAAAGTTGCAGCTGCCACCAACAGAGGCAAAATGAACCTGCATCCATGGGGTAGGGGAACTGCAGCTGAAGGAGTGAGTTGACAAGCAAGGAGGTATCTAGGGAGACCAGGGATTGCTCCTGCCTATCCTCTACCCAGCATTAAGAGGTAGTGGGAGAAGCATGGGCCAGGAAGGTCCCCTACAACACACATTTGACAACAAAGCAGAGTCTTTATAAAGCCCTGATGAAACAGTATTCTCAATGAAACCATTACTAGAGTAGAGCTACTCTTCCTCTCCACTAATCTCTGCTCTGACCTTCATTGCCTTAAGACTGAGCCCCCACCATTAATGAGTGGTAGTGTTTGTACATCTCGTTCAACCCAAGGATATCAATAAGCACTACGAATATTTCTTAGTGCCACTCTGTGACACCCCAGCAGTGTGAGTCCATGAAGGCCATTGCATCCAACATGAGAGTCAGCTTCTGAGCCCAGTGCAAACTTTGTCATTGATGTCAGTGCAACTAGGGTCTGCCCTTAAGTGACTTGGGAGCTGGGTATAAAGATGAGAACAGAATTAATTTATTTTAACTTTCCAGACTGTACCTGAACTCCAAGGCCACCCTCCTTCCTGCTACCAGCCCAGTAGGTTTCACTGCTCTACTTAATTTCCTCCAGAGGGCTCCACACACTTCACATGTGCCAAATAGTGAAACCACCAGTTCCACTATAAAGCAGCTAATTCATAGATTCATGGATTGCGAGGCTGGAAGGGACCTCATAAGATCATCCCGTCCACCCTCATACCAGGCAGGAAAGACAACTTGGGTCAGGTGACCCCAGCAAAGTGACCGTCCAGTCTCCTTGGCTGGATAAAATGCTGTACTAATACAATGAAGGACATAGCCCAGATGATGGATCAAATCACAGATGCATGCCCAGCAACTCTGAGTCTTGGTTGTTGGCTCAGATGGGTGCAGAACATTCCCATGAGTGTCAGATGCATTTTGGTTGTGCAGTTGGCCCTGTTGGTCCTTTGAGATTTCTCTCTTTAGTAAGGAGAGTCCCTTGGATTGTCAGTTCTTCAGTGCATTTGTCCGTTCTTTATCTGTAAGTAAAGGGGCTTCAATGACCACAAAATCTGCAGTTGAAAAAGAGGTCTCTTAGAACCTAGTCTCCAATGTTTGTCCTTACCGTTTATGAGGACTGCAGTTCCCAGTGCATGTGTGCATACGTGTGTGTGCGTCTTCATATCTTCAGTGAAGACAGAGCACTGGGTGCTGGGGCATGCAATCTTCATGGCCACACTGACATAAAAAAAAGAGTACCGCCGTTGGCTACAACTGCTTCACAGGCTTCGCACGCTGGGCTCTGTGAAGTGACTCCAAGCCAAAGGGGATTCTCATCTCAGTGAACTTGCTGGGAGAGGTCCAGGCATTCTCCGTGCAGCCTCCCGTACCCGCCCCCTCCTCCTGTGGGAGGCTGAATTCTCTGTGACTCTGAGAGCTGCATCGCAAGCAGGGACTCAGGCACAGGCCCTACAAGCAGCAGGTCTAACAATAAACTAGCAGGGGCCTGGAATGGAATTGGAGCAAGCTGGGAACATCATGCCTAGGTTAACCAAAGACACTGACAGCACAGGACATGGCTGGCTGATAGCAAAGAGAGGACTTGCAGGCCCTGCTTGGTTGCAGGACTGTTTTTGTGACCCCTGAGACAACTGTAAGGAACATGTTAGGCTCATCCACAAAGAAGGGAAAGAGAGGGGGGGACATTTTTAGGCAGTGAGTTGAGGGGAGACACTCCTTCCTCACCACAAAAGCATTTGCAGGATGTGATGAGAGCTGGTGAAGTTGGCTGTCTGAGGCTCGGGGCCTCGGAAGCTCACTAGTACATAGCAGGAAGGCAGGTAGATGCCTGGTAGTGTATTATTTACCCTTTGGGTGTAATCCTGGCAGAGAGGGCCTGATCCAAAGCCCCCTGAAGCAAAGAGGTCTCTTTAATGCTCTGCTTCAGTGAAGCACATAAGCACAAGCTTACCTCTAAGCACACCAGGCGTCATGTTGACATTAATGGGATTATTCGCCTGTTTAAAAGTAGAGCGATTCGGGATTCAACAAAGCACTTGAGCAAATGTTTAGCAGGTGATTAAGCGCTTTGTTGAAGCAGAGCCTTAAAGAGAAAGGGCTCTTTCCAGAGAGGTGGGCTGCAGAGCTCTGGTAGTGTCTGCACTGCAGCTCTGCCCATACCTCACTCATGCCTCTGATGGCATTGTAGACACCCTCAAGCCCTCCTTGCCTGCATGTTGCCTGAGGCAGAGGCTGCCTGGCTCCATCCCCCTGCATCTATGCCTCATGTGCCCTGTCCCAGAAATGAGGTGATGTGGATCCAGCACTGCTCTTAGGATTTTGGTATCATGAGCACATACTCAAAAAGCTCTAGAGGACTGAGTGGGTTAATCTTGCTTCAGGGTAGTGCCCCCAGATGTGGCATGGAAGTAGCAGAAATGTGCCTGCTGTGATTGCAAAGCAATGGGGACATTAAGCCTCCTTCCTTTTCCCCCTCGGGTGACTGCGGTTGCTAGGATAATTGCCATAGTGAGGTCGGTTATGATGTGACCCTTGCTAATGATCACATGGAGGAGGATGCCTGGACCTGGAACTGGAGCTGAATCCTTGCCTCTCGCACCACAGGAAAGTTACTTAGGGAGCAAAGGGACATTAGGAGGAAAAATGGGATTTAAAAACTTGCTTTTCCAGGGAAAGGAGGCACTTCCTCATGTAAAGTTGATTAAAGGCAATTTTACTGATATTAAGCATTGTTCTGACTGGTCCTGTTCCCCTTGTCCCAAGACCCAAGGAATTATGGGCCTCATGTGAGGCTTTCCAAATAGTAGCATTACTTTGGGGTGAGAGCCAGACGTGGCCTCTGTGGCAGCAGTTGGAGTATACCTCTGTGTAGCCGAGAGCAGTCCAATCTCCTCCCCATCCCCATACATGTAGCCACTAACTCCAAACACGGCCACTCTGTGCAGTGCAGTCCACCTGCCCCTTGCAGGGCCAGCCCTCAGGCTCTGGGTTTGGTGTGCATTTCTTATCAGGCTGTGGAGAACAATCCTTTCAGCTCAGGGCTATGCTGGGCTAAGATGGTCTGAACGGGGAGAAGGTGACAGAGAAGCCATGCAACACCCCTTTGACTGCAGCTGTGCTTGCCTTTGGGTGTTATTCTGACAAAACAAGAAGGGCCCTGATCTGAGATGCAAGAGAAGGCTCCCAGGCTGCTGCGGGGGAAGCACCAGTGTTTCCATAGACAGCCCACCATCTCCACCCACCCAAGCATGAAGATTATAGCCTGGGCAAATTGAGAAAGAGGTCTCTGGGATCACTTTAATCCATAGTTTGGCCCTACACATCCAAGCCTGATGATCAGGTTCCTCCCCAGAAAGCCCAGAGGGCTCTCTGGCCCCTGTTTGGGAGCAAGAAAAGAAACAGCAGGCATTAGAAAAGTCAGAATAAGTGTGTGGGGGGCGGGCAGTGCCTGCATCATGCTCCAACATTTTGTTGTAAAGTGTACAGAAAGCCATAGTGGGCCCTCTTTCCACGTTAAAAATTTCCCTTCCTGTTTTTTCTTCCAAGGAAGCCCCCACGGATGAGAAGACTGGGGCTTAGGTGGTAGCTAACAGAAGTTAGGCAGAGATTTTCAACCAAGCCTGAGAGTGTGAAGCGTCTGCCTCTCAGTGGATTTCAATGGGATTCAGGAGCCTAGCTCCCTTTGGCTGCTTGGAAAATCTCAGCCTCAGTGCCTCCTTTCCAGGACCAAAAACCACAACCAAAAAAGAAAATCCCTCCCTGTCTCCTATTCACAGAAGCAGAGATAATTATTCAGTGTAAGCGACAAGGAGCTTAAATTATGCATGGAGCTATTTGCATTGAAGTGCACTGTTTAGAAAAAGTCATTACAGCCTCTCCACAATCCCGCGGCTGGCTGCGCGCACATTATATAGGCACTGTGTAGCTCTCCATGCGGAGTGACAGATATATGTAGCTTCTCCGATCCCCCGTAATGGGAGTGTTGGCTGGCACCTCTCCTCACAGTCCGCTCTCCATGAGAGAGCTCACTCAAGCAATATCATGCTCGGGTGCTGTTCTCTCGCGCTCTGTGGCTTTTTCATATGATGTCCCCATTTCCCCTCTTCCCCACAAGAAGAATTACAGAAAGGAGCCTTGGCCGCTGTGGGACCTGGCTGGGTGCCAGCTGAGAGACATAGTAGATTTAACCCACCATTGAGGGGATGAGTCTTAGCAGAGCTCCTGGCATTAAAATGTTAATCAGGAAAACTCTCTCTGAATGCACTTCTCAAGTACTGGTTGGTGAACAAAAAGGATAACAGGCTACTATTGCTATCGCTAAGCAAGCTATTTTCTTAGGTTATGTGATAGAGTGATTTAGTGCAGTAGATGGTGGCCTGAAGAGGTTGATGATCTTGCTTTATGAAGGGCCCCAGAGCTCAGGGAAGCAGCAATCATACTATAGAAAACAAGACCTTGGATGCAGGGGTGAAAACCTAGTCTGGTTCAGTGTTGACTGCAAGTGTGATGAGACTTGAAGAGCCTGTGCGCTCTCTCGGTCCACTTCATTGTGTCCATATTAAAAAGAGCCTTATGCTATGTTTCACATTAGTTGTCACCCATTGTGTTTGGTGCAAAGTAATTAAGAGTCTGAAGGCAAGTTAGAATTAATGAGCTGGCCTAATGGTTTCTGGAATTAAAATACCTTTCTGGTAGCTAACAGGAGTCTGTGGGATCCAGTATTGTGATAGCAGGGACCTATTCAATAGAATTACTTAGGTGCATTAGATTTTATTACATGTACAAGAAGTCCCCGTGCTGGTAACATGGAGACTCAGAATGTGTGAAGAATTGGAGCATGCTAGATCATCAGAGGAAATCTGGGTCATGCTGTATTTAACTGGAAAGGTCATCTCCCCAAAGCGTGCAATTAGAATTTTGCTTTGATCTGTAACCTTTATGTTTCAATCTATGAGTAATTGCCTGATCCAGTCAGAGCTGAGGTACTTTAATCCAGTGCTCTGTTTCCTGGCTAATGCCAGAGTCCCAGATTCTCAAAGGGATTTGGATACCTAACTCCCAAGGGAGGCACTTCCCTAAACTCTCTGTGGAGTTAGGCACTTGGATACCTCCAAAATGAAGGTGATTCATAGATTCATAGATGTTAGGGGCTGCAAGGGACCTTACAAGATCATCGGGTGCAGCCCCACTGCACTTAGGCAGGAAAGACTGCTGGGATCAGATGACCCCAGCAAGGTGGGCGTCAAGACACTCTTTGAAGTTTCCCAGGGTGGGTGAACATAGAGAAAGTTTCTTCCCAGCTCCTAGAAATTAGGGATGGATTTGTACATGAAGTGAGAGTTTATCTCCATTGCAGAACTTTAGGACATTAGTATTTTACTACTGTAGCTCTGAAAGCTTGTAATACCACTGACAGTGACCCAATCCTTTTTTGACTCCTGCTAAATTCTTCTTCTTGGAGGCATCGTTGTTCTGCACACTCCCTGTGAGAAAGCATTTCCTTCTCTCAGGTTTAAAATGGTTGCTATTCAATGCAAGGGCACATCCTATTTTCCTTGTATAATAAGACAGGATAAATCAAAAGTCCAGAGGGTCTGATGATGAGATGAGAGTGTTATGTGGGTTGAGTTTGTTGACTCACAGATGTGCAATATTTTAATAAAGTTTGTGCTGCTTTCTTTCCAGGTAATCTGTGCCAGTGCTTAACTACCTTCATAGTTAGATATATCTTCCTAATATATAACCCAAACATCTCGTGTTGCAATTTAGGGCCATTACTTGTTTTCCTACCCCTTTTAGACACAAAGAACACTTGTTTGTCATCCTATTTATAAAAATCTTTTTGTATTTGATGACTGTCATCAATTCCCCCCCCAGTCTTCTCTTAATCAAACTAACCAACCCCAGTTCTTCCAACCATTTCTCATATGTCTTTTTTTTCCTTGCTCTCCTGTGAACTCTGCAGTTCAGCCATGTCTTTCTCCCACTGAATTGGCCATTTCCCAAGTGAACATTTCCATTGGGACAGAGGCATAACAGGGCAACTTCCCTGCATGGGGCAGTGCCCACGACTGCATTGCCAGCAGTGGCTACGTGCAGCACCATACCTAGACTCCTGGCGGCCCCCAGTGAACTTTTAGTATTGCCTCCACTTCACCAGAGATAATGATAATAATAAAAATTACCATTTTTGGGCCCCCTTTCTGGCCAGCCCCTGCGTGGCTGCCCAGTTCGCCCATGCCTGTGTTCAACCCTGGCTGCATGGCCAGCGACCAGCTGTGGCAATGGCTTTCTTTGTAGCTCTTCCCCTAAAAGCAGTGCCTGGAGATGCTGCCCCAATCTTCCACCCCTCTCCCCGCCTTCCCGAGGTACACTAGTGTATTGGAAACCCATGAGGCTTAACCGTGCATCAAGGGCTCTGTAGACTAAGAGGCTAGGAGCGGGGTTTGATTTAGCACACTCGTGGCTCAGTGTTCTCCTGTATTTGATTCAACTTGCACATGCCCTGTTCACACTGTGTCCAGCCTTCTGATTTCTCCTTTGTAGCGTGGTCAGTTTTTAACATTGGGGGCTATTTTCAATGGGAAGGCACAATAATAAAGGACCCTCCATATTCATCTCCTGTCCCAACAGATTAATTCTCCCCTTACAGAAGGAAACGTACACACACAAAACCCAACACCCACGGAACAAAGCAGAGAGAATAATGTGACTTCCCACAGAGACAGGAGCCTCCTTATCAGCCCTGGGGGAAATTCTCCTGCCAAGGCTCTGAAACAAATTCCTTTCATGGGAAGTTATAGGAAACGAGGGATATTTTAATTAAATAGTTTACGTTCCTGTCTGGCATGGAAGCACATCAGCAAATGTATCTTGGTCTTCAAAGCCACCTGCTTTGGTCTTCAGGATTAGGGCTCTGAGGGTTGCGATCACCAGAGATCCTGGTTTTCTCCGATAAACACCCCACCACCACCAACAATTTTCAGGTTAAAAAAAAGTAACCCCAAATCCACATTTTTCCATGATTAAAATGAAATGCCACTAATATATAGATATATATAGAGAGAGGGGTTTCATTTTAATCACAGAAAACATGTGGATTTTGGGTTACTTTTTTTCACCTGAAAATTGGGGATTTTTTTTAATCAGAGAAAACCAGGAGCCCTGGTGATCACATCCTCACAGCCACTGAGATGCACAGTGCTAAACTGAGAATAGAGTGCAAGGGTGACCCGCAGGCTGGGTGTGTGCTGTGTCTTGCTCCTTGCCTTAGCTAGCAGTCGATCTGGGTCTTGTATGCTAGCCAGTAAAGAAGCTGGTGGTTTCATAAGTGATTTGGTCTTTCAAGTTGCTGGTTCAGTTCCTGATGTTGACCAAGGCAGCATGTTTCATATCAGACTCCCTCTTTTCTTTGCATTGGCTAATTGGTAGGGGAAGGAACTAGATGCTTCTTTTAGGGGGTAGAGGGGATGCAGGCGAGAGGTGTTGGCCACCTTGCTGCTTTGGGGAAAGCAAGGGAAATTCTTCAGTGAGACTCCAGTCCCCACCTTCCCCTCCCTTCTTCCCCTTTCACTCTGCTTGTACCAAGCAGGGCTGCAGGATAGTCACATGGGCAGAGATGAGAAGGAGAAGGAAAGTCAAAGGAATCAAAGAGCATCACAATCTGGAGTGCAGGTCGGGTGAGCAGGACCTGGCAGAGCCCACAGGGTCTGCTCAGCTGGTGCCTGGACCGCAGTTGTGACAGCAAAGGCAATGGAAGGATTTGAGTGCAAAGGGACCGGCACTTGGGGGAAGGAAGGGGCTGAGTTATGAGTTGATTGTTTATGTATTTCTCAGTCCCTGCCATCTCTTAGCATGGACCTGCTGTGCAGTAAGATGACAGCCCCATCCAAGTAGAGGCAGGTGTGCGGGGCTCCACGCTTCTTCTGGGTGGGGATTTCTTGAATCATTTCTTTGATCCAACCACTCACACGCACCCCCAGGGCTGGAAGAGAGTAAATGCCAACATCACCTTCAAAAGCTTCAGTTATACACGCTCTGAAATCGGTGCAATGGAGAAGAAATAAAAGACATAATGGCTCCAACCAGGCACGGACATCCATCAAACACAGCTGAGACACCAGGAACACAGGGGCATTACCATTACCTGCCACCAGAGAGAGCTGAGAGTCCAGCAATTACCTGCTCCCAGAGGGCACCATGCCTCCAGCATTGCAAAAACAATGCAAGCAACCTCTGAATAACGCCCCCCATGTACCAGTTTGGATTCACCCATGGACATTATATCCAGGCACCCTTCACTCCATCCATGCCACAAAGGGGGAACATGGTTGCACAGCCATGCTTCCCCTCTCCATCACATACTGTACTCTGAATTGATAAGCTGCAAGGTTCATTCATTCATTGTCACTCCAGATTCCCTCCTCTTCCCCCTCCCCTGACTTCCATCTTCTCACAGAGACATCAGGTTGGCTCCCTGGGCAGCCAGTCCTGTGAATCCCCACTAAACCAATGTCTAACCCTTCTCCCTGTTACCTTGGGCCCTTCCTTGCAGCCCAAAGGCATCCACCAGGCATTGAAATAGCCCCAAAGGTGACATAGTACTAAGGAAGAGACGTGATTCCAAGCTAGAAAAATCCCTCTCATTATAACCCAACCTTGGCTCCTTCAAGCTGCAACCCAGGCTCTACAACCAAGCTTGACAGGCCTCAGGCTTCAACTTGCACCTTGAGCTAGCTTCTCTCTCCCAGCTGTCCAGCGATGGGAACATTTTGTGTGACATTAGGAAATATACTTGCAGGGTACGTCTATGGGATAGCATCCCTTTACATAGCTGGGAAGCCCTCCAGTAGGGCATTCCACTTTCGATTGCAGAAACCACTCAAACTTCACCAAGCAGAGTGGATGAGGTTGGGTTGCAGTGGAGCGAACAAGCCTGCCTGTTCAAAACTCAGCTGCATCTATGTATTTTCCTCAGATTATTAGTGCTTTGCTAAGAACAAAGATACAACAGAATTTTATTTCCTAGGGGAAAAGAAGGGTAGGGAGAGAGGGGGAAAGAAATGTCAATTTTATCCAAATTATTGGTGGAAAGTTAGGATTTTTTTGTTTTTTTATTGAACACCGTTTACTTTTACAAGCTCACTCTTGTTTATGTGGTCGGGGATTGTGATAAATGAATATTTTTCAGTTAATCAGTGACCCCCTTTCCTCAAAATATATCAATATAAACAGACAAAGTCCTATGCACATTTCCATTTTATCACAAAGGGGAAGGGGAGGAGGTGTTCGTAAAACATTAGCGCCGAGAGTAAACACAGAGCTGTCCTAAAGGACCATGAGAAGGTCACCCAATGGCCAGATCCCCCAGGGGAATATTAAGAGGTCTCTCCATGCATTAGCTTTCCTCCTGTTTACAAGCAGGCCCTTTCTATGTCAAAGCCTTCGGACTGCCATAGCTGATCAGACCAATGGCTCATCACATCCTGCACCCCGTTTCCAATGGCGACCAGCCCCAGATGCGTCCATCCTTCTCCAAATCTTCAGGCACTGCATGTCCTGGGGGAAAACAGAATGAATAAAGAGAAATTGCAAGCACTTGCAAGGACTTCCCTCCCCCTACTTGCCGCTTGCTACCCACTCCCCTCCCTGCATGACAAAACCCCGAGTTATCACCACAACGCAGAGACGCAGAGACGCGCGCTCCACTCTGGCACAGACATTCAAAAACAAATGTCCTCTTTCTTTTCTTACAGATGTTCCTTTCTTTCATTTAACATTTTTAAAAAACATATTTATTAAAAACGAGGCAGCAGTTCAAAGCCTGGGCTTTGATTGAATTAGGTTACTCATCTCACTCCTTTTGAAAAGCCGACAGCTGATGAAATATTTATTCCGTTTACTGTATTCTTAGACTTTTTTTCTTTACATTTGGAAACTGCAATCCAGCAAAGTAGTGGAGTTTGTTGGGGGGGGAGGGGGGGTTGTTAGCTAGTTAGCTAGTTCTTAAAGGTCCATCAAGTGGTGAAGGGAAAACATCCTCTCCTAAATTGGATCTTTGATATTTCAGTGAGAATAAGATCGGGTCAGTTGCACGACTCCTGATTGCACATGGCTGGCACATGGAAAACCTAGGCATGATGCTGTGAAGCCACTCGAAGGCCTTCCCCTCCCTCTGGATTGCTCTCAGGACCTTTTCTTTGGGAGGCTGTAGAGTATTTGTGTGGCATGGCCCTGGAGTGGCCTTACCACTGCATTTCCAGGTTTGGGGGACCCCGGGGTACATTTACCTGGGATTGTAGGGTTGCAAGGAGCAGGTGAGCAGGGCATGCCCAAGGACACCTTTCCCTGGGAACATTGGGTACATGTAGGTGTATCCTCACTCCACTTGGTATTCCATCTGCAATAAAGTACTGGCTTCAGCTGAGACGCACTGACATATGACCTGACTGGCTCCATGGAGCTGGGCAGATTTATGCCATCTGGGCACCCACCGTCTTGACTTCACTAGACCTAAGGAGAATTGGGACATTGTCCACTACAGGCAGAGTGACTGATAGCCCAAAGGCCCTCAAAAGGCTCCTTTGGCTGAAGACCTACAACCCCGGGGAAATGTACCCTCTTCTGGGATGGCGAGAGACATCCGAGTGACCCAGTGCACACAAAAAGTACAGTATAGAGAAGGTCAATACCCCAGGGTGAAAAAGCACCATGGGACCCTCAGGGCCACAATGTTTCCAGGATGAAGAAGACCTTGACTTCTTGATGCCCGCCATGCAGGGATAGCCACAACAGTGTTCCCACAATTCTCCTGCTCCAGGAAGTTCCTGGGAGCATTCACCTTGGCCCTGCCCCAGATGCAACCTCTGGCCTTCAGAGCTGCCCAGCTGTGGACAGATGTCTAGACAGCCCTGCCTTTGTGGGAGTTTCAGTCACTCTGCTCCCCAGAATGGCTCCCTCAGGTGTCCTTTATTTTTCCAGGGCATCAGGGCCTGTAGCTATTCCAGGGGCTCCGTGGTGGGGTTCTTAATGTCTACAGAGAGAAAACAGGACTCCACCAGGAAGACCTGCCTGCTTAGTTATATCATAGGAGACTTCAGTTCCTCTGGGGAGAACTGAGGCAAGTCAACTCCACATTGAGTAGAGTCTGTGGGTCCACAGAGCCTCCCGAACTGCAGCAGTCACAGAAACCTTGGACTGGAAGAGATCTTTTGGATCATTAGGTCCAGTCCCCTACTACCACGGGCCACCACATCATATACTTTCCTGCACAAGCAGATCATGAAGTCAATTGTTCTGCCCCCTTCCTACCTGTCCACCTCCCAGAGCACCTGCTTCCTATCCTCATACCCTTTAGTTCTTCCCACAAAACCTATATGAGGCCTTCCGTTGTCCTTGCTCCCCACAACATAAGGCCATTATGACTCTTGCCCCTTTTGCCACCCAAGAGACTCTTTGGCTATCTCCCCAGCTACAGTCCACCCACAGAGCCAGAATTTTGCCTAGTTCTTCTAGTCACCAGGAGTGGGCCTGGCCTTTTTTCAGGTATGTTCCCCAGCCAGTACCATCCATGCTTGTCTAGTTCTGCAGCCCCAAGGATCCTTTGCCTCATCTGCCCCTTCACACTGTCCATCTAAAGGACAAGCAGCAGCATTTGTTAAAGCCAGGCTGAAATGAAAAAATATTTAGTTGGAATTCCATTTAAAGATCTCACAATCAGCTGTAAAAGGAAAAGGCCTGATATGCCACTGCTGTTTAACATGGGTTGTTACTAGTCTGGCATCCACTGCAAAGGAAGCTCCCATGGAAGCATTACCCAAGCAGCTCAGACAAGCAGACATTTACTCTCTGAGCTCACCCTGCCTGTAGCAAAACTGTATCAAGACAATTCTTACATGATTGCGAGCTATTGTCAGGCAGCTTCAAGAGACAGACTGCTCTAGCTGTTGTACGCACCAGCACATCAGGGTACAAACCACTGGCTTTCTGATTACTGTTTTCCACCTGCATAGCATGGATGTGAGAGACTGAAAAGATGACGGGCAATGGGGAAATGCCCCCCAAATACTTTAGATGTTTTTAAAAATTAGATACAAGTGGATCATTTAACAGACACATTGATGGTTTTTCCAGAGAATTAAGTAGGTTGAAATCCATATCTAACGACAACAGACTGACATACATTACGAGCTGCATCGATGCATGCTTTGGAAGGTTGTTTTCCCTAGGATCTGCAGTACATATGTTAAATAATGTTAGCAGGAGCAGGGCCACACCCATGTCTCCTCTGGTGGTAATGGTGGTGGATGTGGTGCTGATGGAGGTGATGGCCTGACAACAGTGGTGGATGTTCAAGGATTTCCTGAAGCCCTTGCACTTGGGAGTTGTCTTCATAAATGGGCCAACCAGTTAGCTCTGGTTGGGCAGATGGAATAAGTGAACTGCTCATGTCTAGTACGGTAGGAGCACTGCAGACAAACCTGCTGTCTGGGGCTTAGACCAGAACTCTACCCTCTACTGGAAGTGAACATGGGGTTGGCACTTTGGTAGCAAAGGAGGCTCTAGATGGCCTGGACACCTGAGCCAGTGGGACCAAGTCTGAGTTCACTGCTATGAAAATGGGAAGCAGCTGTCCTCTGAAGATAATGAAATGGCTACTGAGACCCTTCCTCACCCTTCCAGGTGGCACTAAGTGACCATACACCTGCCTCTCCCAGTCTCCCTGGTGCTTCGGGCTGGATAAAAGTCTCTGAGTGGGGCAGAGCTAGACAGAGCAGACTATGCTACAGCAAACCTCAGTCTTCATGAATGGGCTTTAAAATCCATCTGACTGTAATCAGGGGTGAAATGAGCCCTCTTCACTCCACGATCCAAGAACTGCAGAGTTACCCACCTCTGTCCCAGTTATCCTCAGGACAGAGCTCAGGTGCAGCTTAGGATCTGAGGACACTCCCAGGTGCTGGCATGCTTTGATGAGGCCACAGGAGGTAAGGGACAGAGAGGAGGAAGGATGGAGGGATGGTTGGAGTGCCACCTGAGCTTAGCACCAAAGGAATCCACTTATCACTCCCAAGATAGAGCAGCAAGATCAGAAAATAGCTGGAACATAACTCAAGGAAGCACATAACCACTGAGCTGTCTGACACTGAGAGGTACATTGCAGATCCATTCCCCCGATGTCAAGAAGAGCTTTGCCATTGCTGATGTCAGCTGCAGGCTGGGTTTTCTTCAAGCAAGTTGATGAGAGGTGGACACCTAGCATTTATTACACATACTTTTGGGGCCCGCGATACGCTGGAGATCTGCTGCTTTGGATCAGACTTCATTAATCTAGATTCTCCCTCCAACCAAAGCAGGTAAAAGGCATCCTTCTCCATCCCCTAATGGAGATTTCCACCCCTACCCCATCCTGTGCACTGCACCAACTCAAGCAACAGCTGGACTGCTATCAGCCTTGAGCAGCAATCTGCCTTTGACCCATCACTTGCACTCCATCTTCTTGATAACACTGGCTGTCGTCAGGGACTGATACGGAGGAGCTGGTGCGTGCCTTCACATGTGCAAAGCATTCTTGCAGCTCCCTCGGTATCTTGCTGCCTACAGGCTCGTTCTCATTTCAGATTCTGCTGCAATGAAACAGTGTTTACAAAGCCAGTGCTGGCTCTCACATATGCATACACATGCTTGCGCATGCCCGTCCACATGAGAAATAGCAAATGGGGAACAACAGGGAGAGGGCATGGGCTAGAGGGGAGAAGGAACAGGCCTGGTTTCCACTGGGATTAGAAAAGCCATTTTTTTTGGTCAGTGAAGGTTGGATTTATAGTCTTAGTGTCCCTGGTTCATTTGAGTTCACCCTAGCTTGCCCCAGGAAGAAAGGTCTTCAGGCCCCATGACCTCCCAAAGTTTAGATCAGCTGAGCCATGTTTCAGGTTAAGGAGCAACACCAAGATACCCCAAGCCTGACTGAGCACATGGAACAAGGCCCTCAAGAGCTCACGGTCTATACTGACACACTGAGGGAGATATGGAGCAGCACTACTACCAGGAATAGGGGACATGAAACCCACCGTGCCACCTAAGCCACACAGACCTTCCATCCTCCTCTAAGGGAACTGTTATCACTCTTCACTCCCTGCCCGTTCCTTGTGTGGCTTCTACTCCTGTTTCCTCTCACAGGGTTGACCAACATTACCATATTGCATCATGCCCTTGTGTCTTTGTCCTGAGTGATGACGAGCAAAATCCATTCAGATTGCACACTGAGCGACCTGAGATGCTGCTCTGAGCTCACATCAGTCTGTGCCAGGATCAAAGGGAAGATTTAGACTCCATGGGACATCAGTGTGGGAGAGCTACCCATAGCATCTGGCACCCACAGCTGAATGTCCAGCAGGAGCTGTCAGTATGACAAAGGTACAACCAGAAAAGGTCCCATGGATTCTCTAGCTATTCTCATCTGGGTGGCCTGGGATGCCTTGAGATCCTTTCTACATGTGGGTTTCTACATATGATGAAGACGAAGAGGAAGACCTAAGACAAGCTGAACCACCAGCATCAAAGACTGGATGGGATTAAAACTGACAGATTGTACAAGGACTGCAAAAGACCAGGAAGAATGAAGGAAAGCTGTTGCCACACCAAAGGTGTCCCAATGATTGGTGCATCCTTGGGACTAACTAAATCAAGAAAACAATGAAAACTAAGAGCTGACATTTTCTGAGGAGTGCCTCGATTCTATCTAGAGTTGTCTGAAGTTTAAAAATGTTGAGGGCCACTGCTCGAGGACATACACAGTTCCACAGAGCTATGCTAAGTGGATGAAGAGTGTGGCATGGTTAGTATAATCAGATATTGCACCATGGGTAAAGAAGAAAATAGGGCTGGATAAAAGAAAGGCTGACCCCCTCTACAGTGCTAGCTAAAACATGGTTTTTGTTCCCATAAAAAGTTTCAACAAAAAACAGTTTTCCTTTCCATCAAAATTTTTCTCCCAAAATTTTTCAATTTTCATCAACAGGGAACTTACATTTTTGAAGCAGTTGGCCAGCTTCCTTTTTCATGTGTTCAGCAATCAAAAGATGTTCAGGGGGATCAGCATCATGTTTCATGAAATTCCTTCTTTCCCCTTCAAAATTATCTTAAAGTAACTGTTTTTGCAGTAGATTCTCCTTAGATGAAAGCTCAAACTTTCAGTTTTTCTTGAAAAACTTTCATTGAAAAAGCATTTTAACTAGAAGTATGGTGGCAGCTTCAGTGAAAGGGCTGTGAGGCAGACTCAGACCAAACAAGATCAGCACAGAGATAGTTAAATCCATGTTGTTCAGTGGGACAAAGGAGCTTTGCTTCTGACAGTAAAGATGGAGAATGGGGCAGTTGTTGATGAAGGGTCTCAGAAAAGCTAGGAGGAGAGGAAGAGAGAAGGGGAAGAGTTCAATAAGGCTCCATCTGACTGTGAAAGCAAAAAATATTGATCAGGTCTACTGGGTCCTCACTGGAAATTTCATTAATGTTTCCATGGGAAGGTGAAACACCATAGGGCCCTTTCTGAGGTCTCCACAGAGAAAAATCCTCCCCACGCCAAGTCTCAGCACCTTGATGGAGGATACCTCCCATGGGCATGTCTCACTCCATCCCAAACAACTCTTAGGTCATGACTCAAGGCCCACTAAGTCAACAGAAACCCACACCAACTTCCCTGGGCTCATCCCTGGAGTTCCCATTTATTACCTGGCTCCTAGTGAGGTAGACTACCAGCTGAAGACGCCACGTCCTGCCAGTCTTGCAGCCAGGGGACGTGGCAGTGTCTCACCCACCCTGCTAGTAAACCTGGCATCCAAACCATCTCCAAACAGGAAGGCGCAACCCCATCCAGGTTATTCATGCTGAGCGTTCACAGCTCCAACTCATATAAACAGGAGCCAGTCAGCCCCCTATTGAGAAACCAGGACTTTCCCAAAGTAGAAGTCTCTAGGGTGGGACTTTAAGGGAGTGTATACTGCCTTAGGGATACTGGTACTTCCAAGGGCAGGAGGTAGCCTGTATCCTTCAGGCTAGCCATAAAACACATGTTCTGGTTATTTTTATTATCCTTGGCTTCACACCACCAGGGTTTTCTGTTTGGGTTTTTTTTTTTTTTTTCCTTCTTTTTCTTTTTAAGCCATTAAAATCTCTTTAGGAACGCGGAATAGCTCAGCTGCTCAGGCGCTTTCTGGTCAAGTATTTAAATAAATCAAGAAGAAGGATGGTAGAATGCAGCCCAAATGGCCCAACACAATTTACTCCATGCATACAAATACTGCACTCTGCGCCTTGCTTTCCCAGTGGCTATCTGAGCAGCTCAGACATCTCTGTGCCTACTCTGCTCAGTAGTCACTCCCTGACCTACCAGTGAAATATGGACTGGAGAGAAAAGAAATGTTCCCTCCCCAGAATGAGTGGTAGCAGGAAATAGCTCTCTTCAGGTACAGGTAAACGTCATATTTATACTGGTCTAATTTATATCAGCTTGCTGCTTTATCCCAGAGTAGCAGGCTATAGGCTGCTCTTACATAGCCTTACCAGAAGTTGACAGGGGAATATGCACTTGTAGCTGCCAAGCAAGTAACTGCCCTGTATTGAACTGACCTAGAGCCAGGGGCACTCCAGGTTTAAGCTGATATAATTTATAAGATGGTGAAGTGACTACAGGTTTTTCAAGGGGTAACTTTTCTCCAAATCAGACTGACTCTCCCTGGAGTGAAGCTGCATGTCACGTGCCCACTCCACTTCTAGAGTAAAGGAAATTACTCTGGAATAAATGCATTGCATGTCTGCATCCTAACCGTATCATGAGGAGACTGCAGATTCCTCTCTAACTAGACCCAGACAAGCTGATTATCGTGGGCAACAGACACTGCAAAGTTAGACCCAGATCCTGCAAAGGAGTCTACATCTCACACCAGCTGATAGGAACAATAAAGCCATTGGGATCCTGTGGATGATGACACAGGATCAAGACATAAGCTTGCTCTTTCTTCAGATTGTCTGCTGTCCACTAGCCTGACTTCCTCCAGGCACCTTACTGGCCCTTAGGAATTTGCTCAATGCGTTTGGAAGCATATGTTTTCACCCCTGGTTTCTTTGGAAATGGCTCTGTCTTCTTTACCTTTTATGATGTGGTTTCCTTAAGGGCCTCGGTCATGGCACAAGGCCACAGTGTGCTGGGTGCTATACAAAGAGGGAGCCTTCTCCAAAAAGCTTACCATCTTAGTAACTGCTCGTATTTAGGAGGTCTGATTGGCCACTTCCATCACACAAGGTTGTTTCCATTCCCTGACTGGATGACTGAAAAATTTCATACGGGGGAGAAGTACAATGAGAACGAGGCGCATGCTAGCAACAGCAGAAGCTTCACACCTGGATGAATGCAATATACTGGCTCATTACCTGTGATCATGTCTCCCCCTCATGGCTGGCTCCTGGTGTTACAGCCCACCAATACAACCCGTGAAGTGACTCTTTTCTCTCATGGGTGGATTGTAACACACTGTCTGTGCCCATGTAAGGCCTTCGGGATTATGGGTGCTTGGGTTTTGCATCAGCTTGTTCCCTGGAGTTAGTGTCTCTGGAACTGAATCTCTCCTAGCTCTCAGCACAAGGGTGGATTTCACACTTTCTAGCCCCAATTCTCAGCAGGAGAGCATGGATCTCCCTTACTCCCTGACTTTTGAAACCTCTTTTCTTCCTCTTCCAAAAACACGTTTTCAAAGAACCAGTCTTCGGCATTAGATACATGCTCTTCTGCAACTATTAATGGATCTGCTGCTTCTCTCTTGTGCTTCATTATACCTTGCTATATTTGTAGAAAACTTTTTGGATTCACCTGGGTTTCTCTCCCCTTATTTTTTTCCTTGCAAGCCCTAATTGACTTGTTCAGTTACCCATCCCTGGCATATATCTTTGAGGTGTCCCTTGTGAAGCTCAATATGTTGCTTGTGTCTCTTCTGTTTCAAAGGCACTTTTATCAGTTGCACTGTAATTGCACATTGCCTTTGGGTTCCTGCAGGCTTGTCCTGTGCTGGTGGCTTTTCACATTTCTTTTTCCCAAACACTGATCTTGCAGAGTACCAGATGACGACTCTTCTATCCACTGTCATTGGATTTCAGGGTGTTCAGCCCATAGTAGACAGTACTTAGCACTTCCCAGGATAAGACCCTGGTCTTCTTAGCTCTCCAAAATGCTCTTTCCTGAAATCTAATGGGGTTTTCCTGCTGCATTTGCTAAATGTTTCCTCCATCTTTTGCCTTGCTGAATTAAAGGATCTCATGCTCAGATTCCCAGCCAGAGGTGAATCTCAGATGACTCCTCTGGGTGAAGCCTCAGCCTTCTCTATTTTAAGACTGTCTCTGTTAATATGAGAACTCTGATTAGATGTGTGATGGCCACCATTTTGGTCAACATTTTAGGGGTTGAACTGGGGACCTATGGAGCTACTAGCCAATAAGGCTAGAGCTGAAGATAAAGTCTTCCAACTGAGGCTGTGATAGATTCTTATTGGCAGTAGACTGAGCATAGAGGAGGATGTGTAACACAAACTCACCAGTGAGTTATACATACTTGGCTGTGTTGATGACACATTATATCATGCGACAGCTAAAATGCTTTCATGACGCTGCATGTAATCTTTCAAGTCTTACCGTGCAAGTAGCATTCATTCTTTGAAGAAATATTTTAGTGATGTTACTTATGTCGTTCAGTTTCTTTTGTGGAGAAAAGTCTGTGGCGTATCTTAATCATTCATACTCATACTGAAACCAGACTTAAGGGCAGAAATGCTTCCAGGTGACTGGAAACTGGTACTTTGGCTGGAATCTCTGAAAGAAGGATTTACCTGCATGTCATTTGCTTCCACCACTGGTCAATGGCTGGCATATATAATGTAAATGAGCAAATTAGTTACATTAAGAAACTACCCATGGTCTGTGTGCAGTGATTTACAGCAAGTTGAAAAATGTTAGACATAGAAAATCAAAGAAAATCCAAGAAAGGTGCCTGCATTGGTGTTTCTTGGGGGACATTTTTTATGGACAGATATTTACACAAGTCATCACTAATGTTTTATTTTTCACAGGTGTACTTTGTAGCCATGTTGGTCTGAGACAAAAAGACATACAAAAAACTAGAACTCTTGGTTCCAAAATGATACCTTTTATTAGACCAACTGGAAGACTGTCCTTTTCTGCAAGCTTTCAGAATCAAAGTCCCTTCATCAGGCTCTGGAAAAAGTGTAGATGGTACAAGATGGTAAGAAGTCCCCATAGGTAGAAAATAAACTTCATTTTTGCACAAGAGGGAGCTGAAGATGGAAGTCTGTCCCTTTGGGTCCATGAGTGTCTTTGTGAGCTGTGTTGAGTAGTTCTTTGATGTGTTGAGAGGTAGAATTCCTTCCCTGGAGGTGTCAGATGGCAGGCAGGGAGGCAAAAAAACTTCAACATATCAAAGAGCTACTTAACACAGCTCAGTCAAAAAAAGCCAGTCTGTCCCCCGTCTTTCCACTTCCCCTGCCCGCCCCCACCCCGCCCTCCACACACACACTCCCTGCCCTACCCAATACAACATAGAGAAACCTCTGACCTGCTATAAATCCTGTCCATTGGTACTATGCTAGCAGTCAGGCTGAGGACAGTAACTGGAATGCACATTGTCCTTTGCACTGACGCTGTGATGGGAGAGTCATGAGCCAGCTACACAGACTATCTGGAAAAGCAGGCTCTGCACAGTATCTGATTCTGCTACCAGTGAATGTGATATATTTATGGAAACTCAAGCTGTAGCAGGAGCAGAGGCAAGCTGAAATGTCCCCAAAGGCAATACATGGGCACATGTTAATCAGAACACCGCTTTGGCACATGTGTTTAAACCCCATCTGCTATGCAGGTGCTGAACTGGAGCCATAAGCCATGCACACTGGTCTATAAACTCAGCCAGTGAGAATACTGGAAAGACATCAGATCCACATCTGGACTTTGAACACCCTCAAAGAGATGGGTATCTAGGAACAGTGTTTCTATTTGGCATACAAATGAATCATATGAAATCTGAATCATCTTGTTCATCCTTTAAGGTACGTGTTGTCAACACACAACCCACAGGCCAGATGTGGGCTGCTGACCCACTGGACCAGACTATGAAGCCAGGGGGCTTTGGTTATATGCTGCTTCAGTGGCATTCTGGTAGTGGGGGGCTTCACTTGTACTCGCACCAGGGCTGGGTGTGAGGAACTGCACTGGGGCTGAGTAGCTGGACTCATGCCACAGGTGGGCACAGGGAGAAGTGAGGCAGCAGCGGTGAAGGCAGCTGGATTGGGACACTGGTCTGACTCAGACCCGAGCTAGGTTGCTTGAGCCCATGGCTCTGAAAGGCCTCATCCCCACCCTACCCTTCATTCTACCGCCACCTAATGAAGAATAAAGCATCTTTCTTCCTGACCCTGGCAGCAAATGAAGGCCTAAATGAAGAGACAGATCACCCTGGAATTCTAACGGTGATAATAACATTGGCCCTCTGTTTTGCTCAGCAATAATCCAATTCCCTTGTTGTGATAAACTACTCTGCCTTTGGCCCTGTAGTTTATCCACTTGAGAATTGGATTATAGCTTCATAGAACAGAGGTGCAATGATATTATCGCTTAATTAAACCTCTTGCTTCAGAAAGATGCTCGGAGTGGGGAGGAAGCAGGGATGGATGGATGGTTCCTTCTTGTGTGTCGTGCCATAATTGGCCAGAGGCATCAGGGGCTCTTCTGATGAAACAGAATAATAATGCTAAGTGCTCAGGACCTGTCTGCGTGCAGTAATGGAAACATTACAGGAGTCCTCATTCTGTAAGGTGCCTGGGTGGTGCACTTCTATTTGCTAGGGCTTCTAGAAAGGAAGGGTGGCTTGGTGGTTAAGCCCTTATCTAGGACTCTAGGGATGTGAGTTTAAATCCATTATCTACCAGATTTCCTGTGTGATCTTGAGCAAGTCATTTAAGTCCAAATTCACACCCCCCACCCCACCCAAAAGTGAGTAAGTAGTACTAAAGTAAAAGGTAGTATGACTGGAATATGGAGTCACCTACAAAGGGATTTAGCTCCTACTTCTGCAGCCAACCCATCCCATAGGATGCACTGGGTCCTTCTGAACATGCTCCAAAGGATCTGCTCCAGCCACCTGTAGCAATCCTCTCCAAGTAGGTGTATAAACTCCGTGCAAGTCCCAGAAAGGGGTGGGAGAGGAGGCCAGCCTGCCACCCTTTTTGCCCAGTAGCCTTGTAGTTAGGGCGCTTGCCCAAGGAGTGAAGGTCCATATTCTAGTCTGCCAAAGAGGAAAGTGGTATGCAGTCAGAAGGAGGAAGTTAAAGGCTACAAATCTCAGTGAGATGGATTCCTCCAGAAGAGAGGAACCCTGAGTTCTCTGGGGCTCTACTCCCACTGATTAGAAACTAGCCCAGAGCTGTGTAGCTTCTTTATCCCACGTGTTTGAAATGCAGAAACACTAGAGGAGGCAGGAGCCAAAGTAGAACCAGGGTCACGACTGTTCTAAGGCAGCTCCTGCCTCACTAAGCCATACTCCCTCTGGCCTGCTCACCTGGCCCTACATACCTTCCTCACATGGCTGCCCAGTGGGTTTCCTTCAAGAGAAAGGGTGGAATGAGCTCTGGGCAGTGCCTGTCCCATGACCTGAATATTAGAGTGGTTTGCTGAGAAGCCAGAGATGTAGGTTCAGATCCCTGCTAGCCAGTAAATCCTGTCGCTCTCAAGTTCCCCAATTACTGAGCTAAGCAGGGGGGAAGGCCAACAGCTCTTCCTCTTCCATTTTGTGATTTGCATGAAAGATATGCCTTCCAGGGGGAGGTTGTGGCATCTAAAATCTGCATACTGACTGAACTGTAGCTATGTGAGCTGCATAGCTGTTACTTACCCATCTAAAGACAGAGTTAGACCTCTTAGATTTCACTGACGTTAGGGTTGGAAGGGACCTCCCCAAATCATCAGATCCAGCCCCCTGCACAAAGGGCAGAAAGTTAGCTGGGGTCAGATGGCCCCAGCAAGATAAGCATCCAGGTGTTTCTTGAAGGTATCCAAAGTAGGTGCATGCACGTGGCTTTCCTCTGGACTCTCTCAAGCTTCTCCACATCCTTTCAAAAGTTCAGAGCCCAAAATTGGATCCAGCCTCAAGGCCAAGTAAAGTGGGAGAATGACTTCTTGGGTCTTGCTTGAGATACATCAGTATATGCAAGCCAGAGTTGTATTTGCTTTACCATCACGTTGGTGGCTCGTGTTCATCTTCTGATCAGTCATGACCCCCAAGTCTCTTTCGGTCGTCGTGCTAGTGAATATAGCACTGCTGAGCCTATAAGTATAATGATGTTTTCTCCCATGATGGAGCACCTTACATTTCTCCGTGTTGAGTGTCATCAGGTTTTGATCTGCCCACTTTGCGAGCCTGTCCAGGTCAGCCTGAATTGCCAGCCTATCCCTTAGCATGGCCACACTTCCCCATAATTTGAGGTCATCTGCAAACTTAGCCAGTCCACTTCTGACACCCATATCCAGATCACTTATGAATATATTAAAAAGTACTGGTCCAAGTACTGGGCCCTGAGAGATGCCACTGGTCACCATGTGCCATGTTGACTCAATACCATCAGCTATCACTCTTTGGGTCTGACTACAGAGCCAGTTCCCCAGACATCAGACCATAAGGTTGCCGAGGCTGCAGTTGCCCAATTTTACCATGAAGACATCATTGGAGACCAAGTCAAAGGCTTTTTTGAAATCCAAATATATGACATCAACCTCTTCTCCCTTGTCCAGGTGATGTGTCACCTGGTCATGGAAGGAAATGAGGTTGGTCAGGCAAGACCTACCCACAACAAAGCCATGTTGGCTATCTCTCAGAATGTTGCCTTCTGTTAGCTTGTTGTTGATGGATTCTTTGATCATTTTTTCCAAGATCTTTCCAGGGATTGAGGTCAAACTGATTGGCCTATAGTTCCCTGGGTCTTCCTTCCTTCCTTTCTTGAAGATAGGCACCTCTTCCAATCTTCTGGGACCTCTCCTGAATGCCACGAGTTCTCAAATATCCTTCCCATAGTTTGTGCTATGATGTCAGCCAACTCTTTTAGCCCTCTTGGGTGCATTCCGATGTGGGCTAGATGACTTGTGGATGTCCTGCCTCTCAAGATCTTCCCTCTGAAGATCTTTGCCAATTACAAGCATGTGATTGCTCTTACCCTGGTAGTCCTGCATCCTGTCAGGCAGGATGATCCCCTTGGGTTGCTGGAAAACCACGCAAAGTAATCACTGAGCAGATAAGCTTTTTCCTGGGTGTTGGTCCTTAGTCCCTTGGGATGTCCCTCCCACTTGGGCTTTAGTCCCTCTGGGTGTCTGTCTACAGACAGCATAGAATATTAAGAACTCTCTGTCTAATGGGGTGTTTCGAGGATACATGGTTAAGGAGATTAAATGGTTAAGGGGAACCTCAGCTAAAGCCCTTAAGGTCATCCTTACGTAAATGTTTTGATTCCCACTGCCTACTTTCAGCCCCTTTTTTTGAGCTCTCTCTATCCCAACCAGCCCTTTGCACAGCCCCATGACCCACCTCCCCCATGGATCACCTCTTTCCCTCAGAAACACTCCCTGTACTTGGATGCTCTGTGCACGCTACCCCCAGCACCAGAAACTGCAGAACTATGTTCACACTGCACTGAACCTGGATTAGTTGGATTTATGCTGCAGCAGAGGTTATAAATCCCATTTCCAATGCTGTGTGAACATGACTCTGCTGCTTCCAATACCAGTGGCAGCACACATGGAGCAGCAAGGCAGCAGGCACATTCAGGGAGTGAAGGTCAGCCAGCACATCCCTCCCCCGCCCCTTGTAGCCACCATTGCAGCTCATCCACAGCACCTCCATGGTCCAACCATTGAGACCAATTGCCTTATCCAGATTTGCACAGCAATACCATTTCCAGTGGGGGTGTTTTAGCATGGCCACACACTGGCCTGCCTTGAAAATGGTGTATACTACTGCAGTCTGAGGGTCCGGCAGCAGCTATCCCAACATAGAGCTGAAGAACTGGTGGCTTTTTGCTCACAGTGGCTAGAGCTGTCCATGTGATGGCTGAGGACTGAACCAAGGACCCAAAGAACTAAGCATGAGCTAAAGAGCCAGCTTTACCTAGCTGGAACCAGAGCCCGATCCGTCAGTGGTGGGAATGATCCCATAACGGGTTTTGGGTCTTATTATTGCCCATGGCAATACTGGGACACAGTTATCAGATGAAGAGGCATCTGTATATATGGCAATTATATTCTATTCACTTTTGGGACCTAGTTCTCATTTATGCTGCACTGATCTGCACCTTATTATTCAAGAGTATGAGTGTCCACATGTGGACTTGTTTAAAAATAGCTACCTCACTTCAAAGTCATACTCAACCTTAGTTAAAAGCAACTTTCATTTGCAGACAACTCCCAAGGTCCCTTTTTGTCACTGGCTGTCTTAAAGGAGCTGTAATGTGAGCATTAATGTAGTTTACCACACCTAGCTCATTGGGAAGTTCATTTATGCTCATTTTAGGCCTTTGGATGCTGCCAGTGGTGTAAAAGGGTCACAGTGTGTGAATCAGGAGCAGGGCTTGTTTCACATGTAGTCTGAACATCAGCACCCTCTACAGGGCACTCCCTCAGCAAAGGGTGACTGAGACAATACCTAGATGAACAGGGGACTCCATTCTCCAGCGTCGTGCCCTTCAGTGCTTTTGAAGAGGGCTGGATTGAAGTGCAAGATCTTGAAAATCATATCTGCAGATATTATTAAACAACAACCCCTTCAGCCAGTCATCAGGATCTTCACATTGCTGGATGCTGGGACAGAAGACAGCAATCTCTCTGCCAGCAGCCTAGCAGAGACCCCAGCCAGAATTCACTGAGAAAGCTGGGCTCTACCAAAGCCAGCTTTATTGCATTAATATTTGCTGGTAATGAAGTTAGATAGCACTTAGAGTTCCAATCAAATTAGGAAAGCTATAATGAACAAGAAGTGGTGCATTAATTCATTAGCAGCGAATTACACTAAATTATCTCAGCAAATAAGGCAAAACTTCAATTTACTAGCAGTGTTTTCAAACGGCTTCTACTCCTCTGTTTCCATTTACATTGCAGCGTACTTTTTATTACAGGAATATGGAGAGAGGTGAAATAATCCAATCCTTGGGGAGCTCTTGTCTCTTAGAGACAAAGTGATGCACAGAATCAGTGACGGGATACTCTTCCCTTTTCACAGGCATCTTATTTTTTAAGTATCATTCCCTGGCAATCAGCAGAAACAGGCCCCTAACCAAAGCCCTGGGGCTTTGTCCTGTGGTTGCAGAGGATGGGAAGCATCTCCTGAAGTCAGTGGAGATTGCTGAGATTGAGAAACAGCAAAATTGGAACCTGAACATTTCACGTGAGATTTTGGGTAAGCTCTGATCCTAACACAAACTTGGTGGCTCGGGCCCATCGCTTGGGAGGACTGGCGATGGGACCAAGGTTTAAGGTTGTAGTCTAGAACCTGCTTAAATCACAGGCTCTTGTTGACATTGTCTTATTGGAGAGCTGAGACTTTTCTTACTGGAGAATAACGAGTGGCAAAGCGAATAACCAGGAGTGAATAAATTATGACGCACACTCTGGGAAAGCAATTCAGATCAGCAGTTGCTACCCCTAAAACTGAGGACCATATAGGGATTCATGAACAGTTTAGAACATGAAATGCCAAACTGGATCCTTTGGGCCTAGTATCCTGTCTTTCCTAGCTCAGAAAGGAGGCCTGGGACAGTGGGGGTGGGCCAGTGTGCTTTGTGCAGCAGGATTGTCCACAGGATTTCAGCACTTGCTTGACCTTATTTTGATTCTCTGCAGAGGGCTGAATTTTGCTTGTAACAAACGATCTGACCCCCCATGATGAATGCTCACAAACATACTTGCAGCAATTTTCAACTGTAAAAATTCCATTCGTGGTTGTCCTGGGGCTTAAAATAATGCTCTGCTTTGCTAATAGCCAAAAAAGCCCCGTGTAGTTAATTTGCTCGAACATATGCAGTTGCCATATGAATAATTTATCTCTTTCAGAAATTATTGCTAATACAGAGCTGCCAATTTGTACATGTTTAATACATAAATACAGACATAAAAGTTTAATGTCCTTCTAGACTGGTATTCATGGGGGCTGCGTGCGTCGACTCCAATTTTCAATAAAGGAACGATTCTTGGTCTCCTACACAGTGACGTCAACACAACTCCACGGGATTCAGCAGAGCTGTTCCTTATGCACATATGTAAGAGGAAAGCTAACTTCTCAACTTGTAAAGACAATGGTGTCGAAGCCAAGCATTTAAAAATGTCCCCACGGCCAAATCACATGAGATGGTCTCTAAAAAGCATTAGTTTTTAAGCTTAAACAAATTCTGCACATGATTTATTTGCCTTCTGTTTTTGGATACCTAGGGATTCACTTATAAGGGAATCATTATTTAAAGGGAAGTTGAGCTTCTCCTATCATCACTGGATTTCAGGAGCAGGCACTTTAAGAAAGTACCACGTATTGCAAGATTCCTGATAATACCATAGGAGTTGACAGTACTGTAAGAGGAAGGCAAAGTGAAAACCTAGTCCTGCACCTGACTGTAGTTTTGCTGAGGATGGGGACTGTGAGAAGGGTCTGAGTTTGATCTGTCTTTAACTTACCAGTTAAGCTCATTTGCTTTCACTTGGCTTATCTGTGATCAGCACCAATGTCAGGAATCAGAGGATCAGTCCCTGAAACCAGATCTTTTTTTTTTCCTTGAGCCAGTCAGTGGTTTCCTTAAAAAAGAATTTAAGAAGTGTCTGGGTCAGACTAATGTCCATCTAGCCTAGTATCCTGCCTCCAACGGTGGCAGAAATAGATGCTATGGCTGTGTGAAGCTTCAGTCCCTGATTCGATTTGGATTCAGAGACTCGGCCCAATTTGGTGGCCAAATCTCTCAGTCTGAAACAAATGAAAGGACACTTTAACCTCTCCAAATCAATGTGGAAAAATTTGGAGATTTGGACATAGACACAGCTTTAAATGTTTTTTCTACATGCCTTAAGGTAGCAGCGCTGCTCTTGAATGCTGCAGTGCAAGAAAGTTGTGTCCATGTCCAAATCGCTGATTCACCAAATCATCATCAAATCTTCAGATTCAGGTGAATCAAATCAGGGACAGTGATCCGAATCAACGGATTGAATCGCCATCCCCGATTCAGGCTGAATCTGACTCTGAATTGAATAGGTCCCATTTCGCACAGCCCTAGGATGCTCTACAAGAAGAGCATCAAATATGGGCATCTCTAGAGCGATCTATCCCCTATTCAATACCCTCCTTGGCATCCCTCATTTATTGGGTTTGAGATGCCAAAGGAAACACCTCCAACCATTCTGTTCAATAGCCATTAACAGATCTGTCATTCAAGACTTTATCCAGTCCCTTTTTAAATCTAGCTATGCTATCTGCCTCCACAACTTCCTGTGGCAATGAATTCCATAAGTTAACTGCACATTACATTAAAAAGTACTTTCTCATGTTAGTTTTAAACCTGTCACCTACTAATTTCATCAGGTGCCCCCCAGTTCTAGTATTCAGGAACTTGGTAAGCAATACAGTAGTTCCCTGGTCACTTGGTCCACACCCTTCATGATTTTATAGACCTCTATCATATCCCCCATCAGCCATATCCTTTTCAAACTGAAGAGTCCTAGCCTGTTTAGTCTCTCAAGGTCTGGCTACTGCTTCAGGCCCCTGGTCCTTATGGTTGCCTTTCTCTGTACCTTTTCCTTTCAGGAATTCACACAGGTTGAAATTCATTTAAGGCTGATGGGCTTTTGGCAGCACATTTTCCCAAACTCAGCCTCCCTTTTTGAGTGCCTGGGTTGCATCCCCATTGTGTGCCCATGGCTGAACAACAGGAGCCAATCTGAGGGCTTGTCTTTCCAAGTCTCCATTTGGGAAGTTCATGCACTAAAGGGATACTATGAGGGACTGAACCGAGCCCCCTAACATATGCTTAACTCTCAGCACCTGTGTCATCCCATTCAGGTGCAAAACCAAGCATGTGGTATGAGGGCCATAGTGAGACACATACAGAATATGGGACTGCAGGCACAGCTTGCCCTGCTGTCTGCTTTGTTGGCAAGATCTAGTCTGTGGCTTGGAAGTTCTCATAATGCTGCTGGAAAGTAAAACACCACCCAGCTTGGGTTAACTAAACTCAGCCACTGAGACATGCATTGCACTGAGAGAGGTTTTTAAGATAAAATCATAGGACCATAGAAAATATGGATGGAAGGGATGGTGAGAGGTCACCCAGTCCATCTCCCCACTCCAGGGCAGAACCATCTACACCTAAACCATTTATGACAGCTATATGTCTGGCATGCCCTTCAAAAGCCATCAAGGACAGTGATTCTGCAACCTCCCCAGGTCATCTATTCCAGCACACCACTAGCTTCATAGGGAGGAAGTGTTTAGTGATGCTCAGTTTAAATCCCCCTTGTTGCAACATCACTTTCTTATGGCTTGTCCCATCCCCATTGGACACGGAGAATAGTTTACAGTTTTCGTCTTTGAGGTGACCTTTGACACATCTGAAAGATGCTACCATGTCCAGAGACTGGAATGGAAATCCGGACTCCAGCATGCTAGGAACTGCACATACACCTGCAACTCACTCCAAAATGTACTGCAGACAAGTAAAGTCCTCCAGTCACATAATGAGGGGAGTGCAAGATACCTACCACCACAGCTGGCCTGGCCACTGCTGCTGCCCACGGTGTAACAACTACTGGCAATTCCTCTGGAGTCCTTTCAGCTGGCTTGAGTATGCATCTTGTGGATCCCAAAGAGACAGCACGTGGTCCTAGTCGCTTGCTATCTGCCTGTGGCATGCAGGCAGTGGATCACAGCTCTGGCCCACGCTGTCACTGCAGCAAGATCCCAGCCCGGCCCCAGAGCAGCTCTCTACCCAGCCATGTCTTGGGCCGGTCCCCCAGTGCTGCTTGGACCGGTCTCCATGGAAACTGGGGCTGCTGGGAAATGGAGTCTGCCACGGGCTGGATCTGGCCCGCAGCCCAGACTTTGCCCACCCCTGTGCTAATCCCTGCAACATGAGGTGCAGCCCCTGCTCCACAAGAGTCCCAGCCCTCCAGGATCACCTCCTCTCTCTGAACCCCACACAGAAATGACAGCCCAGGGCCTTATCCCCTATCCACACCTGACCCAGCCCTGCCTGCATCTCCCTCGCATGTCAGAGAGATGCCTTCACCCTCAGCCATCTCCAGCGTGGGTGTCGGGCCACTTTCCAGAGACAGGCTGCAAGAGCCCTGGTAGGCAAAGGGCAATTGTACGTGGTTATTCATTTCCAGGGAAGCAGTGGTAATAAAAGTAATTAGAATATTGAAATCTCTGGCAGAGTCTCCCTCCCACCTAATCTGCCATTAGCAAGCTCATCTTTCAAGTGAACCTACAGGGGAAATATGCATGTGCACGAACACACTCGCAGACACACACACACACACACACATATACACACACTAAGGTTTGGAGCAAATGGCTTGTTTCAGGACACAGCACTAAGGATGCTGGATCTGAAGAGTAATATACCATTGACACTGAGCTGCCATGGGGTCTGCACAAGCAGAAAGGGCCCTGGCTGTTTAAGGTCTCCTCTGAAAGACCCCCCAAGTCCCAGCAGGATAGAATTGTGAAGTCATTAACTACTCCCTTCAAGCAGGTATCCCTCCCTGAGTCACTGGTGGATGTAACAAGGCCATACTTCACCATATTCCCTCCAATGGACTAAGCATGGTGCCCAAATAATGCCTGAAAGAGGCCACTTGTATCTCAGTCCCTTATGTATCTGTCTGTCCCTGTAGGCCAGAGGTTAAGCCTCATTCACCCCTGCACTGCAGTACTCTATTTGTCAGCACTTAAATTTTACTGGGCATCTTTGCTCCCCTCTCCCCACTCTTGCTACAGGACTCCCTTCCAGCCAACCCAAGTTGACATGGACATCAAAACATGATGCAGTAACCTCGGTAGCCAAAATGCAACACAAATCCCTCCATCTCAGTATCAGGTCACTGATGCAAAAACAACTCGTATAGTAAAACCACAGAACCGCATTGGGCTTTGAACAGCATGCAGCTGCATGGTTTGCAATGCAGCCACCTCTAGGGAGGAACATGGCAGCTGAGAACGCTCAAAGGAACGAACAGCCTTATGGTTAAGGCAGTGTTGTAGGTCTTGTAGGAGTGGAGTTCAGCTCCTGGATTTGCTTCCTCTGTGATCTTAGGCAAGTTCTTTCCTGTCACTGGGCCCATCATCTTGCTCTCTGCACAACAGTGACACTGCTTTGTGGCTCTATTTGATCTGAAAAACCAGAACTGCCTCTTGCTATGTGCGTTTGTAGGAGCTGGTATAATCAGGTGCTAGACTTGATACCAGTATAATGGTGTATAGGTTGCCTTGCTGTTTCACGAGTAGATCTGTGGATAACTGGAGGATTCATTTCTTAGCCCTGTTGACCACGTTCGTACACTTCTGATACTGTTTGTGTCTAAAATTACCTCCTTGCTGGCATTATATGAAAGGCCTATTCCTTGATAAATTGGAAAATAAACCCATGAAATGACATCTTGCGCCCCAACGACCCCGATAACTGAATTCCACCTTGCAGCGATTACCATGCCATACGCAATCACAGGCACACCGCTTTCTGAACTGCCTCTTGATGAGAGCACTTGAAGGTGAGATACCATTGCAGCAGCCAGCAGTCGGGATGCGAAAGGAACCGAATGCTGCAGTTCCTTAGAGTGAAATAGAGTCCAATTACTGACAGTAGGTACAGTGCTTCCATCTCCTTTACAGCTTGCTTCTCTCCAGCCCTCTCTCCCCAATCACAGTACACAGCAGCATGGAGGCAGTTTACTTCTCTAGATTTGGCCTTTCCTAAGAAATCAGGTAATCCAGTGCAATTGGTTTTCCAATAAGAATTAGATGCCAAACTTTGAAAATCCCAGCTTTAAGGGTTTGTTGTTTGTTTTGGGGGTTTTTTGGTTTGGTTTGGTTTGGTTTGGTTTTGGGGGGTTTGTTTGGTTTTTGGGGAGAGGGGAGGGTTTGCCACCATCAATTCTTCATGGACTTTACCTTAGAAATATTATCCTCTCCCAGGGAATGGCCACACTGCAGTAAATGCAGTACAGTATAGACACACCTAGCTGGCTAGTCTACATCTACAGTACAGCATGCAAAACCCTGACATGAGAAGCCAGTTACAGTAGTCTATGCTGCCACAGCTCGACTCATACTAGCAGCCAGCCTAGCTAGCTTGGAACGCAGGGTACACATACCCTTGCTCTTCCCATGTGGAAGACAGATCCCTTGAGGATGTCAGCATCAATCTGTTGATTGATTTCAGTGGAGCAACACTGATTCACGGCAGCTGAAGATTTGGCCTCCGGTGTGTCATTTCTCAGCCTGTCTGCACAACTGAAGCAAGGACTCAGCAGGACTTGAGCCATCGAGGGATTATGATCTGTAAAGCATCCGCTGTCAAACCGTACAGTACAAAAGTCCTCCCACCTTCTAATACAAGCAATTACAGCACAATGTTTATGCCCAGAATGTGTTACAGTGGAGCAAATCATGGAGGCATCACCAACAAGGAAATCAGTTCAGAAGACCTCCAATATTTGAAGGAGGATCTGAGGGAGATGGGGCACATTTGATCCATGGGTACCTGGGTAGTGCTCCAGGCTTAAATGGTACCATGAAAGAACACAAAAAGCAAGAATTTATTTGGATGATATCTTTGATTGGACCAACTGCATAGTTGGGATAGAGTTAGACATGCTTTCAAATGCAGAATATTCTTCTTGAGGTGACCTGCAGAAGCCACCATCTGATGACCTGAAAAATGTCCTGTATTTGAAAGGTTGTCTAACTCTATCCCAACTATGCAGTTGGTTCAATAAAAGATATCACCCATAATTCCTGAACCATCATGGCTACAATGATCCTAACACTATCATGAAAGAAGGCACAAAGCTGAAAGTAGAAGGACATGGTAGGAGTGGCTTGGAGACAAGGCCCAGGGCACTGAGAGGAACTGAGGTAAAATTTTGCCAGAGGAGTTCCCGGAGTATTTGGAAGGGAAGGATCAGGAACTTGAATTTAGGCACAATAGGTAGAAAGCAACCAAGGAAGGGATTGACTTGAAAGTAAGGAATGGGCAGTGGGGAAAGAAGCCCATAGGGTCACAGGAAAGTAGGGCTGGAAAGGACCTCATGAGGTCATGTAGCCCAGCCCCTTCCTCAAGGCAGAATCAGCCCTAAATAAGCCATCCCAGCTAAGTGTCTGTCTGTCTAGCTCCTCCAGCATTTCCTCAGAAATCATATTTCCTGAGCCTTTAATTATCTTCTGGACTTCTTCTAAACTGGTCACATTTTTCTTCAGCTGTGGGGCCCAGAACTGGACACGGTACTCCAGGTGATCTTGGTTGCACTGTATGCAGTAGACAGTAAAGGGCAGAAAGGAAACTACTGCAGTCAGTGGGAAAGAGAACAAAAGGCTTAACATTTATTAGGGGCCAGGGTTAAGGACCTGATTCAAAGCATATGGAAGCCGATGGAAAGTTTCCCATTGTATTTTGGATTGGGCTCATGAAGGACAGAAAGGAAAGAGAACAGCAAGAGATGTTTTGGAAGGGAAGAAGGAACATTTAGTGAGAACTTGATTAGGTTGGGACTGGGGCAGAGATAGCATGGGTTAGAGAGGATGGTGGTTTTGTCAATAGTGACTGAAGAAAAGCTGACAAGATAGGTTGGATAGGTAAAGCTGAGCTTGGTGAGTGAGAATGAAATCACCTAGAAAAGATGCTGAAGGGACACATGGTATAAGGCCAGCAATGGAGAAATGCAGTGGAAATCACCACTGCTCACAGGAACACAAAAGCTGAACATGAGACTGAAAACCAATTCCACAAATGTGTCCTGACCAGATTGGTGACACATAAAGAAGAGAACAGCTCCCAAGTTATCTGGGACCTGAGAGTACAGGGGTTGTTGGGCTTGGGCTCCCTGCCTTTTCTGAGAAGCAAGCAAAAGCCTCTTTCTTCCTTTCATTCATTCAGAAAGAAGTATATTATCATAGCCCAAAAGGTTTCCCCTCCTACATACCCCATTTAACCCCCAGTCCATTCTGCCAGACCATAATTAAAATAGTATGTCCTTAAACTGAGATCCAAATAAAGTTTACTGAAACTGGAACTGGAGTCCAGGCATCAGGAGAATGAATCAGAGCTTAATTTGATGAGACCTGTAAAGCAAACTTGTGTAATTACACTGAGTCCAGGCATCTCAGAGACAGCCCCTCTGCCAGAAATGACAGCTGGGGCAATTCTGGGGCATGCTATGAGCGTTTTTGCTAATAACGTACATCTGCCAGCTGCAAGGTTACCAGACTCTCAATTCCTCCTTCTCCAGCCATGTACAGGAGACTCTGAGAAATATTGCTGGGGGTTCACCATCCTGGGGGATGGAGCTCACTTGCAAGAAGCACTGAACCTGAAAGACCCTTTCCTTTATTCTTCACACCTGTGCTTTAGAGCGATGATATGGATGTCTTCCTACCACATTTTCCAGTCAAGTTGCCTTTTGACATCCCTGATGTAACTGGGCAGAAGACAACGCCATGCTGCACAATGGCATGAGAACTCACGATACTCTTACCTAGAGACTAGAACAGTGCTTCTCAAACCCTTTAGACTCGAGGCATCCTTTGTGAAATAAGCAGCATCCCATTTCAAAGCTACTTTATTTATTATAGTGCTTACCTCCTTGCAGAAGGGCCAGGCGGTAGGGGCAGGGGAATGGCCAGGCAGGGAGAGCTGTCCTTATCTGTTTTTCTCTCCTCATACCTCGCACTGGAGCCTGCCTTTATATGTTTATCACCTCACATTTCCTGTGGCACCCTTCAAAGTATCTCACAGCACCACAGGTGACCTATGACCCTAGTTGAGAATCACTGAACTAAAAGATCAAGGTTTTTTCTTCCCAAAGCTAAGTTGGGTGCTCTGGTCTTCTGCTGGCATCACAGAGCTGTCCAAAGGGTGCTGTCCACAAGAGGTATTAAAGTGAAGTCATGATGGGGAAAGAAAGATAGAGGAAAACTCTTCCACCCTGATCATTGGAGTACATCCTAATGCATGACACTTTTCAAGAATAAGTTTTGGCAGACCTGTGGACACTACCAGCACTTGGAGCACTGAGTTCCCCCTTCTGCCAAGGGCAGGGCACTAGTGTGTGCACAAGGGCAACAGTTCTACATGCTATGGCACTCAGCCCTGGGATGCAGACTGTGGTGGACAGAAACGATTCAGTTGCAAATGATGGTCCCGCCAGTCAGGTGTGAGAGGTACTCTTGAAATACTTATACAGCTGCTACCCATTTTGTAGGTAAAGGGCAGCAGCCTTCAAAACTTTCAGCCCAACTCTTCCCAACAGGATGCATTCTGTAGCAGGGCACAAAGGTGCTCCCTACTTTGAAAGCAGAGATAAGGACCCAGATGCAGGTTGCTGGGACAATCAGTTAATGAGGGAAGTGGCCACACCTGCACCTGGTCAGCTGACCAGAAGGGGCAGGGTCTGGTTCCTATATAAATCACAAGCCAAGGGGGGAGTTGTTGGTGGCTGCTAAGAGGGAAGGAGCTTTGCTTAAGTGAGTGAGGAGGAGAGGCTGGATTGCATGAGAAGCCTGATACTGGGGGAGAGATAGAGCACCCTTGGGGTGACTTGAATGATGTTTTGGCTAAGTGGCTAGGATTTACGTTATAGCCCAGGGGCTTGGGTTTGTTTGCTGTTTAATCACCAGAGGTTTGGGTGAGGCTATTAGGGGTTGGAGGAGGCCTCATAGGGGATCCATGGCAGCATGGGAACCCTAGCCCCAGAGAGGGGGCAGCGAGAAGCCCCAGAGAAGGGCAGTTTTCTGCTGTACCCTGTCCCAAGAGGATGGATAGGCAGCTTCCCTATTATACAATGACATCAAAGACAAGGTGGGCAAGACTTGAGGGGGATTTGAGGCAAACTTATCATGGTAATGGGGTGCTAGGGGAGATCATGGCCACCCTAGGACACTGCCCAGTTACACATTCAATGAACATACCCCAAGAAATGTCTGTGTGTTATGCCAGGCTTCCATTAACAAGTAAGTTCAAGAACCCACAGGCATCAAACTAACTGCTTGAAGAATATGGTTGTCATTCAAGCCGGTCAGAAATTTCACAGCTGAAATGTTTGACTGAAGAGGCCAGTTTGTGAAAGGGTAACAGTCAATGCTGATGAATCTCCTAACTTGAAATGGAAAAGGGCTGTTTTAGATTTCCAGTTGCCTAAAAAAAGAGAGAGATTTGGGATATGAAAAAAACCTGAATATCTCAACACCTCTCCTGAGACTCTGTATCTCTGGTTAACATGGTATTTAGATTTCCATATGAGGTGTTAATTGCTATATATACTGCTAGCTTACTCCCAGGTAGATTTTATCTTGGGGGTTAACTCTGTAGTTTCCATAAGCCCTGCTTATGGGACACAGGATAAGAGAGTCAAGGCTTCCTCCATTCTCTGTCCTTTCCCACTCCCATATTGGATGAACAAAGCAGCTTCCCACACTAAAGGTAGTTGGTGCAGAAGTGCACCTGTTCAGGGGAATAAGGAAGTGTGTGTGCGTGTGGTGCATGTACAGTGCTCAAGACAATAACCTGGCCCTTTAACTTCCAGTTCCCAAGGGAGTATTTCTAGCAATTTTTTTTTAGTCCTTAAAAAAAACAAAAACAAGAAAAAGGAAATTGTTCAATAAAGAAGCACTTGATAGTGTCCTCCTGATTACATAAAGAATTATTTTCTCTTAATTAATGAGTTGGCTTGAAGGCCGGTTACCAAGCATCACAAATGTTTTAATATACTATGCCATTTACAGCAAGCCCGAGACACAAGTGAATGAATATAATATATACTCAGATCCATTATTAATCCATCCAAATTGATTGTTCTGCCAGCATATACTGCTTCCTAATTATGTGCTTATTCAGGTGCTTGTATGTGTGAGAGAAATGAATGATAATAAAGAAACAGCTGTAATTATATAGAGTGAGAGAACACCAGGTATTGCTGCACAAAGGTTCATTTGGTATGAAGCTGGGATGGATGGATTACCCATGGGTGGGAAAGCTACAAGTGAGTTGCACTACTTATTTTCCATATGTGCTAATAAAACAGGTTCTGGATGCACCACAGATGGTGCAGAAAAATTTGTTTTGTGGGTGCTTTACAAAGTGGTTACTTGGCTTTCTTATCTATGCATCTAGACAGTGAGGTAGGGACTTCTGTTGTTGCTGCTTCCAACTGCTGATGAGCCTAAAATAGACCTAAAATAGTTTTTCTAGGCATAAAAATGCTGTGAAATATCAAGGCCTGCCTGAGTAAGAGGGTGTGCAATTTAGCCTGGAAAACTTTATTTGCAGTGGTTTGACACCCTTGTTTCTAGCTGGACTGGGTAATGACCTAACCCAGGTGACTCACCATCTCCTGGGCCTTTGTCCCCACAAGGAGACTGATAACAACTGAACTGGAAGAGTTGCTGTTTTTGCACCCTATTTACAACTGTACAGACACTGAAAAGGCCAGCCCCTTCCCACTTGTCCACAAAGCAGGCAAAACACATCAAGAAAGTCATTGACTCTGAGAATAATGACAGCCCAGACTAATTTGTTCATGTCCTAGAACAGCATCATGACTCGGGGTTTTCCCAGATTTTAGGGTTAAAAAAACCCCCAAGCTTTTGCCTCCTTCCCATGCATGACATGGGATTCCCAGACTCTGGGCTACAGCAGCTCAGGCTGTGCTCAACTGTGCTTTGCAAATCAGATCCATCTTTCTCCATTGTTTCTCAATGTGACATTTACCCATCAGTCCCCCAATCACAGTAACAAGCTCCAGGGCTGCCTTCCAAGTCCCTCAACTTAAATATCAATGACAAACCTGCCACTGGCAAATAACCTGAGCAAAGTAACCAGACCTCCTTACCACCCTTACTTCAAAACATATCTGAGTTATTTTATAGTGTGATGTTTCTGGCAAAGCATGACCAAGGAGACAAAGATAAGATCTCAGCATCTATGTGTGCACACATTTCCAGACTGCGACTAACCTGCCAAGGGACTTGCATGTTTTGCAAGAACTGAATAGGATGATGATGCCAGAGAATTACAGCTCCTGCACTCTGAAGGCCTCTTTTCAGAACCAAAGCCCCAGGGAAGCCAATAGGGGACTGGCCTTGTCTGTTTATTTTAAGAGAATCCTTTTGGCAGGTTGGATTTGGCTAGGTTAGGGAGCCTGGCTTGCTCCCTAATCCAATGAGCCATTCCATATTAGTCTACAAATCTCCTTTGCCCCTTCTGGCTTGTTCTTAGCATCTGTGTCATTACACCGTCTACCACGCAGGCCCTTTTCTTCATTTTTGGCCTGTATTATACAGGAGGTCAAGGAGATCATCACAAGGCGTCCCTGTGCCCTTAACATATATGCATCTAATATTCCTTTCCTTAACACTCACCACCAACTTGCTCCTTTTCCCCTCTCCAACCCCTATCTTCTCCTCTCAGTACAGGGGGTTTCCTGGGATGTCTCAATTTTACCTCCTGAATCTGTGTATCACAGCAAAGTATTTTCTTTCTTACAGACAAAACACTGACTCCATCCTTCTCTCCTTTGTTCAAACAATGAAGGGGAAATTCCACCAGGGCAATTCATCACATTAAAAAAGCAATTTCTGGCCCTTTCATTAATCAAGGAAAGGCTATGGAGCAATAAGTAACGTTAATACACGCTGTTCCTTGTCAGAATTTTCCTTGCTGGTTGGAGGTTGAAAATCAGGGTTACCAACTAGACACACTGCAGTTCTTCAATGGCCTTGGAGCAGGCTTCTCCTTCAGGGTGGGAGACATTACTCTTCTTTGTCACAGGCAGAAGTAAAAAGAACCACACTGAAAATACATTGCTTTGATTTAAAAAGCCTTTCATCCAAAGAAGGAAAAATTGACAATACATACTGAAAGCAAGCACTGTCACAGTCTACCTCATTCCTTGACTGGTAAACTAGCATGAATCAGAAAAAAGCCATGAGAATATTTTAGTTGCTTGTAATGACCTTATCCTCTTCTGGCCAGAGGCCTGGAAAAAAGATTTCAGCACCAAGAGTTCAAATAGGACCTATTCCAACCCAAATCCTTCTATTTCCTCACTGGTTCAGAATCCCAAATTAGGGTTAAACTACAACAAACCCCCCAGGGGTCACTGGCAGCCATCTTACTTCACTGACTGGTGGTATAGCATTACAACCAATCAAAAGGGCAAGAGACTCCAGCTTCCACCTGTGGCTATTAACCAGATTGGGCCTAAGAAACCCTCTAATTTGTCATTTGGAGCCACCCTTGTTGCCAAAACTTTAAAAAAAACTTGACTGAGGAAATCATTTCCAGTGCACAACTTTATTGAAGCTGCAGATGGGCAACCAATGCAATCTCTATGCCTACCTGCCAATAATAGTACTCTTTATACAAAGTAGGATTATTTAATCTGGAGAAAGAAGACTAGGAGGGTAGAGAGGGGGCATTTGATAACAGTTTTCAAATGCCTGAAATGCAATTACAAGGGGGATATCAATAGACTTTTCTTCTCAAGCTGCAGCAAAGGGAATTTAAGTTGGAGATTAGGCAGAACTTTCTGACTATGAAGATGGTCAAGCACTGGAACCAGCTACTTTGAAAAATTGTCAAGTCTCCCTGGAAATCTTTGAAAGCAGGACAAACACGTTACTGGGGTTGTTCAGTCAAGGCTGATCCTACTTTGAGCAGAGGGTTGGACAAGATGAAGTCCTTTCCAGCCCTACTCTCCTATGCTCTTAAGTATACATATACCCCTGTAGTTTGTGTTAGTTATTACCACACCAATGTACAGATACTGATTCTCACAACAATGAAGGAGTTGATTTGCTTCATGCTTCAGTTGACTGAAGATCTGCCCAAACCTTTCTCCCATCACTATTTTGAATGCAAATGTTCTGGATGGGGGAAAGTAGCAGGATCTTGGCTGGCACCTAGGAATTGAACTGGATACCCTGAGAGCTAAAAAGCGCAAACCTCTACATGCTCTGTAATTATGAAAGACTGGCATGTTCTAGAGATCAGGTACAAGGGGGAAAAAACTCACACCATTCAATTGGCTATATACACCTTCTGGACAAGAACAGCTCATCCTAAGTGTTGGAAATCCTCTGAAGTTCACTTATGACAGCCACCATCCTGGTAGAGAGCTGGAATCAACCTTAAGACTGTTGAAGCTAAAAGCATTATTTATTTGATTCATATGCCAGCCTTCCCAACAGAGGCTCAGGATGGCTTGCTGCAAAAGACAGAAACAACATATAAAAGCTAACAGAACAGAATATGAAACAAACTCTACATTCAGTATCCCAGCCTAGCCCAGCTTGCTAAATGCCTGCCCAAATAAGAAAACCTTATGGCATTTCCAGATGTTCAAGCTCAAACAGACCTCAAGCGAGAGGGAGTTCCAGAGTTGAGGAAGGACCTATGGAGAAGCACCTCCCACATGTTTCTGCAAGCAGACTTGGAGTACCAGCAGTATTAGCAGGAAGTTGCTCCTGGATGATCTTAGGGATTGTGATGGGGCATTGAGCTCTACAGTGAGAGCTGTCAACCTAAGCTCTCACAGTGGGAATGGGAACAGGCCCACATGCTCTGCAGACAGGGGGTGGGCAAAAGGGGCTCCCCATCTGAAGCAGCACACCTGAAACTGCATAATGAAAAAAAACTTAAGCCAGGCTTCTGATTTGCCTCAACATGTTGCAACTGTGACCATCTGGTGAAAGGTTTCTCCCCCAGGTATGGAATGTAAACATGATTTTTGAAAAAAAGCCAATAGCTTCGGTTTGGTGTGAAGCATCATGGCCATGTACAAGGCATAGCCTTATGAGCCACATCAGCTTGTTCAACTAAAAGAGAAAAAAGGGGAAAAAAAGCAGAGGGTGGTTAATCTTTGTAGCTCTTTTGGGAAATCAGCAGCTTGTACATAAAACATGAATATTTTAATCCTCAAGCTAGAAAGATGAGGTTTTTCCTGGGCTGAAACCATTTAGCCATTATATTATTCCAGCTTTTTAAAGCCCAAATGCTTCATTCTAAGAAGACTATAACCTAGAAATCATTCTATATGAATACAATCCTAGACCCTTAAAATCCCACCTGTCTTTCAAGGGATTTCCTGCACTGCTATCAGACACATGAGCCCATAGGTTGGGCTTAATTTTGTACATGCGGAGAATTAAATTCTACCACCGCACCTCATGAGGTTTTATAACAATAGCTTCAGCCATGCACCAATAATCAATAGACTGCAATTTGAATGCATTACAAAAACAAGCCTACCTAGAGCAAATACTTTGGGTTGGGATATGGCCCATGAGTTTTTAAGGACAGGAACTTTCCAGCTGCCCACAGACACATGTAGACGATGCAGTTGCCATCAGCAATTTTCAGAAGATGCTGGCAACAGTTAAGGCCAAAGAGAAATTCATGAAAGTCTGAGTCCTTTATGCCCTTCTTAAGATTTGCTGTACTATGCTGAGACCAGGTTCATTAGGTCAAGGAAGGACCAGGTACAAGTACCAGCTCTCAGAGCATGTGCAGAGGAGGGGAGAAAGTGCTTGAGATGAAGGGACATTAAAAATTCTCTCTGGGCTTTCATCAGCACTGTAATAAAAAATTCACATTGCTTGTACACCACACTCCCAGACATCTTTGCATTTCCCATGGACTTGCTGTCCCTTGAATATAACATGTTAAGATCAATCAGCATCCTAAGTATTTACATCAAGCAAAGAAAAGCCATATTCTATAGGAATGTGCATGGCTTGCCCACATTATCTTTCTTAGCCAAGCAGCTAAGACTTTCCATTTGATCTCTCCTACTTTAAGTAAGTACACCAATGACACCTTCATTGTTACAAAGTATACTGTGGTAAACCCAGCATGTGCAAGCTGATTCTATGCAGCCAAAGTTTTAGCCCGGTGTCACAAGGGAAAAGAGTAGTGAAGTTATAAGGGTTTGTACCTGGTTAGTCCAGGCATTTTGACTATGCAGAAGGGATTGTTATGGAGCCTGCAAATATCATTCTACCACCTTTTACGATAGATGCTAGATGAGTTTCACAAGAGGTTTTGTGAAGCAACATACAGGAAGAAAAAAAATAATCAGAGGAAGTTAATGCTGTGTCCTGAGCTAGCTAATGCTACTGGAGAGATGGCAAAAGGTTGTTTCAACAGATCATGGTGCAAGGAACATTCTGGTAATAGGATCCTTTCATTGGTGGTCATGGAGTGAGAAGCTGAGGTGTTGCCTTCACATGGGTTTGGCTGTCCCCATATGGACTCATGTTAAGTGATCCAGGAAGGCTACTCAGAGTAGCCAGGAATCTCTCTCCAAAAAAAGGCTTCTTGCTTAGTTGTTCAGCAGTTGAGAAAAGCATCCAGTTGTAGTGGTCTGCCTGAAGGAAGACCGCTCTGCCTCAAAGGAAAGATAAAGAATACCAGCTAGTTCTCATATGTTTGAATAGTCTGGCCGAACCTGCTTGGGGAAAGGTGGTAGAAGGGGCTCTATTAGGGTCATGCTGGGAGTCTGCTACAGATCCCCGAGACCAAGTGTGGCTGTGGAAGGAAGTCTCTGTGGCAAAGAGAAACAATTCCCGGTAGCATGACTAACTTCCCAGATACAGATCGGAGAACAAATGTCACTAACAAAAGTAGGGCAAGGATTTTCCCAGAAGCAGTAGCTGACGAATTTCTTCATTGTCACTGAACTAACGAGAATGTCATGTCTTAGAGGTCAACAAGCATAGACAGATGAAGTGAGACTTCCCAGAAAAGTCAACCAGGGCTAGATCTTTTAAAGGATATTTTAAAACAGAGTACAATAGCTTCTTCTGCTGTATAAATAAAGGAGAATAAGGAAAGGAAAGGGAGCCATTATGTGTAGATGAGTGAAAGATGAGTAGAGGTCAAAGAAGATCTAGGTCTGGTCCAGGAAAACCCAAAGTGAATACTTTCCTCTCAGTCTTCAGAAAAGACAAATGATGTTGAACAGGGGACAAAGCCAGGATGACAAAATGAGCAAGGGTAATCCCAATCTCTCAACTTCATTATAAATCCTAGGCACATTTCAATACATGGACGAGTATTAATTTCCTGTGGCATTTCTGAGCTGGTGACAACTGACACCATGGAAAACATGGGATGATGCAGCAACTTGTACTATACTTACAGAACTCGCCCACCCCACTCTGAAAATGTTCATCTTCTATGCAACCTCCACAGAGAACTCCAGCTTCTCAGGCTACATGTGGTCTAGTTTAATGTACGCTAAGGACAAACCAAGGGGACAAGCTTGAGTCTTCCAACAGAACTGCATATTACCCTGTTTATGCTATGATTATCATTAACATGTTCTGTTGTAGCGTAACTAGAGAAACCTCCAAAAGTTTTTATTTATATAGTGCTCAAAAGGCATTCATCTGGAACCAACCATTCAAGTTAAAAGGTAGCTTGTAGACAACAACCCAATCACAAGATGGTCTTCAGTTGCTCTAGAAGGCGTACAGTTGCCTTAAGTTATTGTCAGGCAACCACCATTAGACCCAGTTCTGTTGAGGCAAAACAATGCAGCTGCCAAACTTAGGCACCCCAAAGACACAGAAGAAATTACTGTATTTACATGTATGCTGGGTCACAGAAAGTATCACTCAACCTCAAATCCCATGATCAGTTGCTGTTTATAAGCAAGTCTCTATCTAACTCACTCCCTCCTTCAGCTACGTTGGTAGTATGGACCATAGACTAGGATGGATCTCTTTCCTGTGAGACTGTTACAAGTCTACAGGAATGCAGTTGCTGTGTTTTTGTCTACACAAAAAAATCCCAGGGCAAGACGAGTGACAACAGAGGCTGTAGTCACTACAGCCAACCCCAGTCTCGCCCTGGACCCTTCTGCAGCACTGGACGAGGAAATAGGTTCTAATTTAGTGCACTAGCCAGAAAACTTTATCACCCACCTAGCAGTGGCTAAACTCCTTACTACAGCTGGACAAGATGAGGTTTTTTTCTGGGCAGATATTAAATCTACCAAAACGAAGTTTTGAGCAGGGGAGGGAGAAGGGGAAGTATTTGTTTATTTAAACAAGCCGTTTTGGAAGTCTGCAAAAAACTGCATCCTGCACTGGACTTTTAAAAGGGAAGAACCTCAATATGACATTTGTTTTCTAGTGAAAAACATGAGATAGAAAGGGTTCAATCACACCAAAGGTTAAGCATCTGAGTTAAATCAGATGTTGGGAGTGGACCTCAAAAAACAGCTGTTTTTTTGAAAGAGTCAGCAAGAATTTGGCTTTGGGTCAGCCTAAATTGGAAAGAAAAGAAAAGAAAAAAAAAGGAAATCTAGGTCTACAGCCTTGTTCTGTACCCTCTGATGTCAGCTTCACTGGGCCTGCCAAGTGACCCCAAGAGCTTTTTGCTGGATCAGCAATAAAGAGTGGTCCAACAGTAACATCAGCCTCTTGCTCCTTTGAGGAGCCACCTAGGTAGATATTGGGTATGAATGGGTTAATGACTCTTTATTCGTATGGGATTTGAAGTTTTCTGTTGTGCTTATCTCCAGGGTATCCTCCTCATTAGGAAACTAATCTGGATTTCCCAGGGCTGTAAGGATTACTTATGTTTCTGCAGATGGAAAAAAAGAGACACAGATTGACTTGGCCAAGGTACATAGAAAAGGAGTTTGTGAGAAGGGATCAGAATCAGTCTTGATCCATCTCTTAGCACTGTATCATCCTCATTAACCCTGAACCATCAAAATCTACCATTTTTGGTAGAGATAGGGCCACCCTCACCCAGTAAGTACAACATGTTTTTCAGGGCTTACTATGTCTGGAAGATGCATCTCTCTAGAAGTGCCTTACTGGCCATCTGGCTAGAGAGTTGACCCTTCAGGATTGGCATCCATAGAGTCCACAGTTCCCAGTCTCACAGCAGCTACAAATGTCCCTGGTGCCTTCCACAAGAGACCACCCGGAACAAGTGGAAGTTACAGTCTCATACTATAGAAGGAGTAAAGTGGTTCATTTCCTCTCCCCCATACCTAGAAGGAAAACTGAATTACTCTAATTTTTACTTCCAAACTTGTTTATGTTACATGCCCTCCATACAAGCAGTCTTCAGCTTAAAACACTGAGAATGTGGGAGGAAAAAGTCCAGGGTCTAGGGGACCAGGATGCTTACTCCAGCTACTCATATATCCTGCTTTGTTAAGGAACAGGCCTTGTTCAAGAGGTCTGGGGCTTGGTCAGTTAGAATGACCTTCAGATGGCAGGTGATATAGATCCAGAGGAGGGCAAATTTTGTACAAAATTAGTGTCACCCTATGGAATGGTTACAAGATCCCTGCTTGTCCAAGATAGCAGACTTGGGTGAAAGAAAAGGCATCTTACCAAGTTTCAGGCCTCTTCTTCCAACCTTAACTCATCTACCATGAATTGGAGCATGTCCTGGCTGGGACTTGGAGATATGAAGGCTGAAGTGGCGTCACATCATCCAGCAAGCATCTAAAACACAAAAGTCAGGGGGCAGTGAGATTCCTGAAAATGGGTAGCGCTTGGCTACAGCAGTAAATATACTCCAGAAATGGTCCCACAACTCTTACCCATGGAAGTCAACAATGGCATAGTGGGAAGAGGAATCCTTGCTGGGGCTCAGGATAGCTACACAGCTGTCCACAAAGAACCTCAGCGCTACATCATTGCCAGTTCCAACTTCAGCTTGGATGATCGTGTATGATATCTCCCAGCTGGCATCCATTGGAGGGTCTCTCAGCACTCCAGTCATTTGCAAGGCAGATCAAGCTTACGATAACAGTGTCAAAGGTGCCTGGTGCTTTACAGAGCTTCTGTAGCCCCGCTTACACTTGACAAGAGTAGAAGTCTGTGCTGCAAACATATCCACTGTCTTGCACCTTAGGTGTGAGTCAGAAACATGGATCTGAACCTTGTGGGGGAGGCTGCTCTCTAGCATGTACAGCTCTAGCCCAGTGCTAATAGAAGTGGTGGGGTATTAGCAGTTAGCTAAGATGAGCAGTAGATGACTAACAGGACTAAATATCAGAATGAGGGAAGTTTGCATCTACCATTCATCAGGTGCAAGGAGAAACCCAGTCTTTCTTCTGCAGATAGGGTAGAGCTGAAAGGAGCCCATGTCAGCCTGAGAAATATTCTGCTTACACTGTTCTTCCAGGGAAAAAGCACTATAGTGGTTAATATGGACTCAGTCACCATCATGGGGGAGGTCTAAGAGGCAGCTCAGGTCCTCTCCCCAACTCACATGGGATAGTGGCACTCGGGAGGAATCACAGCTGCATTGGGTCTTACAATACAAAGGTTGCTGGCAGGGGTGGGATTGTAGAACAGGCTTACACTGTAGACTAGGGAGTCCAGAGTCATCTGGAAAGAGTCAAATATTTGGAAGGTTATCATAACGTCAATCAATTGGAGTGAGCAGGAGCACAGATGCTTCCCCCCACACCCACTCTATCCAAGCAGCACAAGAAACATCCAAAGCTTAGTTCTGCCACTCATCTAGCTGTAGTGGTTGGCAAGCACCTTTACTATCTGGAATGGAACAGCATGCTTTCACTCAAGCTGGCAATAGAGATAGCAGTGTTAGGACCAGCTACTTACCATTAGGACAGCTGAAGTCCAAGCTCTCTGGCCACGGGTTTGATTTCCCAGCACTGCCCAGCACAAAGACTGCTCATCCCTGAGTTGGCTCATCCTTTGAGGGACATTTAAGTTTATTAGACCAAAACTGGCCACTGCCATTTACTGAATTGAATAATACCAGAATGTAGGAAGATGGTTTGCATTAACAAGTTTCCTTCAGTCCTGTCTCCAACTCACTAGAGCTGCCAGCAGTCCCATGTCCATTTGTCTTCCATGAGACTTCCAGATCTTAAACTAAGTCCAGTCACCACAACTCTTGTATCCCTTATTGGGCTGCAAGTGCTACAAACAAAACCTGCATTGTTACTTTTGGAAGGAGACTGGCTGTCCTAGTTATAAAAGCCAAGTGTCACCATGTGTAACAGCTTGGGTTCATTTTGATAGCTAGCAAGAAGTGCATCTACAACTGAGCTTGCACATTGCATTGTTTGAAGAGTTATTTTATCCTGGAAGAGAGATGAGCACACATTGGCCTGGCCTTCATATTTTCTAACTCTCTTTTGAGCTAACAGGATTAGAAACCAGACTGATGGAATAGGTCCATGATGGACCAGGTCCACAAGGACCAGCTTGAGGCTGAAAATGGGAAAGTCATCACAGGAGGCACAGAGATAGGGTAAAAATGGCACCTAAGTATTACACCTTACACTGTGAGCTACACAGATATTGATCGCTGTTGGTGTTAACTTTGGTTTGGAGCAGTCACACCCTTTGTCTAGAAACCTTTTCGGGCTGTCCCCCACCTACACAGCTGTGACTTGCCACTAGAGGCCTGGTGAGCAGCGGCTGGACTAGGAGGTGAAGCTGGGAGTTGACACTACAGGGCTGGTGAGCCAGGACAGGCTTCTACCCCTGATCTACCAGCAGGAGGCATGAGAGATCCTAGGATGCTGGAGGATTTCAGCTTGGGCAGCACATCTGTGGAGAGTGACCACATCTTCCTGGAACAGGATCTGGGTAGTGTGGATCAGATCTAATCCTGTCCTGGAGCAGTGTAACTTTGCATAACGAGTGCTTAAAACCACTTTAAGGTGTTAATGTACAGACAATCCAGGGGTTAAAAGCTCCAGGACCCACCCAAAATTACTGTGCAACAACCCCCTAAGTGACAATAGGATCTAAGAAGACCTTGAAGGCAAGATTTTCTTGAACTGTGTCCACAATTAAGGACTAGGGTCAAATTGCAGTTAGGTGGAGACCCACAACAGCAGGGTACATAAAAAGGCAAAGCAGTCTTGTCAAGGATTAGATTTTTATAGGAATATATTGATCAATAGAATTTGACGGAAGAAGGGAGCTTTGTTTTGAGTTTGTTTTCTATACACTGAAGTTACACAGCAAGACATTTCTGGTTACATTAAATATTTTGTTACAGTGTCAAAACACAGTGAATCAACAGCCCGGAACAGGAATGTTTTGATGGTTCTGAAGGAAGCTTTCTGGAACATATTCCCTAGGAAACTTTTGGTTTCTCATTACAACTCCGAACAAAACCTCGATGTTTCAGAATTTCCCATGGAAGTTAAATTCTGGTTCCATTAGCCTCTGGTGGTACTTTCTCATGCCCCACCCACCCAGCACCAGCAAGCCAAAACACTTCGGTGATCAATAGACACCATCCTGGCCAGTGCTTAACAGGTTGAATGGTATCAAAATAGCATCTAATTAGCATCAAAGTAGCTGCTAAGATTTAGTTTCACATCCAGGAGTCCTGCACTGGTGTGTGCAGGAGTTCCTGCCCAGGGATCAAAAGTGTACTATTCCTGGGTGGTTGTAACTCCTCCCAAGGGTAAGCAGATCAAAAACTCAGCAGAGTCCTTGGAATCTAGTCTCCAACTGCCTTTCTGAACATGTCCACCACTGGCCTGGTAAGCCATTAAAATAAATAGCAGAAAGATCAGACAAAACAGCAACAAGACAAAAGTGGCAGCTCAAAGGGGTGCTGGTACAACAGATGGCACCTGTATCCAAGCTTTCTTAGACCTTAACTTTCTAGCTATTGTGCTTCCATACAGTTATATCAACAGAAAGGTCAAATCCACGATTTCCGCTTGAAGGTCTGGTGCCACACACATATAGGCAATAGTCTCAAAAGCTCTTGATGCTGATTGAGTGTAATATCATCTTGGAGAGCTGGTCAGAGTTATTTATCTCCTCCTTCTGGTATATGAGGGAAGGACAGGCTCTATAAGACTGCAGGCCTATACATCACTTGTGACTTGAGATCATATTTGTGTTTTGGTATTCGAGTTACATTTTTGGCCACATCATGCAGTTTGATATCCCAAATGGATGGTTTTAACTTAAACAAATGACTTCCAGCCAGGACAGTTTGCCTCATCACAAAATAAGGGCTCAGGCCTGACGTTTGCTTTCCACAATGATTCATAAGAATATGACTGTTTGCCAAGAGCAAATAAGAAGCATTGCAAACAGAGTGCACTGCTGTTAACAGGTTGCTAAATTGTTTGCAAGTATTTTCTCATTATTTAATCAGTCCTAATCACAGCCAGATCTTGGATAGTTCGAGGAGGCACAATATTCATGGAGCTCTGGTCTCCATGCTAGTAAACACAGATAGACTTATGTCCATTGCGGGGCATCTTACCTGCAAAGAGCTTCCACACTCCTGGAGCCCCACTACAAAGGTCATAGTGTTCTCCACAGCATTAATAGCCGTGTGCTTACAGGCACCTGGGCCCAGGCTCAGATCAACAGCTTTGAACAGACAGATCAAACATCCCAAACAGATCCCTGTGTACAGTTATTACCATCTGAGCCTCCTGACACTGCACAGTGATAGGTTGTAGCACAGAAAGAGCCCTGAGCTGGGAAGTATCAATCCAAGCTCAGGGACAGCACTGGGTATGAGAGGACATGCTGGAGTGTCTTTGAAGGAAGTCAGCTCTGGATGGGGGTCTGCAGATGGCTGAGTTACTCCTCGAGAAATCCCAGAGGTTGTAGCAGGTCCCTTCACTGAGCACCCAGCACAGGAGACCCAAGCCCAAGCAGCCTGAGAGTCTTATCCTGCCTGACTCAAACAAACCCAACACAGGGAGAAACTTCTACTTGGGAATCCTTTGTACTCTGCTGCTGCAGCCAATCATGTTTGTGCAAGGTAATTAACACCTCTTGCCTAGACTGGAGGCAGCTAGGGACCAAAAAACCCATTGCCCAGACTCTAGGGCAGGGAAAAAAATAATAGGAATCAGAACTACCTGGGAGTTGGTTCTTGTTTATATGGGAAAGGTCCTGGAGAGTTTCAATGAACTGATGGTTTAATCGCTAATTTAAACTGCGTCTTGCAAGGATTTGTTACATTACATCACATGAGATAGGACATCCATTGCTTTAACAACTCTGCCTTCCCCTGTGGATAACATGCATAAGGCACGGGTATAATTATAGTATCTTATTGGGCTTGTACTACTTGTGTTTCTTGCTGGGTGCCTTTTGGGGAAGCCTGTGAATTTTAAAGTGGCTCACGTTGTGAACATACCAGGGGCATGCAAGGCTGAGCTGAGATGCACTGGGGGGATTAGAACAGCAGGTTGGGATTAAGAGGGGAAAGCTCAGGACCAGAATCCTGAGGGCAACTGAGAGTCAGCAGGGGGTTCATTAACAGTCAGTCAAGGGCCAGGACTAGAAGAGCCATGGGAGCTGCAGTCTCCTGTCTTCCCACTTTCCATCCCAGCAATTATATTGTCTTCTACAGGATAATCCTGCAGACAGGTGTCTAGCACTCCCCTCCTTGTGGTGAGTTGGCTCACAGGTGGGTCCTTCCTACTTGGACCTTGGACCTTGCGTGAGTTAGATGAGCAGGGGATGGAAGGCAGGGGGTCGGACTAGATGATCTACCTAGGTCCCTTCCGACTCTAGCTACTATGAAACTATGAAACTCTGCCAGCTTTCAGTCAGGTGCCTCCAGGTGGTCATTCCAGTGTCTGCTGTTTCTCATTCTTCCCCGTGGCAGTTGAAGTATTTAGCACGGTGTTAGGCCTGGATAGGTTCCCCCACTCCCAGACCTGGTATTTTTTAGAGTTGCAGGATCCATTTGAATCAGGAGGGAGGAGAAAGTTGCTTGGGGCAGGGCCCGTCCACCTTGCCAAGATGCTAGTTGAGTATCATCCATGTTCATTTGTATTGCTGTAGTAACTAGAAGCCCCATTAAGGAGCAGAGCCCCATTGTGAAGCACTGGGCTTCTCCAGCTGTCACCTTGTAATGCACACCTTTGCCCCTGCTACCTCCTCTCCCTTCCTCTGGCTGGCTGCTCTTGGGGCTTTTGCTTTTATTAAAGACCATCTGGCAAGACAATAGAAAAATGGGAGCTGGAAGCAACTCTGTAACCTGTATGGTAATAAAGGTCTGAAATACAATTTCAGGAGCTTGTTCGTGCAGGGTGGAGGTGTCTCCAGACACTGAGCTGGCAATAAAACTACATTGGACGAGTGGTCTGGGGTCAGCCCAGGCCACCCCAAAGTAGACTTCCTCCAATCTTTATTCCAGCAAGCTGTAGGGTATAATGAGATTTGCAGGCTGGGGTGGATCATTAGTCTTGCTAATGGAATTAAGGTAGCAGCAGTATAAAGCAACCTGCCAGCAGCTGCCTCCTCTCTGTGTATTGTAGGGCTGCATGGAGCCGGACACAGACTCCCTGCAGCCTATGTTCTGACAAATGAAGAGTGAGATCCAATTCCAGGAAGGTTCCTATTCTAGCGAAGAACCTATTATTTCCAGGAGGAAGGATGCAATTCCTAGATTCATGGATGTTTTGTTGAGCTGAGCTTATCCATTGCTACTTAGCCCAAAATTGGCAGGACACTCCTAAATCTTACTGCCTGTGTCCCACTTTTTCCAAACCAAGTGTGCAGAACAACACTCATCCTCATGGGGGTTGCATTAAGAACAAACAGGTGGCAAGAAGTAGAACCAGAGACACTTTCGGATTTGCCACCTCCGGATGGCACAGGCTGGAGTAGACAGAGCAGGCAAATGTCAGAGTGAGGGGGAATGCAGAGCCTTATGCCATTCTGCACTGCCCCCGTATAGAAAGTGGGAGGATGTTTGGCCCAGTGGAAGGTAATAAAAGGGAGCTGAGGTCTATTGAACTGACCATGATGCTGGAAGTTAAGGGAGGGAGATTCTGTGCCTAGCTCTGCTGCTGAGCTCTTGTGACTGGATAATCCACAACCCCATGTGCCTCAGTGTCCCCATCTGAGAATAATGACACTAACATACCTTTATAAAGAGTTTAGAAATCCAGCATGGCAGAGTCCCCAGAGCTGTGAATATGGCATGAATTACCTCAAAAGAGGAACGCAAAAAGCCCCCATGCACCAATGCTCCCAGTGCATATCAATGCTAATCTGTAATTCCAGCCATGTGGACCTTCTTCAGCTTCCCCAATATATCTCCCTCCTAGATAACCTCACATTCAGTCCTGTGCCTCACAGCTCTGCTAGTGTCCCTCTCATCCTGGTTAAGGTAAGATCTATTATTCCAAGGACTCTTCCATGGAAACAACCCCCATAAGCACACGGAGAAGACTGTAGCTCAGTGGTTCTCCACCTTTTTAGGCATCCCTTGGGAATTGTCTGCTCTAAGCTTCCATTTATTTTTTTGACTACAGAAAAATAATAGAACAATTCTTGGGATCTACATGTGTGATGGTATTAAAGTGCAGTAAATTAATTAACTCTGCCATAACGTAGTACTGTCAGGGACAGTACTATCTTACAGCGGAGTAATTTACTGCACTGGACTACACGTGTAGATGCTGACTGCAGGTGTAAATTGTGCCTGGTCACCCAGGAGCAGTTTCCTCTGGCTCATACAGTGCCAGAGTTTATTGTGTCATATTAATTGCATGTATACATGCACCCAGGAAGACCACAACAAGAAAGAATGTTTTTGGCACTATGGATTCCTATTTGAAATCTCTGGGTTTCTCTCATATAGGTGTTTTCACACCTAACAGTGCTTATATACCCTTAAAAGGATCTAATGACATCCCAGGGAGCTATGGTGCCATGGTTGAGAGTCACTGCTGTACCTCATCAGAATCTGGCTGTAAACAAAGATTCACTAACCCATGGCATTGGATGCCAAACCCAAGGAGTCTGGGCACTTCTAAGATTGATGCAGAAAAGGAACATAATTCTCTCCATTGCTGCTGAATAGAGGAGACTGGTATATAACAATTGGTACCTAGCTCACTCCTAAGCTCCCCACTAGCCTACAAAAAGACAGATCATAGCTTAGCAGGAGAAGAGATCCACTTTCCCCTACTAGCCCCCAGCCTCTAGTCCCCAGTCATTACCATAGGAGATATAATAAAAGCACTTCACAAGTGGAAAGGACTATTCCTTCATTGCTATTAAATGCAGATTATGATGATGAATAATGCATTAGCAGCAAAGAGAAAGCTGGGAAACGGTGAATGGGTTTTGCTACTTATTGACCACAAGCTGCTAATGCACTGAAATGAGATTCAAAATAACCCAACAAATTCCTGCTCTTCAGTCCTGCCAGGAACTAGCAGCATTTGTACCCAGGAACTTCCCATCATCCTTTCTTCCAAGGGGGTGAGAGCCTTCCTTTTGAGAATTCTGGCTAAATTTTCCACAAAGTTTTGTACCTGGAATTGGCCAGATTTTCAAAAAAGACCAGGATACATGTTAGGCTTGGAGCCTTTTAAAAAGTCTGCCCAAAAGTGGCCTCAGTAAGGGGCTGGATCTTAGAGAAAAATTTGCCCTTATTTCAGCGCTTCAGTGGAAGCTGAGCATTTCTGAAAATCTGGTTCTGCTGGGGGCACGTGGAGGCCTTGAAAATCCAGCCCTGGGGATTAAGTGGAACATAAGCCATGCCTAGGCGGCGAGTTGACCCTCTGCACAGTGACAGGGGGGATTTGTGTAGTCTGAAAGACCGGAAACAAATTCTGTCTCTTGCCCAGGAGGAGGTCTCCATCACTGAAACACCTGCAGAAGCTTGGGCAAGGTACTTGGGGACAGGCAGGAAGACCTTATTACTGGTATCAATGGCCACATACCACTGAAAGTCCCCTTGCTGGCAGTTGGAAAGGAGAGGTTCTGTCTGGTTGGGCACATGTAAGCAGTAGTGGGTAGGTAGGACATGCTTGAGAGTGGCCATCTTCGGGACCACTAGGGGACCTATTTGGACACACCCTCTGGGATTCAAATTCCCCACTACACAATGAAATGATAGCAGTGCCATACCTCACAGAGGATTGTGAGGCTGAGCATACTAACGACTGCAAGGTGCTCAGATACTACCATCCCTCTGGCATGTTAACTCGATAAGCACTTGCACACATACAGCTACCCTAGGGGCACGTGGCAGGATCTGTAGGGAGATCCAAGTGACATTTTCAAGTGTGGAAAAGGGCACCATAGCCAATTCTTCCCAAGAAACCAAGATCTTAACTGAAGAATTCATTTGACTCCTGGACTCTACCTGTTGGTAATATGTCCCTATTAAATTTCATGGTATTAGCTCTGGGTAATTGTATATCAGTAATGAAGGCATCATAACTTAGTTATTTGCATAATAAGCAGAGGTACATAAGTTGATCTTTGTATAATAGCTTCTGATAAGTGAATGGCAGGAATAATCAAGAGATTAATTGGCCTTTGTGTGTCAATTATGTTAATTGGCACAGCTGTTTGTGTGTACAGTAGAATGAAAAATGGATCTACATCACTGGATTATTTAAGAGGTTGGGGGGTCCAGAGAAAACATTTGCCTGAGTGGCACAGACTATGCATACAATACTGTGGTCATGTTTTCCTATCTACAAAAAGTAAATGGCTGCTTTCAGTCTGAATGGAATTCATTTTAGATCAAGTCCTCACATAGTTTTTGTACAGACACAGCTATTTAGGTCATGGGTATGATTTTTTTTCTCAATATAGTTTTATCAGCACAACCTGTAGCATAGATACAACTTTATTGGCATAAGAGTGCCTTATATTGGATACAGCTTATTTCTCTTTATAATGTACATAAGCATTTTTATACATGACTGAGTTCACAATAGGGAAGTGTACCATTGTAGCCATACCCGTTAATCAAAGGCATAACAGATATGTAACTAAATACATCACCATTACCGTTAGCAGATTGTGATTGGATTGGGAAATTTGAAAACAAAGTTACTCAATACAACAATCTCCAAGGCAAGTGGAAGTATATAGAGCTGGGTCGCAAAAAGTACAAAGACCAAAAGCACTGAAAAGTCCTAACTAGTAACCAACGCATATAGGATGAAAGGTTTCCCTGGCAAATGGAAGATGTGGTTGAAAAGCCTTTACTTTGTTGTCCCATCCTGCGAGGTGCTGAGTGCAGTGAGTGTCTCTGAACTTCAGTGGGCATTAAAAGTGTCCAGCATCCCAAAGGAGTGGCCATTCACCTAGTAAGGAAGTTGTCCATAGATGAGTAAGCTTTCTTCAGAGGGAGAAAACCAACCACATAGGAAGTTGTCTTTTTGTTGCGACTAAAGTGACTGACTGAAAACATGGACAGTATAGATCAGATAATGGTGCAGCAAGAAAATAAAGATGCCAATGAGCAAGTAAGTTCTTCCAGTCATGGTACCTTATGCAAATGGGCAATACATTGTTATACCATGCAACAGGTGTGTTGCTCACCGACATGACAGATGGTTAAATAATTCCTCACCCCATGAACCTAATGTTACAGATATGTTTCAAATCAGCCTACACTGAGAGGGCATCCATCCCTTTTTCTTTGCTGGTCAAGGGAGTATTGATCCAGGAAGTCCCCCTGCCAAGAAAGGAGAAGTAATGGGAAGTTCCCACCAACCTCTTTAGCATGGAATGAGTTGGGAGTGACCAGGTCCTCAGCCAGCATCAGCTGACACAGCTCCACTGAACGAGTGCAGCTACACTGAGTTACAGCAACAGACAGCCTCACCCCAGATGTTCATATGATATAAAAGTTCAGGCCCTCATTGGCCACCTTGCTAGGGAACCTGGGGACTGAGAGAGCCCAGAGGTCAAACTAACCTAGCACCTCTGGGAATGTCCCTTTAAGGTCAGAGTGGGTATTCATTAAGGAGGAACAATGAATTAGGAGGGGGAATAGGCATGGATGCTACCCAGACTACCTCTGATCCAAAAACATAAAGGCCTTTGCTTCCAGGGTCATCAAGCCAACACTTTTTATCATGATGTACAACAGCACTGTAACAGGGTGGTTTGTCCACTTAAGAAGGGACAGCCAACCCCGTTGGGAGTGTCCTACCAGGAGCTTTAAAAAGCCCCCAGAAGAGCAAGAAAGCAAGCTTGCTATCTACCTAGTAGGGCTGTGTGAAGCTTCAGTCCCTGATTCGATTTAGCGGAGATTCGGCCCGATTTGGTGGCCGAATCTCCAAATCCGAACTGAATCAGAGGACCCTTTAATCTCTCTGAATCAAATCAGAGAGATTCAGAGATTTGGACATTGACACAGCTTTAAATGTTTTTTCTACATACCTCTAAGTACCAGGCGGCTTGTGATAGCTGCAATGCTGGGGGGCAGGGACTGTCCCACAGGAGCATGAGGGGGCCCTCCACGTGCTTGGTGGCAAATCCAGAAGTGAACCTGAAGTACTCCCCCACCTCGGCGAATCGAATCAGTATCCCTGATTTCGGCCAAATTCGAAAAGAATAGGGCCCACTTCACACAGCCCTACTAGCTAGCTGTGAGGAGAAACCAGAACAAAAAGTGGCTCTTCTTCTAATGTCTGGAGAGGACAAGGGATTTTAGTTTGTTTTGTTGGAGATTGAGGCTTGTGTTGGGGCAAATAAAGCTACCTGAAGGCAGGGGTGGATTAAGATTGGGTCTTGGGCCTCCCCCCTCCCCGACCTGCGCCCTGCCATGCAGCCGCAGGCTCTGTCCCCAGCCAGCGCAGCGGGAGCAGCAGCCAGAGCAGGATGTGCTGCCCCCAGGTCCAGGGCAGGAGCTGCGGCCACCCCCACCCATAGGTCCACACTGGAGCTGTCACCAGGGGTGCAGAGCCGCTGCCCACTGGGTGCGTGCAGCACAAACTGAGCTCCAGGGGCAGCCCCCTCGCCCCACCGCAGCTCAGTCTGGCTGCAGCAGCGCCCAGCAAATGCACAAGATCATGACTGGGCTGGGCCAGGACCTGGCTGCACTGGGGCCGCCCTGCTGCTGGCAGGTCCCAACCATGCTCCACACCCATTTCACTCCCTGCTGCTGGCAGCTCTGGCTGCTGCCAGTACCTGGCATCCTTGGCCCGCCACGTCACACACGCCTGGCCTGGCCCAGCCGCTGGTTTCATCCACACCAAGGCAGGCACCCCTGGGCCCAGGCATTAATCTGCCTATGCCTGAAGGACTAATAGCATAGCTACCTGGCCTGCAGAAGGCAGCAGAACAAAACTATGCACCCAGCAAACACTTAGTCTGTGCTACCAAATTTTGCCAAAATAACTGTGATGGCTAGGGATATATTTCACCCCCTCCCCGACATAGGCCTGCCAGCAAAGCTCTCTGTCTGGATGTGGCTATGACAAGAGAAGAGGACTTCTAGTTTCTGTTGTGTGGGAAACTACGTTAGATATACCCATAACAAATCCCCTCCTGCTGCCCTGCATCACCTCTCCACTGCTGGGCTTTGCCACCACTGTTATGCCTGCACAGCTGAGCTGGAGATGGCTCTGTCACACAGACAAGCCTTTAGCATGAGACAGCCCCTTCCTAGAGGTACTGCAGTCTAATGATGAGGGACAGTAACTTTGCAGGGGTGATAGAAGAGTGAGGAAGAGAATGCACAGCCCTTCAATGTTAGTCTAGTTTCCAGTACACTCACCACGCTGCCTTTCCAGCACTTGCCCTACCCCATTTCATACCATTCGACTCAACTACACTTCTTGCAGAAGCAGGACCTCCTCTTAGGAAGGAAAAAAGGCATCAAACAAAACAACAGCAAGGGTTTTTTATTTACTGTGTCTCATTTCCTTCTCAGAGCAAGGCACACCTTGATAACCCTCTGGGCCCCATTATTCATAATAAATGTACAGCAGAAGAGCATCTTATGAATGCTGATCAGTCTACTGCTTTGCTGTCTCAGCGACGGAGAGCACTGTAACCTTATCTGGAATGAATAAGGCTCACACCAGGCAGCATTTGGAGAAAGAAGGCAGCAAAGAAAAACAGGGTGCAAAGAGCATATGCCAGCTTGCAGGCATTTCCAAGTGCATGATAACCCCTACAGCAGCACATATTCCCAACCCAGAGACAAAGATGGCTGTACGTGAAATCCCATAGGCCTTTCCTTCTTGCACTGTCCCAGACATTATCCATCTCTATGATCTCATCATGCCCAGTCCGCCTTCAGTGATACGTGAATAACTCCACACAAAGACCATCCTCCTCTAAATAGCCTTGCAGTCCCAGAGTTGCTCTGTAACATTTTTAGTAACAATGAATAAGTTATGCAACATGAAAAACCTTTTTTGGCAGTACAGAGGTTCTTTATTCATTCAGAGGGGTATTATAGATACACGCCCCAACACATTGTTCGTGCCAGCTTCATGCCACCCAGCCTGCTTGGGAGAGCTGTGCTGTGTTAAAGATCCCATGGATCACATTCAGTTGCACTGCTCAAGCCTGCAACAGAAGTAGACTACAAAGCTGTGTGCACTGGAGTAGCCCACACCATGGGTAACTGGTGTCTCCTGAGGCTGGGAGGCACAAGGCAGTGTTGGTGGCAGGGTGGTGAGTGGCAACCACCCACAGAAACCAGTGGTGGCAGCAGCCACTCTCGGGGATATGTGCCCCACTACCAGTCGCCTACATCCCATGCTCTGTAGTGGTTAGCAAGTGCAATAGAATGGGATGTGGGAAACGGTGATGCACTAGTACCTACTGCAAAACTTCATCATTAATGGAGGGAGGGTGGTTCCTCCAGACCCATTATTAATGCATTTAACAATGTTTGAAAAACACTGGATGAAGGCACAAAAGCAATAGGTGCCAGAAGCCAGGAATTCATGTCTCATCTCTACCAACTGCTGTTTACATTTCAGTGTACTTTGTAACTCTACTTACCAAGCCAAGCCATATTCCCCAGTGCTTAGAAAGCTGGTAATTGCCTGTCCAGTCCATGTTAATAACTGGGAAACAGCACAAGTCCATTTCTTGCAGAAATGGGTCTAGACTTTAGAATTCAACACTCTGCTAAGACAGCTAAAGGGCTTAACTGTTTTGTCAAATTCTTTTTCAGAATGACTATCCCAAAAATAGATACTAGATGATCCTGCCTGTAACTAATGCTTTAATCGCTGGATATTATCTTGCTACTGCTAGGAGTAGAAACCAGGAAATTTGATCTCTCATCTTTCCCGCAGCCACGTAGCAAACAGGAGGGACTTACCAGTAGAAAATGTGTCAGTCCTCCTCCAGGTCCTGCTGCATGTTGTTTCTCTAGCTCAGTGCCCAAGGGCATGTGAGGACTAGCACTGAAACCCTGATAATGATCCATATGGAGGGGGCCCTTATGATATTGCAATCAGTTTTTGTGCCTTAAAAGCCCAATGTGCTACATTTACACAGGCATCCTTCCTGGCTATATATGGAGAAAAAAATATTACAAGATACTAACTAGGGCTCAACAAGCAGCAAAACCCAGGTGTTCTACTTTTTGATCCCATGTCACCCACTTTGCTTGCTCCTTCCATGCTTCACAGTTGAAATGCAATGAATATGTTCCTGTAGACAATAAGCTATGGTGTCTATGAAGAGATGGGGATGAAAGGTTCCTGGATGGAAATGCTGCTAATTCCTTCTGAGGCTGAAGAGTATGAATTTGTTAGGGGCAGAGGGGGGTGTTTATTCTCATTTAGGTGCATTAGCAGCTGTGATCAATAAGCAGCAAAACCCATTCACTGTTTCCCAGCTCTCTCATTGTTGCTAATGCAGGATTCATCACTGTAATCTGCATTTAATAGCTATAAAGGAATAGTCCTTTCCATTTGTGAAGTGCTCTCATTATGTACCTCCTCTGTTAATGAATGGAAGCATGGGAGGGGGGGGGATCTATTCTCTCCTTCCCAGCTATGATCTATCTGTTTCTGGGCTAGTGGGAACTGCAGAGTGAGCTGTGCTGTAGCTGCTATGCACCAAGCTCCTCTATCAGGCACTGGTGGAGACACTTATGGGTTCTCGTGGTGCCAATGGTAAAAGAACTCAGCCTCCTTGCATCTGGCACCTCTTTGTAGCTAGTTCCTAATAATACCCCTCAGTCTTCTCAGTAATGCCCAGAGGTACAGGATGTTTCTGTGGAAACCACAATTTGTTTAGCCTGTAGCAGCTTTGCTTGGGCATTTGTCTGACCTGAGCACCCTCTGGGCATGCACTCCTCACTGCACTTTTCCAACATACCACAGCACCTCTGCATTGAAATTAGAAGGATCTCACAGGATATAGTCTAGGGACAAGCACTGACATCTTTCTTTCCCTCACTATGTCAGGAGAGGGGAGTTCTGTTTAGTACCATGCCTTATAGACTCCTTCCCTAGCTAGGACGTGCCAAATATCTCTGTTGGTTTGGAGGGACCTCCAGGCATTAGCAGTCCCTCAACAGGAAATACAAAGTCCATCATCCAAGTTGTCTTCCTCTTCCCCACTCTCTCTACTATTGTTGGCATCTAGGTCCTTCAGCCAGTGTTAACAGTGAGGTTGAATTAATCCCTGAACTTACTGGGAAAAAAGGATCTATCATCACTGCCATGTTTCTTGAACCAACAGTGGAAGTGGCATGTGTCTACTGTCTACTAAACTCGTTTTACCACCTTGGTTACAGTGTCTAACCTGTTGTTTTTGAGACACCTAAAACCTCAGCACATATGAAGGCAATGGTATCAAGAAGATGTGCATTTGCTAAAGAAGTTCTCCAAGCCCTTTGATTTTTATACTGAAACATTTGGATCCAGCCTTTTGCTAAAGGGAGATGAAAGGGATTGTGGGATGAAATAAATCTTGTAGGCTGGATCCAGGCATGCAGGCACATGCAGTTGGTGGTGCCACAAACCTCTTTGCAGCGCCACAAATCACACGTTACACATTAAACTGTGTGCAGCACTGCTAATTTGCAGCACTGGGGCAAAATATGCTATCAGGATTTCCCGGTAGCAAAAAAAACCCAAACCCTGAAGACCCAGCAGCTGGCTGGAATAGTGTGCCTTGAGACGGGGGAGCAGTCAGCCCTGGGCTGTCTCAAGGCACACTGCACCCCAGCCAGCCAGGAAGCGGTTGGCTGGGGCACAGGGTGCCTCAGCTTGGAGGCTCTGCAGCACACGGAGACAGGGGAGCAGGTAGCCCTGGTCTGCCTGCTCCCCCCAACTCTGTGTGCTGTTCCCCAGCTGGCTGGAGCACAGGAAGCCTCAGCACAGCAGCTGCATTGCCAGCTAGCCCCGCACTGAGGCACCCTGTGCCCCAGCCAGCCCCCCCTCCAGCACATGGAGCAGCCGGACAACGTGTCCTGCTGCAAAGTGCAAAGGCAGGGTGTGCACTGTGGCACAAAGTACTGCCATTACTATTTGTGCTGCTCCAAATGTACACCCCTGCTCATATGGACGTAGCTGTAGCATTCTGGCCCTTCCAGAGGACCAGGCTAGGTTGTATGCAGGGCACTCTGAAGGGAGAGAGATTCCCTCATTCTCTCCTGAAATACATGGCACCTAGTCCTTCCCTGATCACATCACAAATGATCCCTCTGCTCCCCAAAACTTTCTCCTTTTCCCCTCAGGAACAGCCCTATTTTGAACTGGGAGCATGCTAAACCTTTGTGTCATTTCCTGTTGTAGCTGATCAGCTGTTGTCCTTCTGGAAGGGAGGGATGGGAGGAGAAATTGCCTTTGATTGTTCCAACTCCTGTCTCCCCAGACAGTGTTAGCCCAAGACAGAGAACTACAGGAATGCAACTGGGTCTGCTTGAGCCTTGGGAAATAATTAGAAGTTTGATCTTGGGGTCTGGATCTTTTCATAGTAATAGTTTGACCCTTTGGCAGCTGTGGTTGGGCAATGGGCACTACTGATGTACTATGGTTCTGCCTGGGTACAGGTTTCAGACGGAGTCTTTCCATCAGTGGTTGAAAGACAGGTGCTATGAAGTTTTGAGATAATACCTCAGGTCAAACAATCTCAATGCAGTCTAAAATATGTGTCATCTACAAACTTTGCCCCCTCACTGCTGATTCCTGTATCCAGAAAAGTAAAAAATATATGGGGGAAAAAACCTAGACCTATTACCATAGCACTGTAGAATCACAGAAAAACAGGGCTGGAAGGGACATTAGGAGATTATCTAATCCAACCCCGTATTCAAGGCAGGATTACCCCTATCTGAATAATTCCAGAAAGTGCTTGTCTGATCTGTTCTTAAAAACTTCCAAAATGCGGAGACTCCACAACCTCTCTAGGTGATCTGTTCCAGTGCTTAATCATCTTTATAGAACCTCAAGACACTGTGCTGCTTGCCATGAGAAAACTGACCATTTATTTCATCTCTTTGCTTCCTTGACCTTAATTTTTAATCCAGAATATTACCTTGTCTATGACACCATAGCTACTTGGCTTCTTTAGTACTCTTTCTGCTGGACTTCATAAAATTCTTTCTGAAGCTCTAAATAAACTTTGCAACCAGTTTTCCTTTATCAATGTCTTCCCTGACATGTTAAAAAAAACCCTAAAACTATAGTGAAATAGTAATTTTCCTTTGCAGAAACAAATCTTATGGGAGAGATTTTCCAAGCCAGGCACAAGGACTACCTTCAAAAACCAAATCAAAGAATACCTACAAGTCGCACACAAATATAGCACATGTTTTCTGTTGTGTATGGTGAAGACATACAAATTTGGCTGCATCTGGCCTCAGCGTCCCCATCTGAGAGTAATGACATTGACCTGCCCTATTTAGGGGAAGATTTTCAAGTTGAAGGACCTTTCTTTCCATCTCCCAGAATACATGCACAAGGAAAAGAACCCACAAGCTCCCATAGCCCAAGCCACTACCATTTGAACTGCATGACTTCAGAACCTGGGAGAGGTGGCTCATGAAAAGGATTTGTTCCATTTTGCCTAGATTTTTTTTTTCTTGAGACAATTAATAGGCATCACAGGGCATGTCTACACATGCTTTAAAGCCCTTTAGTTAATTCGCATTAAATTTAGTACCTCCATTGTGAGGTATTAGGAAAATGTGTATTAGCCTGTTTTAATGTGCATTGACTAAAGAACACAAGGTGTCTGTACACAAGCATGGAGGCTGCTCTGATGCACTGTAATTACAGCATGTCATAGCCGACTTGATTAATTGAGTCTGCTGGAGTGTGGTAATTACTGCACTCCAGCCAGCTGCCGTGTCTCATGTATCAGCGTCCCTGCATTTCAAAATGGTGGTGGAGGTACTTTATCTAAAGCTTGTTCAATGCAGGGATGTTGATACACAAGATGCTCCAGGCACTTTAATTAGCACAGCTCTTGGAGCCACTCTAATTAAAGTGCCCCTACACCCTCCGCCTCCCCCCAACCCGAAACACATAAAAACACCCATGGTTTTTAAGTGATGCTTAATGCTCATTAGCCTATTTTAACACACATTAGCTAAGTAGCACATTTTTTTAGTGATGCTTCAATACGCATTAAAATAGGTTAATGTTCATTAAAGCACATGTGTAGACGCTCCCACATACTTAATTATTTCACCTGGTGTTCACTGAAAATGATACACACACCAGGCACCAACAACCAACTGCTAAGTAGCCAGACTCTATACAACATGTGAAGGGCTTATCTATTAGGTCAAAGACATCATTTAAAAAATGGAAGAGCAACTTAAAACCCCCAACTGCTGCATAGCTTTGTCTGGATTGTTATACATCCAAGCCCCTGTAGAGAATAAACCTCCAAATCAGTGCAAGAATGATTCCTAATAAAGTAGTAGTAACTTTTAATCATTTTAGATGATTGCAAATTGGCCTCTGCTGAATTTTGCAAGGTATTTACAATTACTTTTATGCATATGGTTCCCGACAGATAATAGCTCACTGGGCTTTGTTGTTGTGGTTTTGTTTCGTTTTCTGTCAGCTGTTTTATTAAATGAAATGTTCAGGCTAATTCAGGAAATATCTTTGATCTCTCCCAAAAAGTGACAGGCAGAGAAAGCTTCAAAAAGAATACTTCCTTTTGTCTTTCTCCCTGTTTTTATCACCTCTAGGAGCAATCACACATTCTAGAATGCAACTTTAACATTTTTATTTTGCTGTACTTTTCTATATGTCATGTGTTGTGTATTAGAAATATCTATTTAAATGTTAATGGTTCTGCTTTATGCCTTGCAGAGACTGTTTGGGAGAAGTTTTTTGTCCAGTCTTTGGGTGGTGCTATCCTGTAGTATAACAATGGGTGGGCAAGCATGGCATAAGCCCTGAGCACTGTCTAAGGTGGCAGGTGCCAGAATGGAGCTAGGGGGTGCCTCACCCTCCCATCCCCTCGCCTGTCCTGCCTCCCTGCACCTTCCCTGCAGCATTTCCAGCTCCAGCAGTGGGGAGTGAAAAGCAATAGTGGAAGCACATAGTAGAGGAGCAGTGGACAGAGGTGGGTTTTTTGCAGCTCAACACATGTCAGCAACAAAAAAACAGATGATATCTCCCTTCTCCCAGCAGTGAATTTCTGGCCTCTGCTCCTGCCCAGGATGCAGCACTGATCAGTTATGCCTCTGGTACTACCATAGACTCTATATTTCAGAACTGCTTAGACAGAAAGGGCATGCCCAAATAATCAGACTTGCCTTTTCTAAAGGATGTGAAAATGTTCTTCGAGGATTTCATAGAGGAATAATGTATAGTTCCTGGCTTATCAAGACCACAAAAGCTAGGCCCAAGAGCCTTTTACAATCTCATCTCTTTCCATTTCTCTCTTTGTAGAATTAAAAAAAAGTTTTAAACCACAAGGAGAATTACAGAAACATTCTTATTAAAATTATTGTCTGTTATAAGCACATTAAAGGCTTCACTTAAATTTAAAGAAAACACATTTAGTTGGGAAATCTTTTCATTACTTCTAATCTCATGTTTCCACACGTGAAAACCTTTGTTGGTTCTCAAGTACTGAGGCTAGAATATATTCCCTTCCAACAGTCATTTGCGAATGTCTTCTATCTAAATACAAGCACCTAATATAATAACTACCTGATGCCATTAATATGTCAATAGTGAGATGTTTTATGTACAAGTATGAATCAAAAGGCCTTACTGTGCCTGGTTATTAATATGAGAAACTACTTGAGAATGAAATATTTTTATTCATTAGGGAATTTGTTTGTTACCTGGCAATGCTTAAGTTATGCTTTTTATTTAACTCAGAGACAGGAAAGATTTCTCCAAGGACTGCTAAAAAGAAATAGTGCAGCTTTCCAGGCCAGCTCTGCTTCTGCAATATGATGATATCACTGAGACTTCAGCATCATCCGTGAAACACTGTTGGCAAAAGCATTCTCCAGAGTAAATGCCATTGCCATTTACAGTACTAACAACTAATCCTGCTAACAGGTTGTTCCTAGAAGGAAGACCTGAGCTGACCTTCGGTGAACAGAGAGAAACAGTGGAGTTTACGTTAAATATAAGATACTTAGTATTCAATCTTTTTCCTGTCCCAAGACCACATCTTCAAGTAAATAGGTGCATTTATAGGAAACATTGCTTTTTCACCTGAGTCACTCTTTAAAAGCCTTTTTAAAAACCCTCTTTAAAAGGTTTCTTTTAAATAACTGACTTGTTTCTTCATTTTTACAGAATTTAGTTAAGACCGCTTACCTCTGCTGATACGTAAACTGTCCAGGCTCCTGAAGCCCGTAAGTGAAATCTCCTTATTCATCTGCAAACCATTTCATTATCTATAATACATACAAAGGGGACTCACTGCTACCCTGGGAAATAATTTTGCTTGATTTTAATTGAGAGAAGAGTGTCCCCAGCAGAAACACCATCAGAAGAGACTGTGACTGAAGTAGCCCTTTTCACTGATTGCTTGAGTTTAATTTTTCTCCATTTTCCTTTCTGTATTAATACATAGTCAGAGTTAACATGCATAAGTATTTTCCTAGCCTACACTTGTGGGGTCCCCTAGGCACAATAAATCTGTATATAACAAAAACAGTGGGGGATCAAGTCCCAGGACTGATATTAAGAGAAGCAGTTATTAAGATTTGGTCCATTTTTTGTTTCTCCAGACTTATTCTCTTTTAGAATAAAATCCCTTGATGCTTGGCACTTTAAACCACCTCTTCTTTCTCCACCACCACAAGGACACCCTGAGGTAATGAGCAGGCTTCTTTTCATTCTTGATCAAAAGCATCTGGGTATCAGGCCTCAAGATGTTCTTTCTGAGTCTGCACGGCCTTTTGATGTTTGAAAGCAGGCTTGCCATAAACCAACTCCTTAAACAGCTTTTTGCCTTCCCTGGAGTTTCCCCTCTAAAGGGTTAATCATCAACCATTCACTCACTCCTTCAAGCTGCCATTCACTTAGAGCCTGCCATTAACAAGCAGCCTTTAGTGACACTTTTGATTTCAGATCCAATTTGTTCAAATCTACCCCCGGCGCCGGTTCTCAGGAAAAGTTACAAGCAGGATAAATGGGAACTCATACAACAAGGGGCTAGATTCTTCTTTCCCATGTTTGCTGCATACCAGGGTCACTCCACTGATTTCAGGAGAGCTGTTGCAGTTGCACTTACATCAGGCAATGAGAGGAGAATCCAGCCCTAAGCTGTTTCTTGGTTCTACCTTCCCAAAGAAAAGTATATTTTCAGTGGCCAAGAAATCAAAAGCAGTTTAGCCAATTTGCTTCAAGCTTTCCAGGTAAACTCTACTCTGACTTGAGAAATGCATGACATATTTCAAGCCCCAAACAACTGGGGGGGGGGGGTTCCTTTGGATGTCTGATTCATTAAAGCAGCACCTCAAAAGCCAGCATCTAAAAAGAGGACTGTCAGCAGAGTTGAGCCTGCTGGGCTGTGCTAATGGGGAGTGCCCCTTTCCAGCACTGTGCAATAGGGCTGTGCCAAGCTTCGGGTGGTGATTCGATTCAGAAGAGATTCAGCCCGATTCAGTGGCTGAATCTCCAAATTCGAATCAAATCAGGGGACCAAGTTAAAGGTCCGAATTGATTCAAAGCTCTCCAAATCTTTGGAAAAGATCTGGAGAGCTTTGATGATTTGGGCAGTCCTGGGTGGCTACAGCAGGGGGCTGCAGCTGACCTGGAACTGGTAAGTACTAGGGGTGGGGAAGGGGGGGGCTGAGGGAGAGGACCATGGGGGGACACCTGCCACCCCTCCACTCCCCCACCCCCCGACCCCTGCCTGCTCCCCCAGCTTTAAAGAAAAGCCCTGGTGCTCACTGAGTTCTGCTGGGCAGGGGGGCGATCCCCACTGCCCCCCACTGCCCCACGCTATACGGAGGGGCTCTTCCACAAGCCCCCAACCTCCCCCTGCTCTCCCGGTCCCCATGGGTTCCCCACACGAGCCAGCTCCAGCCCTTTAAGGAAAAAAAAAAAAAGAAAAAAACCCTGGGACTCACCCCAGGGGGGATGGGCTGGCTGATTTGGCCGAATCGATCTGGGACAGTGATTTGAATCATCAAATCAAATCACTGTCCCCTGAATCGGCCAAATTCGAATCCAAAGCAAATACTACAGGCTTCGGACAGGCCTACTGTGCAGCAAGGACTGGGTGCTCCTCTCCTGAATTTATCTTAGAACTGGTTTATGGACCAGCCAGGACTCCACTTGTTTCTACCTGGTATCTGCTAGGTAGATTGCCAAGATGGCCTACAACTTTGCTGTTTGCCTCCTTGCCATGTACTCTGAATCCAGAGAGAACTATTTTGTTAGATAAAGCAAAGCTGTCATCATCAAAAACAACCCAAAATAAAGTGTTCCACCGGACAGCACAGGGTGCATGCACTTCCTTCTTAACAAGCTGCAGCAACCCAGACAGCAAACTGGCCACTGTCCCTCCAAAAAAGCTCGAGTTCTTACAAGTGCTTAAAGTATGCAGAAAACAAAGAAGTTGTGTTTTTCAGTAACAGCCCCCACTGCCTTGCTAGACTGCTGCACAAGCAATTAACTTTATTGATCATACTGGACCTACAGAAGCATTCACATAGCACTGACTAAATTCCCAAAGTCCTGTTTCAACATGCACTCATGGACCCAGCCTAATAAACCTTGTGATGAGAACTTTTTCTTTGGTTATTGCAAAGTCCTGGCCAGGAATCTGGAAAGGATGCATCTGAAACATTCAAGAAGCTGAAAAAGTATAGGTTTTGAATGCCTGAAGGCACGTTATTAGACCTCCACTTATAGACACAAAGGAGGGGAAGGCCATGTTGTACAACCCAGGAAAGGTTGCTAGCTCTAATGTAAAGGCCACCAGTATCTGATCTGCTTACTCAAGGTCGCAGCTATTTGGACATTGTTGGTTTGACCATTCCCCAAATAGTATAAACTCATGCTTTTTGTATGTTTCACTTTGAGCCTCCTTTTCCCCTGTTGTTCCATGAATTAGTAATTTAGTCTACCATCTGTGAAGTCACCTCCCCATCCCACAAAATACATACATGTTAAAGGTTGATATAACAAGCCCCCCTTTTGATCTTTTGTTTTACATTCTCCTTCTCTGGGTTGAATTTAGTGATGTCTTCACCTTCTAGGGCCTTCTTGGTGGTTGTTCTTCCTGCTGAGACATACATAGAGAACATATTGGTGTGGGGCCATTTTAAATGATACTGGCCTAACTCACTTGTCAATGTGTTTTACAGATCCCACTGTATGTCCGGCTGCACAGAGGACATGACTCTGTTACTGCTCCAGCTAAAAAAGCTTTGATCCCTCATTCAATCCTGAAAGCATCAACCAGTTGTCATACAATCTTCCATGTTCTAGGAACTGTAGAGTGACTAGTCTTATTTTGCATAGGTCTGAATCCAGCCATCAGGGTGTAACAGCTTTTATACCTAGCCTGGGTTTGCTATGATGACCTAAAGGTATCAATTCCTTGAATCTACCCTTCCCACCAAAATTTGTAAATGTTATTGTCCCCACTGACCAAACCAAATCGTGTGCCTCTCTCAGGATTAGCCATTGTAAACCAGGGCAGGGAATGCCACAGGTACAGTGACGTCTTTTAGTACATACTGGCCAAAGAAGGGAATTTTTGCATGTCTTAGGTGATCCACATCCACTTCCTGTTGGGTAGAAAGATGGTGACCATGACCTGGGCCATCCTGGAGACTACAGTAGTGGTCAAGCTGTGATGAAATGTCATACATATTGTCAAGGAATCAATCTACACCTCCATAGCTTACTTTAATGTGCACTTTTCTGGTGTTACCAGTCACCCTCTGTACTCAGTGCACAGAGGGTATGAGTCTGTTACAAACCCACCAAGTGGTTCTCAACATGGCAGCAACTGTGTAGGTCCCCAGTCCAGTGCCCAAGGTGTTACTGTACTGACAGAAGTTATGATTTAGTGATGCTCCCTAAGGCGACTATAGAAGTCGGGAATTGGGAGATGATTCCTTAGTGAGTTAAAGTGAGATAAATTAAAGTTATGCAGAAGTTGCCTACTGCTCCACAAAGGAAGCTTATTGTTAGCTCTTCTCATTCATGCGTGCCTGTGTTTACTGAACCCAGGGGGTCACTTCATTAACCAAGATGGCAGCACTTATCAGCAGAAACTTGCTAAAAAAAGTGCCCCTTACCCTTCCCCAAGTAAGGCTGTGCTCTCACTCCGGTCACATTTTGGGCCAGTAGATGAAGGAGGAAATTCTTCAGTGGGTTGACCTCACATAGGCCATAGGTAGAAGACTATGGCCATGTCTACATGTTATCATGCCTGGCACTCTGTGCTGCTCTGCATGGGCTGGGTCTGCTAAGCATTTTGGGTTGGCTAATTAGCCATGCTGTGCGTTAGTTAATTAGCCTATCCACGTTGCTAAGTGGACATGGCTATATTGCTTCCTGCTTAGGAGGCAGCCAATGTGAAGCAGTGCAGTGTGGCTGAAGGCACAGTGAATTTTTCATTCAGCGGTGGCCTGTGAACTAAAGCTCTGTAGCCAATGAGCTAATCCCAGCAGCAATTATACAAAACCAGGAGCAAAGCTGCCATCACATTCAGAGTCCAGCACACTTTTATATGAAAGTTTCAGGATGTGACTGTGTTTGTGTGTGTTTTAGTAGGTACTTGCAATCTCAGTCTACTAGCAGAGCAGGAAAAGATCTTGGAGCTGCCTAGATATCCCTACTGGAACACACGCCTGAACCGGCAGTAAGAGGTGATCAAACTGGCAGTGTTAAATTAATCCAGATTAAAACAGTATTTCCCAGGCTGCAAAACTGTTGGAGAAGAGAGGTGGGTAATGAGAGGGCCAGGGGTTAATTATGAGCAGTATCTCCACTTTCATCCCCTTCCATAATTAGGTCAATAGAAGAACGGGGCGACCTTTATTTATTATTGATGGAGAGAGTCAAGCTTCTATTGATCGGAGGCAGGAAAGTGTAGCTTTGGTGCTTTCTGAAATAACCCAGCAAATGAGATTTTTGGTTTTTAAGAAATGAGGGTGTTTGGATGAACTCTCGGCCTCACCTCCCCCTGGAGAGGACTGAGTCAGAAGACGATGAACAAACACAAGCAAACTCAAAGAGCTGAACTGCCGCCAAGATTGATGCCGGCTTGCTACTCACTCCTTGCTCATGAATAGGATTAGTCTCTTTTTTTCTATCTCCCTATCGGCAGTAGGGACCTGTGCTGGACTTTCCTGTGGATGGGAACAGCATTGAATACCAGAGCTGATCAGCTGCCACCGGTCTCCCTGTTGTCTGACTGCATTAGCTCTAGCACAGGCAATAAGAAGTGATCACGCTGGAGCTGTTGCATTCATCTAAATTAAACTGGCTGTTCTATAGGCTACACAATTCCTGAAAAGCTAGTGAATAGCAGGGTTTCTGTTTCGTGAACAGCCTTCCTATCTGTTCCACCTATCCATCACCCTACGCAACTCGCAGTCATGGTGCAAATGTGCCCATTACAAGTTAATACAGCTGCACACTGTTAGCATTCTTTAGGGAAGCATGTTGCATGGAGGTGTTGCATTTGGCTGTCAAGAGGTCATATGTTACTTACTCATGGATGGACACAGAGAAACACAGATGCCTTGGGCTCTCTGGGTTAAGGGCACACTTTGGCCCCAAGAAGAGAAGTTTAGGTTACTTCTACTGCAGAAACAATGGACACACTGGATCCAACAGAAAGACCTGGATGTCATTTTGGTCCTGCCAAGAGTCATCTCTTCCACACAAGTTTCTGGGCTGCTCTCCCTTGCAGTACATCTCTTTTTGGATTTGTCATTGTCTTTCATGCCAAGCCTGCACCCCATGCCAAGGAGCAGCAGAAGCAGTGAAGATGCATCCAAACCCTGGCAGTTTGCCCACCGGAGGTGGAAGTCTCAGGGGGTCAACCTTCAGGTTCTCCTAGTTCTTCACAGGCCCCAAAAAGGGCAGATGTTCAGCGCAAAGAAAGACAACAATTGAAAAAAATGACGTAAGGAAAGATGGCTAAGAAATCAGGTCTGAGCTCATCCTCTGTGAGAAAAGATCCATCCCTAGGTTGAAGCCAGTGCTCTAAAGGGCACATGTAACTGAAAGAGACAGGTGCTCTACATCTTAATTATTAGCTTGGCTCTTTTCCCCCTTGCCATGCTCCAGAAGGACCTTGGTGAAAATGACTACTCTGCTTTTCTGTATTTGCAACATGTCTTACTCAGCACTGTCACTGAAGACAGCTTCCCCCTCCAGCCTTGCTTTACCAGGAACTGTACTATAGGGTCTCTCTCCTGTCTCACCCAGCTAAATTTTCCATTGATGCCAGAGTGTACAATGGATGTTTTGCCTGAATAAAGACTCCAAGCTGTGGCCAGTTGACTCCAGGGGTGGAATACAGTATTGTCAAAAAGCATAGAAAAGCAGGGCTGGAACAGACCTCAGAAGGTCATCTAGTCCTCTGCTCTAGGCAGGATAAACCCTTTCTAAACCACTATAGACAAGTGCTTATCTAATCTGTTCTTTAAAACTTCAGGAACAAATCGCACATATAGCTGATGCCTGAAACATCAGAAATGCTCTTGAACTTGCCACAAGTAAAGCATGGGGACAAGGGCACTGCCAATGTCCTGCCACTGCTACAACAGGAGTAGTTTGTTAAAATACACTGCAGAGATCCAAGGAACAAGACCATACCCTCCATTACAGAGAATGGCAAAACCCCCATATTCCATGCTGATCTGACCACAGGGTACAATTTCTTCCTGATCCCAAATGTGGCAATTTTTTCCTGACCCAGAGCAGAGGAGCAAGACCCTTTTAGCCAGGAACCTCTGGGCTTTCTAAGTCCCAACAGGAGCATCATCATGCCCCAGTCAAAATCCACAGCCTATGGGCTGTCCAACACCTGATGAGGAAGGTGAAAACAACACAGACACCAAATGCAATCAAGAAGGAAAAAATTCCTTCCTGGTCCCATGTAGCCACTAGTAAAAGCCCAGAAGCACTGATAAGTAGACTCCTTCCACTTTGCACTGCAACTATTTATTGTAAATAAATAGACATTCAGTAGGGGTGTGCGAAGCGAGCCCTATTCAATTCAGATTCAGCGCAAATCAGGGACAGTGATTCAACTCGTTGATTTGGATCACTGTCCCTGATTCAATTTGGCCAAATCTGAATCTGATTTTCCAAATCAGTATTGAATCTTCAGTGATTCGGACACAGACACAGCTTTTAGTTTTTTCTACATACCTCGAGGTACCAGTGTGGCTCATGATCACTGCAATACTATGGCACATGGAGCATCCCACAAGAGTGTGGAGGGGCCTCCACATGCTTGGCGGCAAACCTGGAAGTGGACAAGAAGTACTTCCAGTCCACTTCTGGGCCTGTCGGGGTGCGCACTGGGCCCCTCACCCCTGCACCGACCCGGCTTGGTGACCAGCCCTAATATTCAGATGCCCAAGTTCAAATGAATATCCTAGGACCTTGTTTCCATCCCTTTGGGCAGCATCCTAAGTGAACAAAGTCGCTTGTAGGCTCATTTGTGGGAAGAGTTCATTTTATGCAGACATGGGGGAACGCTCACAGAAAGTGAATTCTGATTTCAGCGACTGAAGGGATAGGGAACCAAAGCCCAACTGCTAGTGGATGGAGTGTCAGGGCTGCATTTAGCCACCCAGCTCATGGACCACTGGCCTTGCTATACCTGATCATATCCTAAGACCATCTAAGCTCTCTCTTGTCTAATACCACAGTCAATAATCACTGCATCATGGAAAGATAAGATATGGTCACTACCAGCCCAGATGGCCCCAGCCCATAATATTTATGACTTGTTATCCGTGAAGGGGACAAATTGTTCCTAACCCCTCCAGTGATCAAGCTCTCAGGGATGAGGAGTAGCACAATCTGGACCTTTATATAGCAGAGAAATAGACTCTGGCTCACTCCTGAGTGCCCGGCTTCATTTCTGAAGACCCCACACCTCCTTAACCTTTTGGCTCATTATTGCATTACCATTCACAAAATAAGGCAGCCCTTTCACATACCAAATATTTATGTGGTTTCCACAGACTGCTAAAGCTTACAATTTTTCATTTGAAAAGTTGTATTTATTTTTAATGGCTCTTTTTTCAGAATGAAAATATCTGATTTCAATGGATTGCTTTTTTAGGGGGGGGTTTCCCCCAGAAAACCGAAAACCCACAATTTTTTAAAGAGAAATATAAATGAAAACTTTTTTCTTACCTTTCACCATATTTCTCACAGAAACAATAGTTCCTGTCCTGCTCTCTTTTGCCAAGACAAAATGGAAGAATGGTTTTGCCATGTTTAAAATATACAGAGCCCAGTATTAATGTCTACAAGATAAGACCAGTGGCATAGCATATAGAAATACCTCATTTTGATCTCACATACACAGGAACTGTAGTGATCACTGGGTTCAGTAAAGATGTGAATGAGAAGAACTAAACAACAAACTTCTATTGTGGAGCAGTCTGCAGGTGCTGCAGGAGGCAATCAGGAGCTGTGTGACCCAAAAGGGGGCTAGGCTTACAGGATATAAGGCCAGAGCCTGAGCTGGGCCAGAAGTCTGATCCTGGCAGCTGAGATGTGAAGAGCACCTGAACAGCAGGGCTGCAGCCAGGCTCCTGGCAAGTGCCTAAGCTAGGATAAGCAGGCTGGTTGAGACAAGGAGCAGTAATGGTCTCATCTGGCTTGGGGGTGGCGCCAGGACCCAAAAGATAGGGGCCAAGGCCAAAGAGCAGGGCCACAGCTGAATGGTCAGGAGAGCAAGGAGGGTCCCTACCCATAGCCTGTAAGGGACAAGAGGCAGAGCCAGGGACTCATAGCCCAGGAGGGATGAGCAGGACCAGGGATCCTGGAGGACTTGACTGGCCTAAGAGTGAGGCCAGGGCCAGGAGGTGCCACAGCTGGAGAATGCCAGGGCCAGGGAACCTGGAGATCTCAACTGGCCTAGGAGTGGGGCCAGGATCTAGGGAGAGGGACTGAAGGCTGGGAGGGCCATAACTGGAAACCAACAGGGTTGGGGACCTGCAGCCCAGAGAAAAGTGGAGTCAGGGTCAGGGACCCAGGGCTGCACCTGGGAACAGCCAAGACAGCTAAGGAGTGGGTGGTAACAGCTACGGGGCCTGAGCATGGTGTGAGGGGCAGCTGGAACCATATAATAAACCCTTCAGGTGCTGAGTGATGAGACCTAAGCTCAGGAGCGGATGAGATCTTGCTCAAGGATCCTAAAGGTAGCTTCCCTCTTTTAAGTACTTTTTTACATCAAGGCATAGCAAGTGAGCTGAAAGGGGAGACTGCTCAAAGGTCCACAGACATAACAGGAGCAGGGTGACTGTCAGGGGGTGCCACAACCACCCCTGGGATCCTAGCCAGTTACATGGAGCAGTAGGCAACCTCTGCACACCTTTTGTCTCTAACTATCTGCTGCTCCCTAACCGAGGGACTACCCCCCAATTCCCAGCTCCCTTGGACTCCTGTTAGGGAGCATCCCTAAATGGTAACTTCTTTCACTACAGGAACCACACCACCTGCCAGTGAAGCAGTCATTTCTGGAGGACAGCCCACAGCTGTTTGACAGTGTGCACTAATGTAAGGAGGAAGAACAGGTGCAAGGAAACTGCAGGGGATGTTAAGGCTAATAAAGAGATGCAGGTTCAGAATTTGGCAGGATAATGGGCCAAATGCCCCAACCCAGGTAGAAACTGTCAGGGGGGTCTTTAATGTCCATGAGTGCCCCAGACTGCAGAATTACTTTTGAAGGTGCATTTACCTCAGCATCAGTCCCATGCTCCAGTGCACAGCTTTAGCCAGCACCACAGACACCACCGTTGCCTCCCTCCACCAGAACACATAGTGGGGCGAGTTAGGTTTGTGAAGCTGAGTGAAGAGAGACACCTCAGTCGCCTCCCATATCCCACTGGGTTTTTGTACCAAACTGCTCACCAGGCCTGGCTTGTGAGAGCGGGTCATAGCCTAGTACCATGAGACGACAAACTGAGTGTGTGGCTGCACATTCAGCTTAGCAATGAGATGTGTGGCTGGCTCCCGGATCAGAGCAGCCAGTGTTCACACAATACGCAGCCTTTGGAGAAATGCAAGGTTCTTCTTTTTGCTTGCCCTGGTGGACAAGGTGAATGTTGGCATCCAAGAGATGCACACATTTTTCTGCACGACAAAGCCATCGATTAGGTGCCAGCTGGAAAGAAACTATCATTGACATTTGCCACCTCCCCCAGGAATTGGTGTCATAAACTCTGGATGCAGCCACATGGCTCAGAGCAGTCAGGCAAGCAATCCACCTCCAGAATAGCTAAGAGGAGGCAGGCCATGAAAGCAATGAGAGGTCCCTGGAAGTGCAGCGATGGGAGATGAGCTGGATTGGACCCATTGTGCTACCTCTTCAGGGATGCAGCTGTATTCTCTTTGTCCCACCCCAGCTTTCCCCCAGTTTGAATCCAGGCTCTTCTACCAGTTTATAATGAACACCCCTTGGTGCGGAGCCCAAGTCACTCAGCAATCCTGGCTGTGAAAGCCATGCACATCTGGCTGGGTGGCACCTCTCTCCCCTGCCAAGCTTGGAACTGGATCCAGCCTGAGGGAGTGCAATTACAGAGATTTCTCTACCTCCAGAGATTTATGCAGACTGACACGAAGGACCTGGTACGGCTCTACTTCTTGCTTTGAGGAAGCCTTCAGGTTGCCTGGAGACTGAGAGGAGAGTTGTCCTGTTGAAAGCAGCACAGGTGCCAATGATCCTGGTCCCTTCTTCCACTGCTGAACCTGCCAATCAGCTCAGGATAGCCTCACTGTGATATGGGCAGCTGCTCCACAGCACTCGCAATAGCTCATCCTGCCCTTAAAATAACTTTGAACTGACAACTTGGAGCTGGGCTCAGCCTAACACCCAGGGTGCCAACCAGCTGATACATGTTCCTGCCTTTGCATTGCTCCTTGTCTGGGCTGGACTGAAACCTCTGCCTTTGCATGGGAGGTTTGAGCCATGATCTCCCTCCCGAATATACATTCCCTTTATTCCATTCCTTGGTTTCTTACCTCACTCCCTCCCCTTTATCTTACCCCTGCTTCTCCAGGCCCCACCATCCTGTCCTGCGCCACTAGAACTATTTAACAAGCAATGTGGAGCAAAGTGAAAAAGCTCAGTCCCACACATCAGCTTCATTCCTGTCTTCTCCCACGGGGCCGAGGGCGAAGGAGGGGAGCAGTGGCAGGGGTGTTCTGCTGGCCGTATTCCCCAGGCCCTGGCATAGTGCCTGGGTGGTAAATTATATTAATGGCACTTCATGGCCATTTTTAAAAATTGCACCAAAGCTTAATTCAGGTCATATATCAAGCCCCACAAATGAAATAACCATCCATCCCCTCTCTAATATGAGTTTGATACCTGCAGGCTTTAACTTGTCTCACTTTTAGAAATATTTTTCTATTAAAATGCAGAACCTGGCTTTGCGCCCAGGAAGGACAGCTAAAAATAATACTCTCCCAGCTACAATATCGGCAGGTGATTTAGAATCGTCCCCTCTCCCCAGAGGTGGCCTGCTCCCACCTCTTTAGCCCTTCCTTCCTCTTCCTTCTTCCTGGCATTGGCATCCCAGTCAGATCTCCAGACTCATCCTGCAGTGTGGCATATGTTGTACCTGTCTCTGCCATGCTGCAGTCATTCAAACAGAGATTTGCTGTCCTCTGGTTCAAGAGCTGGTGTGTGAAAGGCAGGCTGTTGGAAAGATCCAGCTGTATGTTATAATGTGATTTCACTGCATTGGTGTGCAATGTAATGACAAAATACCTGCCTGTCGTGACATTGGACTCCCAGGCCCTGGAGGTAATATGCAGACTGCTAAAACGTCAGGGTAAGGTTTGCTGCCAGGGGGTAGACCATCAAAATGAAGAGATTCTGTTTTATTCGCTCATATGCATCCCACACTGAGGTGCCTGCTCGCATGAGAGCTGAAGAGCACTTTTGGAAATACCAAGACTATGCTAGGAAAGCACTAAGGAAAGCTTGCCTCATGCTTGCTGCCTTGTCTATAGGATTGTAATGCACATGTGAGGTGTTTCAACCCACAACTGCAATATGAAGTTTCATTTCTACCTGGGAGAAATTTTACAAGCTTTGCATTCTCCTTTGCCTAAGGAAGGGCGTGTGAGCCTGAAAGCTTGCAAATAATGTTTTTGCAACTTTCTAGTTGGTCTAATAAAAGATACTGCCTCTACCACAAGAGGTGACTGCTTTCACCTTTAAATCAGCAAGGCCACAACCTATACTCCTCAACCCACAACTGATTTTCTTTATACCACTGTCTAATTTTGTCCTGGATTTTGTACCTGTTGGTGCTCACAGTAGCTACTCAGTGGTCAGCAAATATTTTCCCTCCCAAAATGGCCACACATAGGAAAACACCGTGCTATCTATGGCACACATGTTCGACAGACCTGAGTAAACTGAAAAACACCCAAAGCTGCACAAGGTTCCAGCTAAACTGCGGAAGCTACAAAATAGGCACCGTGATTCTCCATGATTTGAAAGGAAGCGCATCTTCCCTGTTTCCTCAAAACAGCCACGGTTTATAGACCTCCACGTTATTACCATGGAGAAGCCTGTAGCATTCGAACACTAGGGAAAACACAATATCCTCTCCCACCTGGTCACTGGCTTGCCCACGTGACCTGTTACAGAGGTAACATGGTGCGGTGGCTATGGCCCAAGCCCAGGACTCGAGACTTGCATTCAAATCCTGGCCCTACCACTGACTTGCAATGAGACTTGAGGCAAATCCCTTCACCAGGGCAAAAAATTAAGCAGACTAAGGCACACAGCAAGCTTCCTCCTGTCTCAGGAAGCAGATGAGAAGCCAGAGGTGTTCTCGGTATTTAGCCTTCAGCACAGACAAGAGAGAGCTACTTTGGCTCTCAGAGAGAAAGAGGGGGTGGATTCCTTCCGACTAGCTGGGAGATCCTAGATAAAAGAGAAACAAATTCGAACTGGAACAAGGGAAGGTGATAATGACAATTTCTGCTACTACTTGGTGAGGGAGAGGGAGGCCACATTGCATGACTGAACAAGAGAGAGAGCTGACTTGATCTACCCATAATAAAAGCTCCACCGGGTATGAAAAATACAATGCCCGTTCAGGAATTTGGTCTTTATTCTGCTGTTCTGGTTATTAAAATAAAGAGGAATTTTTAGGGCTCTCTCTCTTGCCTGCCTCAGCTGGAGTGATTTCTCGCCGCACTTGGTGCTGGGTGATGGATGAGCCTGTCAAGGCATCAGGTGCAGAGGCAACAGTGGAGATGGGAGTTGAGAGAGGGAGAGAAGGGAGCAGCTTATCAGGAAGGTGGAATGGAGGATGAATCCTCCCCACATGCAGCTTTCCCTTATCTGCAGGGTTCAGTGGCATGTGGTTGGAGGGAGGAGAGGGGACACGTTTGGGTCTTGCCAAGCTGCCTGGGATCTTGCATTGCCCTTGGGGAAGTGGGAACCATCTGTCCATAGGCTGCAAGCACGTGAGCACCCAAGCTCCATTACCCACTGCAAGGTTTCCAACATGATCGATATGCTCATTTTTCTTTCCTACCACATACAGTTCCTTACATTCCAATGCAAATCCAAAGAAACAGGGGGGATTTGTATTGTGTGCTGAAGTGGGCTTGGTCTAGGCTGGACCTGAATGAGCTTCTCATATACAGCTCAGTCTCTGAGCTCTGCTTTGTGATCCCGACATGCAGCAACACCTTCCCGACTGCACAAAACCAGACCGTGAGCAAAGCAACCTCTGTCTGACTAGCAAAAGTCTTGCTCTAGAGTTTCCAACCTTGTTCAGCATTTGCCACCCTACCTGCAGTACTTTTCATCCAGATCTTACCTTAATCCCATATTGTACCTCCTGGGCCTCACCCACCACTGACAAGGCCCCTCAATCCAGACCCACGGCTCCTTCACCTTTCACTTTCTACTTTACTTTTCCTCAGCCTCTCCACTGCTCCAACAATGCTCTTTGGCCCTGACTTGCACCATTCCCTACTGGCCTTACTCATAGAGTCCTCTGAATAATGCATGTCTCTCACAGTGTTGATCAAGTTCTCTATGTTCATGTTCACCAGTGATTTTCATTATTAACAGCCAAAGTAAAACTAATTGAAATGGTGGGTAGAGGATATGAACAAATAACCCTGGGAGATCAGGACTAGGCCAACTAACCTCACTGCAATATCAACCAAAGCTTCCTATTTTAGGTTCCCTATAATGTTTTCAGCTATTTCTTTACTAGCCTCCCTGTCAAAGCCCCGCAGGCTCCACTGTTAGGAGAATATAGTCACATCTCATTCATTGAACACTGACCTGCGTAAGACAGACATGCTCATATATTATTTCCTTGGGGGGAATAGACAAATTATGGGCTAATCTGAATAGCCATTCCAGCTAACAGTCTTTGGGATTTCTTTGTTCATCTTGAGGTTGAGTTAATGGAGTGCTAGGCTGAGATGACCTTTGATAGATGGGCAAAGGAACAGAACAGACTGGATCAGGTTGGTAGAAGGGACGAGGGTTTCTTATTTCCTTGTGCCACACTTAGAATCTCTCATGAATCCAACGCAGCAATTTCCCAGGGGTTTCATATGTTCATTAGAAGGCATCTCACTTATTGGAAGACCTCAAATGTATCTTGTGCCCTCCGCACTCTGTACACACAAGCAATCACACTGTTGTTGCCCTGCTTATTAGAGTGATGGATGTTACAAAAAACTGAGCCAGATTGTAACATGGATTAGAAGAGACTTAATGGATGATAAAAAATGGGAAACAATCAGAAATCACTCCCAGAAGCCATTTTCTCCTCTCCCTTATCCTTCATAAGCAATCTTAGACACATATTATAAAAGCAGATACTCCCATTTGTGGTAATCTTCTATATAAGGAGAGTAGAGTTGGTTAGGAAATGGCTTTTATTCCCATGAAACATTTGAACAAAATTGAAAAAGTTTTCATTTTCATTTAAATCATCCTTAAAAGTGTTCAGATTTCTTAACTTAAAAAAATGCTGCCTAAACCAATCACTTCCATTTTTAAAACTTATTTTCTGATACCATTTTCAGTTTTTGGTTGCCTAAATCTGAAATGTTTCTTGTTGTCAGTGTTTTGGCACACCCTCTCCTACCCAAAACTCATGCAAAAGGATATTTTTGAGGGATGGGACCTGTTCACTATGGCCAAAAGGCCCTGTCAGCAAATGAGGTCATTGAGACTTGGAATTGGGAATCCCTGGACTGTTTGGCTCTGCCAGATATTTAGACACTTGCCCTTCTTTGCACTTTACTGATAAGTTCCCCAGAGACGGGATGCCCACAGAATCTGACAGGGCTGCGGCACAGAGCCTGCTCCTTAGAAGAGACCTCCTGTGGGACCGCAGTAGAGTTTAAGAAATGTCTCTTCCTTTCAGTTAATGATTTATACAGTTCAGGCCTTTCTATGACTTGAGATGCCTCTGCCTGATGACAAGGAGGTCTACTGGGCTTCGCACTCCAATCCCTCATATAAACCAGGCCCAGGAAACTCTGTCAAAAAAGATCTAAGCATTTATTTATATTCTCTAAAACATACTTGTCAAGGCACAAAACACTCCAGATTCTGGAATTTAAATAATAAAAAATACCCCAACAAGAAACCATTGATATTAGCCCAGCAATGACTCCCTTGCCTGCTTGAGCAGGACCAGAGATGAATGCCAAAGGCTGCAGCGCTTCCTAGTCTGAACTCAAATAGCAGGGACTGTGGGCAGCCAGAGTTAAAAGATTTGTGCATAGGACAGGCTGGCCAGGCAATGCTGACACCCACCCAACATTAATGCCTCCCTTTAAGTTTCTACTTGTGAAGGCAGCTTAAATGGCTCTGTTTCTGTTTTTTGCCCTGAATAACTTTGTCTTAGATCTCTTAATTCAAATGGCTGGGAGCGTACCCAGGTCTTTATACAACACACACACACAAAACTGTGTTAGAAGAATGTTATCAAAACTGCTAAGTCAAGCACTCAAAAGTTAAGGCAAGACTTATGGCTCCTTGTGTAACCTTCATTTGACTCATCATCACTGCAGACATTACAGTACAGGCGCCAATTACCTGATCCCACCCTGTTCTTCTCATAGGACCCATGCCTCATTCACTGCCCAGGGCAGGGGGGAGGGTGTTCCCTTAGGAACAAACCAGTTCCATAAACTGGTTTGACCTAAATCAATTAAATCTAATACTACATCCAATCAGGTTTATCTTAAGCCAGTTTCAACCATTTTAAAAGTGGTTTAAGTGCACTGAACTTCTGTTCTGTCACAGGTATAAACCAGTTTCCAGGGGAACAAATGGTATGTGGCCATGTAATGAAAGCTGGCATCCTAATGTATCTGCACAAAGGGGCAAAATTAAGTGCTGAGTTAACCTTGAGTTTGGTAAATTTTTGAGTGCCTGACATTCAGTGTCCTCATTCCCAATTTCCAACTCCAGTTTCCAGATCCCAGTTCCCCTGGCTCCATGAAATAGCCTGTCCCTTTCCCATGCTGTTTGACCCCTCCAGTCCCACTCACCAAGCATGCCCCAGTCTATTCCCCTCCCTACCCACTAGTCCCATGTTTGTCCTCTCTGTCTTTTAATCTACTGGCTTCAACCTCCATGCTAAGTGCCAGAGATGATTCTTCAGCACACAGGAGAGACAGATGCCATGTTCCTAGTTCCAGTGGCTAAAGCACCTGGGAGACTCTGGATCAGCTTTGACCTGGTGTCCCTGGGCTGGGGGACACTCAGTCACCATGGGTCAATACTGCATGTGCATTCTGAGAGACTCAAGTGTACAAAGAGAGATTATCTTTGGACAATTTTAGCTGCTACAACCAAAGACATTTCTATTGAGTATGTGTAAATTGTGATTTTCACTGCAACAAGGACAAATCTGAGCAGGTTCTTCATGGCAACAGCAAAAGGCACACCCCTGACACGAAGGCCATCAAGTGTCAAGTGCCTGGTGCAAGTAGGATGGTGACACCATGATTCAGAAGGTCACCAACCTCTGTAAAGGGAGCAAAGCAACTTCATTTTCCTCATGCCTGATTCTCAGAAATGGCTAAACCATTCTGCTTGAAATTTATAATGAGAATTCAGTCCGAGGCAGATACTCAGCAAGCACATTTTAGGTCAGATGGTTAAAGCTGGGTAAAATCATAGGCATTTGCAAACAGGATCTGAAAACAGAGGCATCAGGCAACCTTCAGTCATAGGCAGCACTGCCAACCTTGTCTATAATAGGCATCGGGCCACCATACTCAGGTGGTGTAAATAAATGTATTTCCAGTGAAGTGAATGGATTCACCCCTAATTTACACCAGCTGCAAAGGTGGCTCATGGTGTTTTTAAAGCCAGGGAAACATGCCCCACTGGCAGTCCCATAAACTGGAGCTGTATTTATCCATCACATGGACAACGATGGCAGGTTAAAATTCTACCTTCTCAGCTGCATTCAGGGGTTTCACTTTGATCCTTACGGATCATCTGTGGGGCTGAAAAGACAGGCCAGCCTCCAAGATTCATTGGATTCTCTCATCATTATCCATCCCCAGCTTCTCCTTTAACTTAACTTTTCCGATAGGTAACACACAGGGACACAGGCAGGCTCCATGTAAACCACAGGGCATATTTCATTCGTTTCCATTTACTTTTGGTTTCCCCAACTAAACATGCAACTTGGTGGCACCAGCTCACAGGAAATCTCAGCTTCAAAATGGTTGCCAGAAGCCTTGGAACAGACTAGCTGGCCTGACAGCATTTAGGGGCAACGGGGAAGGCACCTTGAAATGTGCAGGGCCTCATGCACTGTTCATTGCTGCCAGTGGAAGAGGTACCACTGACCTTACTGGCATGGAGACCAGCTCTAGGAGAGCTTGTGAAGTGAACAAAGCAGACAGTGGGGATGACTTGCCTGTAGAAAAAAAATGGAGTCGTTGCTTCTGACCATTAAAAATATGGAAAACTATCTCTACCTGTAGCTAGTCTCCTTCTCCAGGGAAAACACCCCATTACTTCCCATGCCCATCTCCCTCCCGCATCTCAAAAAAGTAGTACGTGCCTTGTCACTTTGTGTATTTGAGGGCTACACCCGACCTGCAGGTTTCCCTCCTAACTTTGACTTTAGGCAGGTACAACATCCAGTTTCACCTTCTTACTGACCCCTTTGATGATGGCAGACAGGGATGTGCACAAGGAGGAGGGATCTATGAAGTCTCCTCTACCCCACTCCCACCCCACCCCACCCCTGAGAAAATCCGCTAGGCCAAACCCACCCCTGGCATAGCACCATTGTTCCTAACAAAGTTATTTTAGAAACAGATCTGTCCCCACATACTTAAAGGAAGAAAATACAAATCAGAACTGCTGGCCGCCATGCTACAACATTATGAGTAATAATGTGCCTCTGAAGCTGTGCCGCTGTCATGACCAGGGCTACAAGCATGAACAGTTTACTTTCCAGCTCATGCACTTCATCCTCCAAGGCCCTGCTGGGCCTGTCTCAGTCTCTCCTTCTCTCTGGATCTGGATTCTTTGTCTCCACAGAGCTTTAAAGACCTTGTCCAGTCCGCTCTTCATCTCCTCAGGTCTTGAGATTTGGGAAGGAACCACCGAATCTCATCCCTAAAGGCACATTGGGTGCAGACAGTTCCATTATCCCCACACTCCCTTTGCCTGAGTGCAGGAGAGCTGTTGTGGTTGGAATGCAGGCCCCCAGAGGTGATGGAAAGGAAGGCCGATTGGAGGGGGAAAAAAAAATGACTCTCAGGGTCTCTGTATTTAGGGTCTGCTGGAAGACATCTCATCCCTTCCACCCTTTTTTAAAAGCTGAATTTGGAATGTGGGGACAACCTGGAGCTTGGTCCATGATGATATGAGGGGGAAGAGCAGAGGCTTTGGCAAGCCGGGGGTTGTGAGCATGGAGGACCCCCCTGGGCAGGATGGATCTGAGGGCTGCAGTTCTCAGGGGTATCAGGAGAGCAGCAGCAGAACTGGTTCTTGCATTATTTATGTACTATGAAGGCCAAGACATTGACATCTGGTGCCAAAATAAGGCATTGGGTTCCATTCAGGAAAGGTGCTGGGCACTCTGACCTGACTCAGCAAAGAGTTTGAACACATCCTTAAATATAAACACGAGTTAAAACACCTTGCAGGACAGAGCCTGGTTCCAGTCACTGCCTAGGCTCCCCCAGTAAGCCTGATTCCCCATTGCTCTACATCTGGTGCTGTCACTTACACAGTGCAAAACGTGTGCGAACAGTCATGAATAAGAGTATGGGGCACCCATTCTGCACTAGTGCTGTTGAGCCTTCAACAGAAGCAGGCCCACTGGACTTTGGGCTTCATAAGCCTGGAAGAGAAAAACTGGTGAGGCATGAAGAGTTATTTGACATCTACAGGAAAATGAGACCAACCTAGTAGCATAGCCAGGTCTATGAAGTACATGTGGGTGGAGAGGGGATGGGTTTATGGTGACCTGTTGTCTCTACGGGCAGAATATGTAGTGAGGGTTGACAGGGCTGGGATGTATTGTTCATAAGTTCCCGTGTTCCCTATTGTACACCCCCATGGGAGAGTCTGAAGGTATGCTGCCTGCTACCCTGTGGCACCAGGTGTTGTTTGTGCAGCTCCAATTCCTGTCAGGCAATTTCTTGTTCATTGTCTGAAAAAGAAATAAAAATTGGTGAAGAAATACAAAATTAACTGACCTGCCATGGGGGGCTGGGGAAGGGGAAGGAGACTGTACAAAGATGTGAGAGATCTTCCCATGAGGAGCAAAGAGTACAGCCCTCTCTAGATGCAAGTCTGTCAAAGGGCCCAGCAGCCTGGGCACCCAGTGGATGTCATACCACATTGAATATTTCCTCACAAATGATGGGAAAGTGGGTTTTCGGCTAAAAACATTAAAAACAAAATGCCAATTCTGGAATGCCGCACAAGTGCCTCATAAGAGCTAAGGTTGGAGACAGTCACACTGCAGCTCTCCTCTTCCACCTGAGCCTCCAGATGGACTTAATCTTATTCTCTAGGATTTGTTCCCAGTCAGCTGCTGGCAAACTTGTCAGTTCCATGGTGGGGAACTGTGGGAAGACACTGGAAGACTCTTCGTTCTCAGGTGACCTTGCCCATGTACTCGCTGCAATTGGGACTGGATTTGTGACCCATGTCTCCACACTGTGCAAAATTCAAGTAAGCCTATCCTTGAGGCTATCCTTGAGGCCTATGTGTCTGGATGGTAGTGAAGGAGTCCATGCCGACCACTACCATGTAAATTAGTGGTTGGCATGGGCTCTCTAGTGGTTTTGAAACTCTTTAAACCTTTACAGGTTTTCATAATTTAATAGCACCCCATTTCACTATCTACATATAATATAAATATTATAATGTAAACATAACATTAATTAATGTGTTATTAATTAATCATGTTACTAAATTATAATATAGACTGTAGAATACATGGAAATCTGTCACTGCCTGTTCCCTAGCAGGTACCAAATGGTAGAGAAGCCTATTTTACATTCCCGAGTTCATTCCCTGCAGAGCACTCAGTCACCAGTGGTGTGGCACTACACACTTCCAGAGACACAAAACCAGAAGGAAATGAACCATTGGTCTCGATTCAGCTCTCAAACAGGCATAAATAAGGAGTAATTCCAATGAAGCCAGTGGAGTGACACCTGGGCAAATGGGAGCAGGCCCAGAGCCCGGCTTTGCAAGCGGTCACAAGACTTGGGGCATATTTTGAGCAGACAGCAGCAACCCAGACAGGAAGCGGTGATGTAAACCTCAGTCCCACAATGCTGGCACAGATATGCTGACAGTCATGCAATTAACCGGCGTGACTCATGGTGTAGGTTTGAAAGCCAGGCCTTCTCCATGCTGCATGGGCCTTCATAACCCCATGTTGATTTTCCCCCTTGGAAGCATAAGTGACATGAAACTCAGGCTCCCACGCTGTCCCTGGCTCTGCCTGAGCTGCTGATGGGTGACTGGTGCATTATCAGCTGCCTTCCCAAGCAGCTGGAGTGCCAGCTCCATCATAGCTCCCGGCTGGCAGCTCATCTAAAGAAGAAGAGCAGCCCTGCCTACCCAGCTGTGATACCAGTCTGTCTCAGAGCAATGCCAGCCTCCTTGCTACCTGGCACCCCTCACTCTAGCCTGCCTTATGTTGTATTTGCTCGATGACTCTTTGCTTGGCTAACAGACAGCTGGGAGCAGCAGGTTACAAAAACACCTTTGGCACAAGGTGGCTGCTGCCCGGGGTCCTCTGCTAAAAGCCACCTGCCACCATGCGCTCCCAGCTGTGACATCAGGGCCAATGAACACAGACTCTGCTTGGAGCACCGGGGCATGCCTTTCTCTTCTTGACTTTGATGTTAGCAGTGTTATAGCTGGATTTTGTATTTATAGTGAATCTCACTCCTCTAGTCCCTTGGGCTCACAGAAGAATCCTCTAGCTACCTGCTTCTGCATGGCCTGTGGGAGAGGGCAAAGGGAGGGCACCCCCAGAGGGGACATTCTCATGGAGTGGCACATTCCTGTGCCTAGCTGATGAAACCAGGACTCCTGTAAACAGTGTTTTGTGCAGGCCTGGAGTCCTAACAGGGTCTGAGGAGTGGAGGGTTGGCCACCATCCTCTTTCTCACTCAGAGCCACTCTTCTGGACTATAAGACAGAGGCCCTCCACAGCCAATGCTCACCAAGGAGCTCAAAGAACTTCACACACTGTTGAATTTAGGTCAAAACCTGTGCAGAAACTGATGCACAACCTGCTAAGGGCCTTGACCTTATTCACCCTTTGACTGAAGCAAGAAGTAAGCCAGGAGCCCTGGCTGCCAGGCATGGAGTGTAATGACAAGGTCATACTTTCACCCCCCAGGGTAACGCCAGAGGAGCTGGTATTCTTAATGTAGCAGAGGTTTCCACAACTGCAAGCCTCCCCAGTCTGCCAGCTGAATCCTGCGTGCCAGGATCACACCTAGGACACAGGGCACTCATGACTGCAGGTACAAATATCAGGCTTCTGGTTGCAGTGCAAAGAGGGCTTGGTTTCCCTTTGCAAGCTTCATGCTGCCCTCCCTCTCATGGGACACCCAGCACTGGAGGGCACCAATACATCAGTGCAGACCCCAACTTCTGAGAACTAAAGCCACATATGCCTAAAGTGACTGGCAAGCAGAGTAAGAAGTGTCCCTCTCTGTGGTGCCCCAAGCAGGCTCTCCAGTTCACTAACACCAGAACTTGGAGATCAGTGCCTTTGTGGTATATATAAGGATTCTTCCATCTATCCTCAGTTAAATGGGCAACCTCGATATCAGCCATATTCCCACTCCTCCATTGGAGTGGCTTCTTCTTATAAGCTACCACAACAGGGAGAAGGAGAAGCAGCAGCAGCTAGATGGGGTAGAGTGGCTTAATGCTGTAGCCAGCATTTCCAAAGGTCTGTGCTTTGGTGGTATCACACTGATGTCCCCATTAAACAAGCAGAGAGGTGGTTCAGGGTCAGTGCTAAGAAATCTCCCATCACTCCCCTTTTCCCAGAGGTTGATTCTGCCCATGAAGCACAGGCTAGACAGAGACAGAGCATGTGTGCATGTTTTCAAAGCTCCTTGCACAGGATTGAAGAAGGGGAAAAGAGAATAAAGCAGCAGGAGAATCCTATAAGAGGCCATTATTCAGGCTACATTTCTGCTGAAAAAGCAGTCAAAGAGCAAGCAAAGGGACTCCTCAAAGATAGAGGGTTAAGCAAACAATCTGCATGGGAGATGAAAAGTGAGGAGGCAATGAAGACAAGCACATGCAATCTGCTGAGGCTTGCAGGGAAAAGATAAGGCCAGAGAGAGGAGAAGAGAAAAAAAACCCAGGCAAGTTAGTCCTCTAGCTAAAGGTGTGAAGGGAAGTAAGAAAAGGCTTTTTATTAATCATTCAGGATGAAAAGAAGCACCAGAGAGAAAGCAGGGCCATTAATAACAAAGGAGGAGGAAGAATTAATGGTGACTCAACAATGGCTGACAGACCAAACCTCAGTTAAAACATCTGCTTTGAACAAGAAAGGAAACGTGTTTCAACCACTGAGAAGATCCCAGGAAGAAAATAAGTTCGCAAAGAGTAGGTGTGAGAATATACAAAAAAAATCTAACTGCAACCCAGCTGAGCAGGACCCTTCATTTTAAAGACATTGTCTAATTAATTCAGGATGAGGATTTTCAGAGCTATCAGCCAAAGTTAGGAACCCTGTTTCCTTTGATTTTTATTGAGAATTCACTCCTGGCTGCCCTGTGGAAATCTCCTCCTCAGAGCACATGGGACACGTTTGGTTTCATCATGGAGAACTTTCAAAGTAACAATCATTTGAACATATGTAGTTCTAATCTTCCCAAAAGGAAGGAAGAGCAGTTTTGATAATGACTATTTCAAAGGCCCAACTGCTAGGAATAGTGAAATAATAGAAGTTAATAGGAGGGAGAAAAAAGTAACTGAACAGCTAAAGTGTAATGGATCCATCATCCAAGATGGCCCCATGCTTGGATGAGATAAGCTCATGACTGAAGAGCAACAGCCTAAAACAGATCCTGAACAAAAAGGAGGCCATGTGGATGGGCAGAGGAAAATGCACGGATGAATTGACAGCGACAGTGCAGTCTCGTTTGCTGGAAAATAATCTTGGGATCTTTACTGATGCTACGCCCTTGTATCATATCCTTGCCTAATGCTTCCTAGCACCTCTGGTTGGCTGGGCAATACCAGCCCACAATGGCAGACAGGGACCTGGCCTCAGCGAATCATGCCTTCAACACCTCTCAGCTGAACTACAGCAAGGCAGGGTATTTTGTCAAAATGCCTCTGACACATAAGAAACTCCAACCCAGAGCACTGCAGCACATCTCAGCCCCACACATGCCTGCAAGCCCTTCGAACCTGCCCTCTACCTCTCTACAACAGCACTCTGCAAAATTTTTAATCATATTCAAGGGCTCGATTCTTATCTCTGAGGTGTTCCTTGGCTAGGGCCCAGGACATCGAAAGGATTGTCTACAGCTCTGGAATGCAAAACACGGCTGCATGCTTCACGACAGACACAGTGAAATTTCCTTTAACAAAGGCAACAACTCATCCGTGCAGGAGACAGAGCTTTCTTGAGGACTGGACTGAGACTCTGGAATGAATTCCCCTAGGAACTGAAGACAATCGCAAACCTCCCCATCTTCTGTACGTTTAATACACTCCTAGCAGGTGCTCAGACACTACACTGATAAGTGCGGTGTATGAATATGGCAGGAAGGTGAGGGAAGGGAAGGGAAGCTGCACTAGATACTTGGAAAATATACATTTTAGCCAACCTGACTCTTCTCTCTAAGAGATTACAAAATCAATGGATGATGGAAATGCAATAGAGAGAAAAATAATGTGCTTGGATTTTAGTGATGATACTACTGAACTTAGCTAAAAGTCTTACTGGAAAATTGGATTGTCTTGGGATAAAATCACTGATGTGAACTGAAAAGTGGCTGAAAGTCCATGAACAAAGAAATGGAGCTAAGCAGAAATGGATCAATGCTAGGGGCGGTGTCAAGGGGTACGGAGTCCAGACCAGGGCTAGCTCTGGTCTAACTTAACATCTTCATAGCTTATCTGGCAGTGAAAGCCAATAGCCTGCTAATAAATTCACAGCAGGGTGACACAGAGCATTGAGGCGCTGCAAACACCATGAAGATAAAGGGACTGCGACCGGAAACACACTACAGAATTTTGCCAGCATCACTAGGTTGGTTAAGTGTGTGAAAACATCAGTGCTCAACCGGTGTTGCTTTGACAGCCACGCTCCGCTATGGCCACAAAAGAAGGCCTCTTTCAGTTTGGCTTATATTGTTGTGGAGGTGGCATAGCTAAAAAATCCCTTCTGATGGTGAAAACGGACTCTCCACTTGGAATGGAGGAAGGGAGGAGGCTGCAGACACAGCTGTCTCTGCATAGCTACATCAGTACAGGTTCCACAGCCTTGGAAAAGCCGCTTGAAAGATCAGAAGGGCCGGAGTCCAACACCATATAGTAGAGCCGTGTGGCCAGCCTGCAGCATGCACACCACCACGGGCACGGGCAATTTCTATGTGTGCAACGGATGAGACAGGAAGCCTGGGGCAGGGAGCAGAAAGCAAAGCAACAGATCAGGCATGGGAAGTGGATTGGCCTGGTACTTGTGGGGGGGTTCAGGGCTTCCCTTCTGCCACACCTGCCAGAAAGGTTGGCCTCCCACTACACTAGCACAGCGCCTGGTAGCATTTTCAGGGTGTGGGACAGAATGATCCAGCTTGGGTCACAAGCAAGTGGGCAAGCAAGCATCTGGACCCAGCCACTGCCACTGCAGCACCAGGAGAGCTCCAACCACTGAAGCACCACATTTGAGAGCTGGATTAAATGGCTGGATTTGGCCAACAGGCTGTAGGCTGCTGGCCCTGTACTAGAGCTTTCAATGGGAAGCTGTGCTGGTTCATCAGGTGTTCAGTTAGCTGTGTATGTTGCCAACTGGCACCTCTCCCTCCAATGGACCCTGCAGGCAAATGCCGATGGCAAAAAGAAAATACCCCTTACCTTCTTTGTTCTCTGCACTCTTCAAAGGCTGCAAAGCTGTTGGAAAGAAGAGGAAAGATACAGAATGGTGCTTAATTTGCTAATGAGGGCTCAAAATGTGACAATTAGCAGTAGACTTAGCATTAGGAAATAGACAAGACCTGACCATATCTCTGAACGATAATACAATCCAGGATCCCTCTTTCCCTCTGCCCACCCAGTTTAAATCAGTAACCCTAGCAGCTGGTCCTGACTGTTGTTACAGGAGTACTTGTTGTCTGCATATATGTAAATAGAGTTAACAGATAATATGCCAGTAGATCGCACTCATGTTTATGTAGCATGAGTTTTATACATTGCAAATGGCTCCCTGTGCAGCTGTTTCTATCAGCTCTTAACAAAAGCCAGCGTCCTGATCAGGCAGAGAAAGCCTGCTTCCTTTTACACAAACATTTTCCAGGCCCTCTTATGGAAACAGCTGCAGCAACATGAAAACAGTGGTTGCTGCATCTTCAGCTTCCAAATTCCAGCATTCACAGAATCCAAAAACTAACTGCTGAAATTTACAATAGAGATTCAAAAATCAATCTTGTGTTTATTTGGAGGTGGGGCCAAATGACTGATCTGGGGAGAAGGGGTGCACGGTTTATCTTCCAGCAAAATTTAATGAAGGGGAAAAAACATCTCTTTGACGATTCACAGCATTTATCAGCTTCCCACAACAACTGTGCTCGCCAGCTTCCACCACAAACCAAGCCTCACTCCTTACATCTTGCAGGCAGCGAAACCATCAAGGAGATGGGATCCCAGGCACGCTGATGCCCAATGAGAGATTAGGCACAAGCCAATCTGTACACAACAAGGCTATTGTTGTGCTCAGAGCAGATAAAGGGAATCACCAGGCATATAATTAACTCATTTGATTACGGCAGAGCGCTGCTATCGTTTTTTATTAAAAGATAACATGGCTTATCAGGGACCTGCCAGTCTGCTCATGGGTTGTGGGGGTTCACTGACAAGCCAGCTGGGCTGCCTCAAAAAGCTGCGGAACAGGATCTGGGTACCCGCATAATAATGTATGTCATCAAGTGCGTGCAACAGGGTGTGCAGGCATGTTGTTGTAAATATGTGACAGTGTGTACAAGGTCAGGCATCAGCATAGTATTGCATGCACACAGTCCATTCGTGCAACACTTCATACCACTATATCCATCTCTCTGTGCATCCATCTACCTGCGGTAGAACCATGGGCTCTTCACAACTGTTTATGAGGCATGTGGAGGTGTGTGAGTGTGCAACCTGATATACCCACATGGTTGTGTCCATGCAGCAGCATGCACAGAAGGTGCAGTGTGCATGGCTCTATGTACCCATGTTTGGGCCTCAGTGGCTTTATGTACAATGTGCACAGTTCACTGCATATGTGAGCATGCATATGCAACATGCACATGGACAAGTATAGGTAGACAAAACTGTGTACATGTGACCTGTGTGCTCTAGTACGCACTCATGATTGCACATCCAAGGGGTGGCACATTGGCTTTATCTGCTGTCAGACATAATCTCAAGGCCAGGAACTGCCTTTACTCTTAACACTCTCATGAGTTTCATGTTTTTGAGCATTGTGGGATTGACAGCCTGGGACCTTGGCAGGACATGCTTCCAGAGCACAGCTCCCTGCAGACTGGAAAGTCAGTCTCCCTGATCACAAAGTCCCAGGGAAACTAAATTCCAACTGCCAACTGGACTCAGCATGGGATACAGTACACCAAGAACAGCCACTAATAGCACATGCAGCCAGGCAAACCACTCTGTGCCCCAGTTCAGCAAGTAGGGTAGTACAGGGAGGATAAAACCAATCCATTGTCCTCTTGGGTTTCTCCTTTATCAACCCTGACCCTGACATTAAATCCAGGCTACTCCCCCCAGCACCAGGCACCTATTCAAAGAACAGTGCCTTTTTGAGACCTGACTTACCTGTCTTGGGTTCTTCTCCGTCCTCATCCTGATCCTCCATGCCTGCAAAAGCCATGTATGTGTGAGAGAGAACTGCACAGAGAAATCATCTGGTGAATGGAAAAGGTTTAAGAGGCTCTGCTGACGGTCCGCAGTCCTAACCCACCACTGTGCTGCTATTCTGGGCCTGTCCCTCCCAGCAATTCCAATGCCCTTCACTTTGGGCCCAAAGCCCCTGCTAAGCCAGATTTCCTCTGCACCTCCCATTATGCCAGTGCCCCTGAGTCCCAACCAGCAGTTCCACCACTATTCCAATTGTTCCATGCTCTCCCTACATGCACATGGCTCTGCTCATGCCCCACTGTCCCAGCCTGCCCTCCCACACAAATACAGCTTTGCAGGTCCCAGCTATCCTCACCCCAGCCGCCAAGGGAAGAAGGTTGAAACATTTCCCCTGAAGAGGGGTGGATGACCCAAACATTTGTGTTCATCAGCCCCAGTAAGGAAGAGGCAGGGGGGGCATGGAGGAGCCTTAAGATACTGAATGATGGCCTTTCTACACCTGCTCACTGGATCAAATAGATACAGGCAGGGCCTTGCCTGAAATAATGACTTATTAGCAGCACATATGGAAAGAGGGGTGTGTAGAGGCAGTCACCTGATGTGCTTAGTGGACCTCCCCCAGAGCAGGAGCCAAGGAAGGGGGTATGCCTGCCAGTCTGACCCACCTTTGCTAGCTGTGTTGGTCTCTCCCAGGAACATGGCATGTCTGAGAAGTTGGAGTATGCCGAGAGATAGCCAGAGCCTTTGGGAAAGAGTCACAGAGGAGGAGACCAGCCCCAGGCTGCCCTCTCCATTATCTCAATGCCAGAGCCACTCCCAGTCCAAGGCTCCTGAGCTGTGAGGCATTGCAGCAAGCAGCCCAATGCTTTGGTGCCACGGCTGCCTCGCTAGTAATCCCAGAGCAGAGCCGGGCCCCAGTGACTGATGACTGAGATCTCCTCCCCTCAGAAGGGAGGCAGATCAGCCTGAAGTGGCATGGACACCTGGCTCTCCCCCACCGGCTTCTTTATTTATAGCAAACCTGCCATCTGGAGCTATGCTTGGAGAATGGCTGAACGAGGCTCAGTGTTCCCAGACTGGGAGCTTAGGGAGGGGACGGGTCTAGAGGCCTCCAACAAGCCTCAGGCTCTAGAATCGGTGGTGCCCACAGAGCCTTTGCTCCACAATACAAAATGGCCAAACAGGACTGCCTCTTCCACTTCTACCCTTGCAGGTAGCATGGGTGCAAGCAGTGCCATCAGACAACCCCTTCTAATACTTCTGCCAGCATTAACACTGATAACTCTGGATACTCTGCTAGTCATGGAAGTGCCCAATCCCCACTGACAGCTTGCTGAATTCTTGGCATCAGTGACTTCCAGCCACAGTGAATTCTGCTAAATGCTGTGAAAAGGAAGTATTTCCTTGAGTACGTGATACATGTGCCCCTTTTTAAACTGGTGGAACAATGGAACACTTCCTTCCGTGTATGTTAGTTGCTATAGGTTCATATACCACCTACCCTCTTGCAGAAACAGCTAAATTAGCTGCCCCCACCCCTCCCCTCCCCCCCATGGCTCTGGTTAGGCAGTAGGAAATGCCCTCTAACTACAAGGAGAGTTAAGTGCTGGAGTAGATTACCGTGGGAGCTTGTGGAACCTCTGTCACTGGAGGTTTCTAAGATAAGGTAAGATAAGCATCCGTCTGGGATGTTTTAGCAATACTTGATCCTGCCTTGAGGCAGGGAAATGCACTAGATGAACTCTCAAGGTCCCTTCCCACTCTATTTTCTATGTTTCTAGTTTATGGTGCCAAAAGTCTTGGGTTCATATTCTGAAGCAGCCTTGGCACCAGCGGTGAATATTAGCCCCCGGTCTATGCTATGCAAGAGATCAGCCTAGAGGATCAAAACAGCCCCTCTGGCCTTAAAAACTATTCATAATTTGTTACTCTGGGTTTGGAAGACATGGGAAATACACACCCCCAATCCACCTTCTCTAGATGATTCATTACAATATGCTTCCTTCACTGGCACAGCCTTGGAGAGGTAAGACAGTGACAGAAAAGTCAGACATTTTTTCTCTCCCTCCTGAAGCACCAGAATCAATGGATTCCGTCTGCAACATCCTCCTTGCTGCCAGAAAGAGGAGGGCAAGAACTCAGTAAGCCTGGTTGGGGTTTTGCAGGGCCAGGCATTAGCAAAAGCCATCTTTTGCCTTGAGAAAATGAGTGGGCTGGACCTAAAGTCGGTAGGGGACGATGTACAGGGCATGCCAACAAAGCTGTTTTTCCAGCCGCTTTGAGCACACTGCCTTTTTAAAGGTGCAAAGATCCCTTTTCCATGCAAATGCCCCTCTGTAAATAAAGAGCTGAGAAAAGGACAAGGATCCAGAAACTACAGAGCGGGGGGAGAATGATTTTTCAAACAGGGCTTTTCAAAGTGCTTCCTGGGAGACATCGGCAGGGCTTTAATTAATTCTTTCAAAATTGAACACATGCAGGCAGGGATAAAGGAACAAGAGAGGCAGAGCGCAGAGCATCTGTGTCTCATGCTATTTCCTTGTGTCAATACGCTTGACATTTCCATGGTGGCAAGTGCTAGAGGCATCTTCTTAAATGAGAAGCTGTGTGTGTGCTTGTGTGTGTGAGAGACAGGCACAGACACAGAGAAAGCCTGCTTGTATGCGTTTGCATTTGTGTGCGACCGGGTGTGTGAATGTGCGCGCCTGTAAGAGAGAGGTTAAAATCTGAGTATGCCTCTGAGAGGGAAAGCAAGAGAAACAGTGTTTGCTTTTATGTATATAAAGAACTGAAGTGTGTGTGTGCTCGCGCGTGTGCGCACACACACTTGCATGCCATCCCATGCGTGTTTGCAGCTGCCTATCTGTCACTTCAGAAGTTGCCTCTCTTCCACTGGAGGAGGATGCTGCTTCAGTGAAGAAAATGTCAGGCCAGATTGGGAGGCAGGTTCTGCACATCTGTCTCTTGGCTCACGCCACCTTGCTGCTTCCAAAATGTCTGCCACACATCCCTCACCAACAAACAAGAACAATCAACCCTCCGGGGCAGTTCAGCTCCCCAAGCAGAGGCTGGCATAAGGGTCTCAGTAGGTGCGTCAATCACCAGATCAAAGGCATCAAAGGCTGCTGCTGCCAAACTAGGATCTTACTCCCAAGGGTCCGAGAGGTCCAAGAGGGCAGGGTCCGAGAATACCAGACAACCTTATTTAACCCAAGGGATAGGGGCGTATCACAAATCTGGGAATAGGGTCTGGGGCAGATACCCAGTGCACACAGTACAACAACACAGCGTAAAAACCTTGGTTCACTGAGGCATTTCAGTCAAAGGGATTAATCCTGTGATCAATTTTTGGACACATCATTTTAGTGACAGCACTGCAAGCTTACATTCTGCTCCCACTAAAATAGCACAGCTACGAAACCAGCCACGTGAATCTGGAAACCTGCCTTTCACAGTCATTTTGCTTCACCTTCTGGCAGTAATAATGCCTTGCCCCTTCCTCCACGGATCTCACACCGCTGGGAAGAGTTCAGCACCGTGCCCAACAGCAACAATCCCTAACTCTTCCCTAATGTTTTTTACCAGTAAATCTCAAAACACTTCACAAAAGAAGTCACTATTACTGCCCTCTTTTACAAGTGAGAAAAGTTAGTACAGGGAGATAAAGGGGCTTGCCAGGGGTGAGTCTGGCAGTAGGACCCAAGTCTACCAAATGCAAATCTTGTATTCTGTCTGCTAGGTCGCACCTTAGGCCAGTGCAGAACCCATCCTTTCCAAGCTAAATAACCAAGCACAAATGTTTAAAGGCTCTCTTGCTGACTGGGTAGTTTTCCCTGGTCACCTTCTCAGCAGGAAACAGGTGTGACTGGGTAAGAAGCCCAACCCGCAGCTATGCTTTCTGCCTTTATTCAGCTCTCTACTGAATACGTGGCAGCAGACAGAAGAGCCAGGGGAGGAATTCCTAGACTAGCTTGGCAGTTTTCACTGACATTTAAATGTTTTCACAGATTTTATGGACAAGCAATTTTCCCCCTAGCATTCTCCTCTTTTCCTTTCTTCCGACAGGCCGTAAGTTAACCTACAGCCCAGATATCACTGGGATGAGCAGTGAATGTCATCCACGTATCAAGCCAATTCCCCTGCTTTACTCCTCTCCCATCCCATTACTGCCTTCTCCAAACACACAGCTGGACCACCTTCCCATCCATATGAAGTGGCCAATGCCTGGGTGCAGCTGAAAAGATGTTAGTAAACATGCTAAATGTGCTGGTTAGTATACAGTAATCTGTCACTGCCCTCTCCTGGCTGGGGACCTAAAGGAGAAAAAAGCCCAACTAACAGGACCAACAGGCAGATCAGAGTCTGGTGTTGCTCCTGTGGTAGACACAGGGAGGCGATGTGTTTCATCCCCATTGTGGTGGGCGCATATGTTTGCTGATGGCTGTGACGTTTGGATAGCTGCAGCTCCTCAGCCTTGCGGCTTCCCGGGGACATTCTAGCCACCCTCATTTCACCCAAGCATGATCCAGAATCACAGAAAATGAGGGTTGAAGGGACCTCAGGAGGTCACATCTAGTTCAACCCCTGCTCAAAGCAGGACCATCTCCAACTAGAACATCCCAGCCAAGGTTTTATCTAGCAACTTATGATGCTTGTTTGGAAAACAGAGGGGCACCCTGAGACTTCTCTACAGAGGGGCTCACCCTAAGACTTCTCTGCGCCTGCAGGTCATCTCCATTGCTACAAATGGAAAGAGATTTCTGTTGACGCCAGGAAGCCTGAAATTAAACCATTCCACATTTGAGGTGAACAAGCCACTGTGATCCATATCTCAAGCCTGAGTGAGCAGGGGAGCTAGACCAGATATGAACCCTGTTCTGACAAGATTCTTGAGTGTTTCTGTCCCTGCTATAGGCTATTTTAGGGCTATCCAACTGGTGGCCTATTGGCCACACGCAGTCTGTGAGAGGTTAAATGGCAGCTCTTGCACTCCCACCCAGCTGGCACAAAGTCTCTGGGCTCCCCCTCCCTCTTCTGGCTTCCCTTGTAGAGTGTGGCACAGCACAGCATGGGGTGCTCGCAGTGAACCCAGAGCTGCACAATATGGTGCTGTGATGAGAAGGGGTGTCCACATGTGGTCATTGCTTAGCGGTTGGACAGCCCTGGGCCATGCGAGTGGCTTAGAGTGGGGTGGGAGAGGCACATGTGGGACCAACAGCACTCTCTATAGCCAGGTATAACACAGGCCAGTGTGGCAGCAGCCTTCCCATGCAGCGCTCTGCCAATGCACCTCAACCCTGAGCAGAGGTGTCAGAGTTGAGATGTACCAGGATCGGGCCCAAGGGTTGGAGCAGTCAGTCATGTCAAACCTGGATCGCTTGGAAGCACTGTCAGGGGCCTCTGGGGTGAAATGCTCTCAGTCCCGCTCAGTCAGCCAGGAGATGCCCTGGGGTGGGCATTGAGCACACCTACCTACGCAAGAACTGGCTCTCACCACCCCTTTCCTTTGATCACAGTCTCATTAAACAGGCCTCAAAATGTGCCCCATTCAGGACGCTGCCTGCCAGCCTCCTGGCTGCCCCCTACGGAGATAAGAGGCCTTTTGGAGCATTGCTGAAAACCAGGTATTAGTTATTAATGACACATGCACTCACACAGAGCAGTGGGACCCGTACTGCCCCCTCCACTGCACTACAGACTTGGCTGCCATGGAGCAGGCGGCTCATAGTCTGGCACGGCGGAGACCAGGAGAATCCTACATTAGACCACCTTCACCCTGCTCCTTTCTAACACTTATCTTATAAATGGCCCTTGATCCAAAGCATAGAGGGGCTTCTCACCCTTCAGAACAGTCTTCAATCCATTTTAACCCATGTAAAAAACTTATCACAGGCACCGGATATACACTCATTCCCCAGCCCCTGCCCCCACCAGAGTTAGGTCCCCGGAGGCAGGTTAATCTTCTGAGGCGACAAACCAGTTGTCATCCATATTTCAAGAGGTTTTCTCTGTCCAGTCAATAACTGTCTTGAATTATCAGCTTCTCTCAGGCCACAAGCCAGAAAAAACATGCATTACCCTCAGCAAAGAAGTCAGAGCATCGACTGAGATCCAGGGAGACAGGCTCCCGTCACCTTGTGCAGAGAGGACAGCACCACGGGCATTATGGCTGCTACGTCTTAATACCCTCCTGCCCAAAGAATTCCCAAGTGCTTTAAAAGCTCTGGAGCAAAAGGAAAGGGAACTTCCCACCACTTTCCTGAAAGGGAGGCCCCTGATTCCAGTGGGATGCAAACACATGCTTGAAGGCTTCCCTGAACAAAGATGCCTCTCTGAACTGAAGGCTGACTGCCTCCAAGAACTCCCCACCACCAGCACCAGCACCAGCGCCTCTTGGGCTGTTTACCTGCATTCTCTTCCTCTTCCTTACAGCTCTGGCGAATCTTCTTCCGGCACACATATGCCAAAGCACCCAGCAAACCAAGGAGGCAGATAGCAAGAGCAATGGTCACCCACAGGGCCACAGCAGGGAATGTGAGGTGTTGGCCTTGAGGAAAGAGAATAGAAAAACCATGGCTGTCAGTACTACCACCAGAAGCTGCACCAGGACCCTACGTTCTCCATCCATGGTAGGGTCACGTCTGATGGAAAGTGACACTGGATGCTTGCTGTCCTGAGCATCAGCTTCAAAAATGCCCACGCTCAGCAAAATGCTTCATGGCTTGCTTAACTATGTGAGCATGACTGCAACACTGATTTCAATAGATCTGCTCTTAGGCTTTAAATTAGACACCTTCTTAAGAGCCCCACTGAGTCATGACGGGGGGTGATACATGTTGGAGATTTCTGGACCACATCTCTGTGGATCTCAGTGGTCCACTGACCCATGTTCACTCAGGAGCTCTCACAGTCCCTCCCAATGCAGTGATCAGCAACTGTCCAGAAGGCTCAGATGACCCAATCCCAATCTGGATCCTCCTCTGATATCCAGAAGTCTGCTGGTGAACCTCACCAGAAAGGTCGTCACCTTTCAGCACTTCCTGCTTCTTGGGAAGCTGTTTAAACCCCAATTAAACCTTAGGATCAGACTGATTTCACTTTTGAGTGAATAGATTTCCTGAGATAAAGGTGGAGGTGTCTGATGTTACAACCCAACCTTAACCTGCCCTACCATAGCAGAGCAATGCAAGTCTTTGCCCGGAGCATGAAGAAAGAGGCAGTCAGATCTCCAGGTTTTAGAACAAGTCAAAGTGGTCTCCTCCTCCAGCTTCAAATGGCCGGTCACCTGGATTTCAAGCTCTGTCAGGTGAACGTAATGGCTGGCTAAAACAAGAACCATGCAACACAGGTCTTGGATACACAAGTTACACAGAAAGGAGAAGGCTCCTGAATCTGTAACTGACTCGACCAACCAGCATCCCATGAATAAATCTGCTAGAAAGTGAATGAGTCCCTCTCAGATGTGTGCAGCGATGCATAATGTATGAATTCTGACACTTAAAGAGCTGCTTGATAAAGGGGCAGTTACAACTGTGAGGTTTTAAAGTTCTCTCCATTGCCTCCAAGTTTTGTGTAGCTCCCTGGGATGATTTCTACAAACAGCCTAATTTGCATGTCTGCAAATAATTTGCCTCTAATCATAAAATTCAGCTTAAAAAAAAAAGAAGCAACTGTGTAGGTTTAAAGCTGGTGAAAAAAGGGTCAGCAGCAGAGCTCTGGTGAATGGAGTTCTGTCTGATTATCAGCAGACATCATCCTTCCTGTAAAAAGGAGGCATGATCCAGAGGTTAGGGCACTTGCCTAAGGTATGGTAATAGTACTTCCCCACTGCTATAAGGGTAAATGCATTAAAGACTGTGAGGTGCTCAGACACGGTGCTAATGGGACCAGGTAGGTGCTAGACAGAGATAAGAGTCACTGTCCCATCTGCTTCCTTCCACCCCTACACCCCTGACATTAACAACCTGAACTGTTGCTAAAAATGGTTTAATTGCAAGTGCACAGTCCAGACTGAACCAGGCTCAGCTGCCTGCCCAGGGCTGGGCTCTAGTACAACTTTTGAAATGGTGCTGAATAGGATTTGGTCCTGCCTGAACTTGAAGCTTAACTGTTCTTAGCACTGCCTCAAGCCACAACCAGCAGAGAGTGGGTGGACCTCTCCCAGGCAGATGAGGCCTAAACTGTCCTAACTGGAAGAAAGATAGGAAGAGGGGGCAGAGGGTGAATATGAATTAGATAAAGTGTTTTTCCAAGCAACAGTTTCTAACCAGAGTTCATGCTACTGGGTAACATGTTTAGATTTCTCTCTTTGGGGACTGTTAAATAATAGCTGTATTAATATATTCTAGTTATTTATGTGTACTGTCCTATGTAACCTGTGTGTTTTATTACAGTTTGCTGGAGGAAATCTATTCTCTGGAATCTCTCAGATAATGAGCACCTTGGAAGACTCCCCCAAGGAAGCAGGTAGTTAAGCATTATCCTAGCCCCAGCCCTGCCAATGGCCTAGTAAATGACCTTAGGTTTCACCTCTTTGTGCCTCAGTTTCTTCATACACAGAATGAGGATGATGGACCTTAACATCTTTGTAAAAGTGCTTTGTGCTGATCAGTGAAGAGTGTCCTGTAAGAACCCCGGGTACTTAAGCCTTACAATTATGGTGATGGGCATTGAGATTTAGATTTGAGAGAGGCATGTTTAGAAACTCCTCCTCCGAAGGGCCCAGCTGCACTTGACAGCACCGGGCACTAGACAGCACCTGTATAACAGCTTCGTGCTCTCCGGCCAATTGGAGTCTGGGAAACAACCACTGGGTGCACTAATTGCTGCCTTCCATGGTGGGTCTGGATTCAGCAAGGAAGGCAGGAAATCAGCAGGTTGAGTCACTCCATAAAACACTTCATTAACCTTTAAATAATTACACTAATAAATTCAAATCAGATGCTGATCTGTCACTCGTTAAGACTCCAAAGAGGAGACTTAGGTCCTGCTTCAAGTTTCCTCTCATGCTTTTGCCTCAAATCTAACTCCATCAGAGGTAGGAGCAGGCAGGGTCTCTTCCCCTCAGAAGGGGTCAGATACAGCCTGGCCTGCTCCTCATCCTTACCCTAAGGATCACCCTTGCCACTCAACACCATGGTAGGGATGGGGCATATGTTCCAGCAGCAGCACTAAAGGAGCTGGGTATGTTCACATGGATTAGGGCACAGAGACCTTCAGGAGGGAGAGAAAAAGCAGGTTAAATTACTTTTACTGTACAGAAATGGCACAGGTACTGTAGCTACTCTGCTGCCAGTGTGCTGCTCCCTCTAGGAGCTGTCCCCTACACATGCTAAAGAGCCTACTACCACAACTACTAGATAACAGCAGGACTCTTAAAGCCCAGGTGGTAACATCCTAGGCATTCTGTACAAAAGGTTCAAACCCAGCTGATGTCCTGCAATGGGGAGAGGCACTACACAAATGGAAGCTTTTGAGCTGCTCCTGAATAATAACTGCGACTCCGTGTGTCTGCTTTAAATAACAGAAGACGCAGCCTGAGAGATGCAAGGCAAGTAAATTAATAATAAGATGCCTTTCTTCCCGCTTTTGTCTTTTCCTTTTATATCCTTGACGCCTGTAAGTGACTGTGATCAAAAGGGACTCAGATTTCCTCTTAGGAACAGGAGTGCAAGAGCATCAGTGATTACACAAGCTGGGAGAAAAATGACAAAGCCCATCAATCTTCAGGCATCGGGACACCAGCCAATCGCCAGCTGGAATCAGGGAGGAGCTTCTTTGCCTTAATCAGGTAGTTGCACACAAGAAGTGGCACTGGTCACTGCTGGAGACAAGAGAGTGGACTGCATTGGATACATCTTCTGACCACAGGAAACCCTGCTGCTACAGAGGATCTCAATTAACCAAGCTCCCCTCCCTGACACATGCACATGTGCATGCACGCACCTACCTCTTCCCAGGAAACAGAAGTGTAGCAAATGAGCCATTTGTATTTAAATATTCATTTGTCCAGCAATTACTTATATGGTGAAATGCAACTTGGCTAGGAGTGAGGAGAAAGAAAAATGTGTGCAATGCCTGAGCTGCTAGATAAAATACTCATCCAACATGCCTGTGATGCAGAGGGAGGACTGTGAGCTATGAAATGCTAGACAGTCCCAATTGACTGGTCCTGTTTTTAGCCTGCTCTGGAATAAGAGAGTGCTGGATTCACCACAGGCACCATAACATCCCCTGAGCACATGACAAAGTGGCTGGTATACATGCCACTTTGCAACCTCCCAGCTGCCTGTCACAGCTGGCCAGAGCAGAGCTCAGGCTGCTCACAGCAAGGGCTCCATGGCTGGCAGCAGCTGCCCCAGAGCCCAGGCCAGCTGTGGTGTGCTGAGCAGAAAGGACCCACATGCCAGGCTCTGGCACACGTGCTGGGGGTTGCCAATCCCTGCTCTGACACACTGCCCACTGCTCTTCATACCATTGCAAGACACTAGCTGAGCTCTTTCTTCAGGGCAATTAATTACTTTTCTCTGAAGACATGGGACTTGCTTTATCAGGAGAGAGGATCCAGGATATGAGCTGAGCATACTCTAGGAGACAACCAGGCTTGACTAAAAGCTTCAATCGGACATTTCTGAAGAACCAAGGAGGACATTTGCTTTCCCTTATGATTTTGGTGTCCCCCTAGTCCGCTACCTACAACGTTCCCAACATTAAACCGATCCATTTGGAATGTTCTGTGGTATATTTTTCTCCCAGAAAACAGTTACCTGGGAAATCTGGCTCGCACTGTGTAAGCACTAGCCTTTCCTGAAGCAGCACTGGTCCTCCAGCCTCCAAGTAGCATGCATACAGCAGTACTTAGGCTTTCTGGAAAAAGCACTGTGCATCCAGCCAAAAGGTTTATGCTCCATCGGGGACCCTCCTTCACAACTGAGCAACCACTGTACCAAGGATAATTAAGCACTAATTAATGTTACCAGTAAGTGTACAAGGTTATAAAGAGCTCCAAGGCATCAATAAAGCTGAGCTAGCAAGGACAACTGGAAGCCATTTATAACCAGGCTGTGAGCTAGGCACCTGCATGATCAAGAAGAACCTCATAAAGCTTTTTATTGAGCAGTCAAACTTCTCTGAAAAGTTTAGCCTGGGAATTGGAACTGCCTTGGACCAAATCTGGGTCCCAATGTATGCAATGGGGCTGGCTTTCAAGGGGCCACAGTTAGGAAGATGTTTCCAGGATTCTCCTGAACAGAGCAACTGGGGTAGTTCAAACAAGCGGATACTGAATGACTATCCCCACATATCCCAGATGCCCGGAACAGGTTCCCTCCAATCTCCTCACTTTGCATCGCCTCAGTGCTAAAAGAAGGTGAAGCAAGACCATGCACCTACAGCAAACAGAAGACCATGAGTGGTGCCCAAGACATGAGCAGGAAAGCAGGAAGAGGAAGAGAGAACGCAGCCACAGGAATGTCTTATGTGGCAGTCCCAGAGCTGGCGTGCAAGGTGCTTGGCTTTCCCTGGCCTTGCTTCCAGGACTGCAGTGGCCAGAAGTGCAGCCCAGTGCCTGTCCACATACTGATCTATTGCTCCAGGCTGGCACACACTGAACATATCACCATGCCTGGCCCAAGCTTGGGTCCAGGTTCAAGTTGCCCAGCAACACAGAGTTTGGCAGACCGTGTCTTTTGGGTGGGGGCAGTGGAAATGCAGGAGGGTTTAACACAGGACAGCAGGGTTGGGTGAATTTCAACAGGGGGACGGGAAGATGCGGACGGAGTCCAACGGTGGGAAAGGGACCGAGTCGCACAGTGCAGATGGCATCAGCGGGGCAGGAATAATGATTTTCCTGGAATGATGATTGCCTTACAAGGCTTCAGGAGAAGGCAATTTTGGATTAGGTACTGCTCTGACACACAATGAGGAGGTACTGCCCATCACAACGAGGAGTCCTGTGTGTCCCCCTGTACTGCTCTAATTTTCCCTGCACGGCTGGTCCCCTATTAACCATGTTTGTTGGGGCTCAGCTTTATGGACTGTGGCTGCTCCCCTGGAGCTCACCAGCACTGCAGTAAAGGCCTTTGCTCCATGTACCCTTGACTGCTATAGTTCCTGCCATCACCATTCATTCTTGCCCAACTGGGTGAAATGGGTGGAGCACAGGCATAACCTACCTACTCCCTGGCACATTCTGCCCCCCCGGATGGGCCACAACTGGAGGTGGGCATCCCTATGACAGAACTGGACCTTTCAAGTCAAGCAGCTGAGGCTCAGGTTTTAAGACTGAAAGGTGCCAGGTTCGATCTCTACTGGGGCAACCTACCCAAGATGCAGGAGGCCCCTATAGGAATTGAACCCACAACCTGAGCAGGATGAGCCCCACCCTAAACAGCCTCCGCTTTGGGAGAGGAGGGCTAAGGCACCTTCACCTCTGCCACAGGTTTGGTAAAAAACATCATCACACCCCATGCAGGGCCCAGGATCCCCAGCCCTGGAGCCTGCTTCACTCCTACCAGCCAGGGCTGCCTCATCAGCAAGGCTCAGTGCCACTGTCTCTCTCTGCTCCTAATGTTGCACTGCCAGTCTCCTTGAGTAAGCCCTATTTGCGTTCCCTGACTGTGATAAATGCTGCTAAACTCTTATTTATCGGGCCATCAGAGCAAGACAGTGTCAGAGGGAAGTGGCTAAGCTGAAAGATGCTCTCACAGCGCAGAACCGCCTGTACGATAAACAGTGTTTAATAAACTGGGCCTGTTTATATTTATGATCTGTTTTCACAGCTCCCTCTCTCTCAACTCTTCTACAAACAGGGCTGTCACCAAGTCAAAGGACCAGCCCTGAACTGTGAGGGAGTCATCAACAATCCTCTGGTGCCACTGTTAGCCTGCTGAGACCTTAATTAACAGCATATTAGCTGCAAAAGACCCATATAATGAGCAGAGCGCTCACCATAAACTTCACCAAGGCAGGAGCAGCAGTGCAAAATGGCAGTATCCTTGCTGGAAATATTGCCATAATTACAGGGATACTCATTGCTTAGGAATAGCAGGACTCCATTAACAAAAATTAACATAATTATTATGGTGCTAGCTGAGCTTAAAAGTCATCTTACATTTACGTAGTCTATCCTGAATGGGTCCAAGTTGGAACAGAAAGACAGAGAGACAGAGAGAGAGAAAGACAGAGAGACACAGAGAGAGAGAGAGAGACACAGACAGACAGACAGACAGACATCCCTGCAGCTACTTCTGGGGTGGAACATACCAAACCCTGAAAAGCTCACAGGTACCGAACAGTGTGTGAAAGGAAATGAAAAGAAAAATCCTGCTCTGTTAAACTTAGGTGATTTAGGCTGGTGGAATACAACTATCTCAGCTGCAGGCTAGATAGGACGCTGGGGCATTATTTTTTTTTAAAAAGTACTGTGGTATCTTTAATGCTCTCAAGCTGTCAGGTCCTTGATTTACATTTCAGTTGCAGCTCAATTTTGTTTCTCTGACAACACAGCGCCCCGCAGTGCCAGGCTGGGACACTGGCTCCATGCTGCCTCTCTGAGAACACCACCTATAGAGCCATGTACCCCACATCCAACAGCATCTGAGCATCTTACTAGGGGCCCCCATGCAAGCAGACAGCAGGACTGCACGCTGAGCAGAGACGCACCTGGAACAGATTTTGTCCTCATGACAACTGGTCTCCTATATGCCAACTCCAGCAATGTGCAGGGGCATAAGGGGAGTACTCCCTCCATTTCAGAGCAGTCTGACACTGCTCATTCTCTCAGACTCTAGTGCTTATTGGCAGGCCAGGATGGAGCTGGGCGCAGGGATTTGTGGTCACACCTGTGCTTCGAGCTGCTCTGAGCTCCACTGGAAGTTGCCTGGGCCCTGCAGCAGATGACACAAAGCTACCTCTGCCCCATCCTTCCAGCCCTCTCACACAGCACAGAAGCTGCCCCTCTATGGAAACAGACATCCAGTTGGGGGAAGGATTGTTTATGTGTTCCCCTTCCTTTCCACACATACAGCAGCACACTAGGGACTTAGAGGGGACGGCAAGACCCTGATTTATGCAGCAAGACTTAGGTCTGGACAGCCAGGAGGAGGCTCAGGCTTGCTCAAGCAAGCTCCATGCCCCTGGCCAAACTGATAGCTGGGATTAAGGATTAGTTCCAGCCTTATTTTCCAGGGGTCCATCCACTGGTCTTTGGCCTTGGTGCCAAGCTACAGCCTGAGGAGCTGAGTTCGAGAAGCCCCCATGCATGGGGCCACTGGGTTTCAGATAAGCCCATCTCTGTCCTAATGCCACAAGCTCCCGCCAGCCCCACCCTCACCAACTAACCTGTGATAGTGACGGAGGCCTGGGTCTCTTCCTGCAGCACAGGGTTCCTCACCAGGCAGGAGTATGTGCTGGTGGGCTCTAGCACCACCCGCAAGACACTTTGCACATCGAAGAGGCCTTCCTCATTGGCCACCTGGGAGGTGGTGACGTTCTCCGTGAAGTTGTTGCCTTGGCCATCCTGCCAGAGGACAATAGCCTCTGGGTAGCCACGGAAGGTGAGGCAAGTCACTGTCACCAGGTCCCCTGGCTTCAGGTTCTTGTTGGGCTCCAGATTCAAATTGGGTTTGGAGTACGAAGCTGAAAGGGAGGGAAGTGAGCTGGTATGATGCACTGGAAGTGACCCAGCTGGCATGATCAGACTGCTATCAAGGAGGTCATTCCCTCTTCCTTCCCCAAGGCTTTTACCCCCATAAGCCATCACCACACCACTGAGGCACACACCTGCACCCCTCCTCACACCTTTGGAAGACAGTGGCAGAGCAAAGCAAAAGCATTCAGAGATATTTTTCCCATAATGCTCTCTGCTGGGAAGCCATAGGCATGTCAATTCCTAGGAGTAAGGTGGACCATCGAGTTGAGTGCAGGAGCAGAGGTGCAGGTCCCCACACAGCTTAAGAGCCTGACAGGCAAAGTTCTGCGCGATGCAGCCTGAGTTCAGAGACTTCCCACAAAGACACAGTTGCCCTGAACCCTCCACATGGGGTTTGGCCTATCTTCTAGGCCCAGTCCCCAATCCCAGTGCACACACATGGTGCCATTTCCCCCAACAGGTGGGCAGGAACACAGCCACACAGAGCAGAGTTTCTTACCCCTAGAACCAAGGTTTCCAGGGGCAGCACATAGCACAGGAAAGGCCAGGGCCAGCCAAGGAGGATGGCTTCTCACCCTGCTTTTTGCTTGGTCTAGGTGAGATGGTTTCATGTACATATCTGCTGGGAGGTATCAGTAGCATGAGCCATCCTGTCACCTCCAGGAGCAATGTTTCTGGGGGTTGGCCCCAAGACCTCAGTACAGTTCACTGAGGCAATCCTCAGAGCCGTTTGAAGTCAGGATATTCTCCAGTGGGAAATAAACTCCATTCCTGAGCCTTCCTGGAGCTTGGAGTGCTGGAGCTCTAGCTCCATCCCAAATGCTCAGTTCTAGATTTGCAGACAAACCCTTGTTCCCACCTTCTCTACCCACCCCTCCGACACCCAGATCCAGCTCATCTTTCGCAAGGAGCAAGACAGTCAGGGATCTGAGGAAAGATCCCTAGGCCTGTGATGAAGGGGAGAGAGGGGTTGCCTGTGAGAAGACAACTAGGGGAGGGAATAGGATAGAGAAATGATGGAGGAGCAGGGAGTGAGAGAAAAAGATTCTGTAAGAGCACTGGAGACTGCATGAAGCTCCAGGTCAATACAGATCTCCCAAGGCGCGTGTGCGTGTGCATGTGCGTGTGTGTGTGTTTGGGGGGGGGTGCTGCAGCACCCTGACCTAGCAATCTTTACAGTGGAAGCCCCTCTCCATCTCTCACCAGCCACCTGCAGCATCACTGCTGCGCTGCTGTAGTCCTGGACTCTGACAAAGCAGGTGAAACTGCCCTCGTCAGAGATCTGCACCCTCCGCAGCAGCAGTGAGACATTGCCCTGGGGCAGCTGGTCGTAGAAGAGGGCCGTGCGGTTGACATAGCCTCCACCCTGGTCGGCCAGCTGATCCTGCCCGCCGGAGAAGCTGTGCACCAGGCGCTTGGTGTCAGTCAACTGCCAGATGAGACTGAGCTTGTCCAGGCTGAAGTTGGCATCGGGAGAGAAGGAACAGCAGAGGGTGGCATCTCGGCCAAAGAGGGCAACCACAGGGTCATCAGGGACCTGGATTTCTATAGCACCTGGGGTCAGAAAGCACACAAACAGGCATAGCAGTGAGACAGGCCCAAAGCTACACAACACTGTGCAAACCAGGGGCCTTAGAGCAGAAGGCCCCAGCGAACAAGAGGTCACCTCATCTCAGCTTCCCCTTCCCCTTGAATGGGTGCCAAGAAATCCTTGGGAAGAAGATGGAGGATGCCTCTGGGGAGGTAGGGATTTACCCCCAGGTCCACAGCACTGGGGTTCCTGTCCATTTCCCTCTCTGCCAATGTTTGCACCATCACTAGTGGGCTCTAACTTTCTCCTTGCCTCTGTCTTTCCCTGGCCTGGCATTACATGGTGCTCTCTCTGCTCATGGGGCTTGCCCTGAAATCAGTGGTAGCTCTGCGGGGGTCTTTCAGGATTGTGATGGATATAATATGCTACCATCAAAATGCAGCCAGCTCTGAGGATGAACATGGCAGCTGCTTGGAAGCCCACAGCAACCCAACAGTTCATGGTAGAAGGTGAAGAACTCCCCTGAACCGCACTGATAGGGCAGGGAGGACAGGATGCATAGTATCTACCTGAATCTGACCTGGACTCTAGAGCTCTTCTGAAGTCTAATGATCACTCATGGTCAGCAGGAGAACGCTCATCTGAAAGACAGTGCTGCCAATAATAAAGCAGAACCCCTAGCAATGGGGGTCACATCAGCGGTGATTCCTGAGGAAAAGCACCCCTTGCTGATGCACACGGATGCTCTCTTTCAGCATGCCACTTCCCTTAGACTTCTCTTATCCAAGCACCAACCCAGCCCATGCCTGCTTATCTTTGAGTGCTTTCACACCCATCCCACCACAAAGAAAGTCCTTTCTGAACACAATGCACACAACACCCTGCAGCCATTCAACCTAAGGTCAGGGCAGGATACAGGTGATCTGACAGCCTTCCTGGGCCAGGAGACTGTTCTCAGGAGGGGTGGAAGATGGGTGCTGTGTCCCAATCCTGTGGCACTGCTGCCCTCAGCTGTCTGAGAGCAGTAGCTGCACCCTCTTCCAATGACAGACCTGCAGATGGAGCTGTCATAGGGGAATCACAGCCATCTAGACCTTAAGATAACCCTCTGCTCCGCTCACCTCTGTATTGGGACGGTATATTTATGCTGCAACTTTTGCCTTGGTGATAATCCTGTAACTCAACCCATGTCAGCTCTGCAATCCTGCAAGCATCAACAGTAAACAATCCCCCTCTACTAGAAACACGAAGGATGGAGTCTCATCTGCTACAGCTCTGCCATTCGCAGGAGTGGGGCTGCAAGCAAGGCAAGGGTCTGCTTTCATACCTGTGGCTGTAATAGGAAGGGAAAGAGGCAGTCTGCATGGTTTTTACTTTGCTCTCTCAATTTCTTCTGAAAGCAGATCAGCATTGTGAGCAAATTGTAGCTGATGCTGCACTGATACACAGCAAAGACTGAAACTTATCACTGAAGCAACAAGAGAAATCTCAGCCCTGGAGGCTACTGTTCACATTCCAGCAATGCCCAGAGGTTCCATGGAGAACCAGTCTCGTGGCATGGTAGAATGGCAGAATCACAGAAAATGATGGTAGGAAGAGAGCTCAAGAGGTCACATCTAGTCCAACCCCCTGCTCAAAGAAGGACCAACCCCAACTAGATCATCCCAGCCTGGGCTTTGCTGAGCTGGGCCTTAAAAACCTCCAAGGATGGAGATTTTACCACCTCTCTGGGAAACCTCCTCCAGTGCTTCCCCATCCTCTTAGTGAGAAAGTTTTTTCCAATATCCAACCTACACTACTCTTGCTGCAACTTGAGATCATTGTTCCTTGTTCTGCCATCTGCCACCACTAAGAACAGTTTAGCTTCATCCTCTTTGAAATCACCCTTCAGGTACTTAACGACTGATATCAAATCCCACCTCAGTCTTCTCTTCTCTAGACTAAATAAGCCCAGTTCCCTCAGCCTCTCCTCATAAGTCATGTATGTGCCCCAGCCCTCTCATCATTTTCATTGCCCTCCACTAAACTCTCTCCTGTAGTAGGCACAGTACAGGCAATTAGCAAGAGAGGATCTCTGCTCCAAATAGCTTATGGACTACACAGATCACACAGACATGGGAAGCAGGAGGAAAAAGAGAGGCATGCTAAGGAAAAGTGACTTGCCCAAAGTGCCCCAGCAGGGTAAAGGCAAGAGTAAAAAAAACAGGTCACTGGACCCAGAACAGTACCACAGCTGCTAGTTGCATTTGGGCACCTTTGCAGGATATCCTCAAGCCTTGATTTTTCCCTGTAAGGCTGCATTGCCTCTGTCCTGACCTCTGGGCTCTGACCTGTTTCAGTCACTTGATTCCAACAGGAAATCCACCTTTCTCTTCAACCCTATTGCATCCCCTTCAGAACCAACAGGTTCTTCCTATATGTCCACAGTTCCCTTTGCAGTCTCAAGATCTCACTCAAATAAGACACTACAGCCCTTGGTGCACATTTGCAGGAAGGAATCATTTTAACTCTAGTTCTAATGGCTCTTTGCTGAATCCTATTTTGTAATTTTCTGCCAGTTTATCATCTGGTAGGCTGTGAATAAGGCACCAATCTACTCCAATGAACACCACAGGTGCAACATTTCTGTCTTTGCAATCCTCCTAACTGCCTTTCTATGGTTCCCTGCAAATCACTGAAAAGAGAGAGAAAGAGATCTGTCAGCAGCAGGCAGCTTTTCCAAGAGCCCACCTGTGTTAAACAAGGACAGACAGCAAATACGGAGAGATGGGTATCAAAGGACGACACAAGAAATATCTGGAAAAGAAGTTTTCATAAGGGAAAAAATGAGGGGGGTAGGAAATATTGTGAAAGGGGAAGAAATAATGGAATAACTAATTGCTTGGGGACTGCAGATGCAGGAAAAGACTTGCAGAGCAGACACAGCAAGGCAGAGGGGAAAATGGAGGCAAGAGAAAAGGAAAAGGCAGGAGAGATGGAGCAAGTCTTTTTTCGTTATAAAAAGTTTGCTCCAATTACCTGTGGAGGCCCATTTCTCACAAGAAAACCACTCTCTCTCCAATCTCTCAGTCCTGATCCTCAAAGGAAACCTACAAAACACTTCCCAGAGATGAGCCTATGAACTCCACTTCATCAACCTCCTGGATACTAAAAATCATAGACTAAATATAGACATTGGATTTATGACATCTTCCTGACATCTGACTCCCCAGGTACTTCTCCACTGTTCACCCTCCTTCTCTCCCCCACACCCAGCCTGTCTCTCACTCATCGACTCCTCCGTCTACATCTTCACTGACTGCCTGTCTTGTATGCAGACCAGCCCAGCCTCTGGCTTCTTTACTTTTCATCCCACCCAGGAAGAGCACACCCAACTGCTGAAACTTCCTCAGCCTGACGAAGGGTTTTTGAACCCGAAAGCTTGCTTAAAAATTGTTTTCCAGTTATTTAAGTTGGTCTAATAAAAGATATCAGATTCACCCAAAGCACCTTGTCTGCCTGTGTCCTTAGACCAACACGGCTACAACCCACACCCCTGCTCTAGATCAGCACTCCTCACTGATGAGGCAGGATTCAGTGGTGCTTCAACTGTTTCAAGGAACCTGGAAGCAATCTGAAAATGTTCCTGCTTCCAGAAATGGAGAGAGAGGTGTCACCGCTCTGGCCTCCTGCCACACTGCAGCTGCCCCTGTCCTTGTCTTCAGACCCTAACAGGTACTACCTCAAGCAGCCACTTGAGATCTTGCAAGGGTCAGCAACATGCACGACAGGGTCAGGAAGCTCTGTGCAACTCCTTGGGCGCTAGATGGCACCAGAGGTTTGACTTTAGTGTGGAAATGCCATGTCAAGGAACTACGGTGATACCTGCCTACGTCTCCTACCTGCATCTGCCCTGGCCTTTAAACACAGAAACACCAAACCAGCTAGACTGTGTGAATGCATCAGAATAGGATTTCCTCTACGTGGTGCAGTGCCATTTAGCTGCCCCTTCTATTCTAGCCCTAGGGTCCTTTCTGAACTGCCACTGCGATTCATCCCTGACCTGCAATTCATCCCCGATCTGCGGCCGTCTCTACTGTCCCACCTCCCACTGAGTGTTTGAGCACAGCTGTAGCATCATGGATTTGGCTCTGCTTTGTCCTCCTGCTGTGAGCAGCCCCAAAGCAGCACAAAGGCGAGTGACTCGTGACAGGCGAGTGTCAGACAGCCCAGAGCCTCATCCACACAGCGCAGAGTCTCTTCCCACAGCATCACCGGGGCACCATCAGGAAGCAACTTGAGGGGGCTGGAGGCACGTGAAGTGAAGTCGTTTGAATTCAGTTGGGTCTTCCTGCCCCACAGGATTGGGCACGGGCAGCAAGAGGGATCGTGTGACCTTACAGGGCCTCCTGATGGGCCAGCCAGGGCTGCCCAAGTGTGGAGACACCAAAGGAGAGAGCTCTCATCTGGCAATGCTCCTGCTCAAGAGCCAGTCAGGACACAGCTGCATGAGTACAAGCATGGAGGCCATCAGTGTACTCAGCAATGCTAAGACATCCTGAGGGGCTTGCCATGACTGGGCCACTGCCTTACCTCACCCTGCACCTTGAGGGAAAGAGGGACCTGAGCTACACCATGTGCAAGAGTGGAGCAAGGAACAGGGGCGAACGCTTCCCCAGAGGTAATAATATCACCTCTCTCCGCAGCTGCCTCAGGTTCCAGCCACTGTTTGCTAGCACAGAGCATCTCCTTCTACCCCTGGGGTCAGGTCTACACTGCAATGTCTTGTCAGCGCTAATGTCAAGCAAGTTAATGGCTCCATGGATGACACTGGGATAGGGTCTGGCCCAGAAACAGCCTATGCGGGATGCACTTCTCAACCTACACGTCTCATGCCCTCTCCGCCCAGTCCCACTTACCTGCCAAACCGAATACCAGCAGTCCTGGTATAAGCCACAGGCACGGCATCATTGCTTCAGCAAAAACCATCAGTGAAAGAAGGCGAGGCCTTCTGGGAAAAGGAATCTCCCCTCTCACAGCAGCTCCTCTGAGCTGAAAAGAAACATGCACAGAAAAAATCAGCATAAACTGCACAGTAACTCAGCAGGCTCTGCCAGGACTCCTCAGAAACAGAGCATCATGCAGGATGCAGACTAGGCAGACCTGCCACATGGGATGAGCCCAGAGGTCCATGTAGTCCTGTACACTGTCACTTATTATCTACTACACCTGACCTGACATTAGATCTACACAGCTCAGGATCCCACCTTTCCACACTAGATCAGAGCTTTGCTCTACCCTATTTGGCCTTGAAAAAGCCACTCCCTCTCTCAGGGATAAAAAGGATGTAATAATCCTTCTGTTGGCTTGCCTATTTAGGCTGCCAGTTCTTTGAGCCAAGGTCTGTTTCTCATTAGCTCCATATCCAGGGACCCTGATCTCAGGGAGGCCTCTGGTGCTACTATAACCCTTCTTCCAGCAGTAGCTTGCATGTCCTTCTTCAGATAGTTATTTGACAATGAACAGCCTGCCTTAGTTACACTGGCTTCTCTCCCACATGCCAGGACTGCCCAGCTTCAGGTTCATCCTAAGCCAAAGAAAAGAGAAAGATTCCTATGGACTTCAGCTGACATCAGAGCAGACTCTGGGGGCTGAAAAACCCCTATGGGCTTGGCTGGCATATGGTGGTGTGGGTGGGGGGTCTTCGGCATGATTTCCAAGCCATGAATGTCTTCTCTTGTTAGATATTTCTCTCCTCCCCTCATTCCTTCTCCATTGTTTCACTCTGGGTACAGCTTTTCCCAGCCTCTCCCAAGCAGAGGCAGGACCCTGCTACTAAAATCTCATTTCTCTCCTCCAGGAAACAGTATTTGCCAGCTCTCATCATTTTTTTGATATTCGTGGCTTGCATGACTCTGGCAGTCAAGTGAACACATCAAAATCACAGCTTACTCATTCTCCCCCATCCCCCCAAGCCAAATTCTAGCCTTCTTGTTGAAAAGCGAAGCAGGGAAAGTGTCCCCTAAAGGCTCAAAAGCCAAAAAAGCAAATAAAAAACACACCAAAATATTATTCAAAAACATCTCAAGATTTTTAAGTTAATGCCATGAATTTTAGAGGGCCTGACTCAAGATCTTTGAACCTCAGGGTTGGTGAGGCCAAGGAGGTTTAGATATACCCAGAACTAGGCCCATCTCTCAGGTTCATCTTGTGAGTGCAGGACCAGGTTGCCACGATGATGGGAGCAATAGAAGAGAAAAAGGAGGCAAGAGAGAGAGAGAAGTGATGCCAGGTTGGTCCACAGGGGAAGCAAAGAAGAGTCAAGGCCTTAAAAGCTTTGTAAGGCCAATGGTGCTTTCTTCTTTTTGTTGGGCCAAACCTAGCAGAAGCCAATGGATGTAGAGAAACTCAGCCCACCCACAAGCACCAGTTTTGTCAGGGCTGCCAAGGGGGCCCCAGATATCAGTGGCAGTTTGCATTAAAAGATGGACGCATGTTATAGGGAGATGCTGAGACCATCTGAGAGGCTTGCATGGATGTGCCAAGGCAGCATGGTTACAGAGAGCCCTAAAGAAAGTCACATATGAGGCAGAGGGACAGTGAGGGAAACTCACTGAGATGGGCTCTGAGAGGCAGTCCTCATGCTGACAAGCCAAGGCTGCAGTGGCTGAAGAAGCCACATATGATAGTGGGATCTGACCCCCTACTGAGGCTGCTGGTCACAGACCCTGGAATCGAACTGCTACCGAAGGCCTGTATCTCCATTTCCTGACCATATGCCCTTCCAAAATCCCAATGCCGTTAGCCCTCTTCTCCCAAGCCTAGGCAACCCAACTCCACAACGCCAGCAAACCAACTAGTCTGTCCCATTGCCATAGCCTGGTGGTATCTTCTGCCATCCCCCATCTGGAATGAGGAGGTGATGTTCCCAACTCCTCGAGCAGCTGGACATTTTGGTTGGGTTTCATTAGATCAGCAGGGATTTTGGTGCCATGTCAGGGTGGGGAGGAAATTATAGAGAGTGCAAAAAAAGCAGACGGAATAATTGAGGAAAATTAGTGTCTTCCCTGAACCACAGCTCTCAGCCTGGGAAGCTGGTGGCACCCATGGAAAGCAGAAAGCATCCATAGACAGGGGCAAGGCACGCAGGACAGCCCAGCTTTCCAGTGGATTTGCAACCTGTTTTCCTTGCTGCTAATCTTTTGGCTGGATTTTTGGTGCTCACAGAAGTGAGGGCTGGAGGGGTTTGGCTGGAGATCCAATACACGTGCTATGGACAGGTGGACTGCATGGTCTCAATGAAGGGGTTTGGCTGGAGATCCAACATACATGCTATGGACAGGTGGACTGCATGGTCTCCCCACACACCTGAGCTGTGATAGCCCAGAACACCCACATACACACAGTACAATCAGTGTACCAGATGATGTAGAACATATAGAGAAGCCAGATAGTCTCTCTCCTGCCTTGTCCTCTGCATCTAAATGCCAAGCTGCTGTAGTGACCCCCAGGTTCAATAAAAACAGGTATGCCTGAATGAGAAAAGTTAAGGAACAAACTTTAATTGTGGAGCAGAAGGCAACCTCTCTGCAGATCCTCTGTCTGGCTCTAACTGATGCAACAGAGGGACCATCTCTCAGTTCTTCCAACTCCATGAGATTTGACCTCTCCCTAAAATATGCAGGCTTCCCTGAATCCACTGTGGAAGGATCAGTTGCCCAACATAAAATGGTTGGGACAGACATAGTGGTGGAGGGCTACATCTATCATCTCTGCAAGGCAGAGCAATAAAGAGCAGGCAACCAGACAGTTGTTCTCACTGAACAGCCTGATCCCACTTGACATATCAAAGCCCTCGCCCTCCACTCCTGCATGCCTTCAAAATGTGCAAAAATCTCATATTGCCTGTTAGTTCCAACTCTAACTTTGGAAGCAAAACAGCTACCAGGACCCAAGGGTTTCAACCAGGCCAGCTACACATTCACTTCCCCGCTCTTCCTTTTCCTATGGTCCCACAGCATCTTGTTGCATGCAACCTGCTGTTGCAGTGGCCTCTCAGACAAAAGCTCTGTTCACTGCCAGTACCAACATTGTCTCTTGAGAGACTGACCAAGCTCCCTGAGGGCAAGTGATGGGAAGAGAGCACTCAGGCTCTGGGGGAACCTGGACACTGAGGCTGGGGGTCACAGATCCTAGCCCATTCTCCTGCTGGCACAGACTACTTCATGGAAAAGGGCAACCCAGAGCTGGAGGCTCTATCCACAAACTTCCCAGCTCCAGAAGGATCGCCAGGCAGACTGGAAGCTTCCCACAATACCTCAGAGATCTTATTGCTGTTGGATGTACTTCATGGTTCCACCTTGGCAGCAACGGGAGCTGTTTTTGGGTCACAGCTTGGGTAAAGTGGTATTGTTCCAAATGCACCTTCGTCACTGTAGCTCCTGGCAGCAGAGGAACAGCCACATCCCTTTCAGGTGTCCCATACAAGAGACAAGTCTAGGGTAATGCTTCCTTCATTCGTCATGGACCAGCCCCAGCACCTTGGCCAACCACAGAAGCAGAGCCCCTGCATTAGATGACTCTAGGTGCCAACAAAAGGAGCCCTGCTGAGCGAATGAGCAGAAGAAAGGCCTCACTCTGGGAAGCAGGAGGTGTTCCTGGGAGCACGGTGGATTACTCTTGGGGATCTGTGATGCAAACAGGGTGGGTGGACAGAGCTCCTGATCTGACCACTTGCTCCAAGTCCTGGGAGCTACAGGGGCTGAAGGGAATAACGGGGTTTTCAAACCCTCACTGTTCCTGTATGGAGTTGTTTCTAGTCTTTTCTGCTTCCATTCCGAGTGCTTATGCTGCAGCCCTGACCTAGGAAGGTAGGGGCAGAAACCTGCTCTCTGCTCTATAAAAAAATCTTACTACCCATCCTTTCTGGTTTCCGCCTGCCACAGCTGCAGTGAAGGAATGAGGAGCAGTGAAGGGGATGTTTGAGTAATGACCCCTGTGCATGACATTGGCCTGCCTTGGCCCTGCAGGCTGAAGACACAGACTGCAGTGCACAAGGGAGGCTTCCCTACCTTTCCCACTCTCTGCCAAGCCCAATACTCCCCCTACATCTGCCCTGCCTTCCATTTCTTCCCCAGGACATCTGGGTATTGGAGAAGTTGTGCACCCTTTCTGGAAAGCAACGGGTACATGCTTCAGAGTCCCTCGTACAGGTCTGTGGGCACTTCCATGGCTATGGGTATGCGTGTACGCTTCAGTGAGCAAATGCAGCAACTTGGAAAGGGGACACACAAACGAAAATCAGGAGGGTCTGGAGTCCCCAGAGCTAGACAGACAGCTAAGAGACACCATATCACTATATAGGAGAAGGTAGCTGATGGGACTCTGCTGGATAACTTCAGCAGAGCTTCATACATTGCCCAATTGTTAAGCTGTCCATCCACAAAAGTACACAGTAAAATCCACCAAGACACAGCTGTGAGTCACAGTGACCAAACACAGCTGCTTCGTGTGCATATCCACCCACAGTAATCCAGGGGACTGCCAAGGGTTCCCCGAGGCCGTTCTCCTGCTGGGCCTGACTGGGGCAGCAGTACAGTACACTACAGATGGAGTTAGTTCCACGTGTTGGCAGAATACAGAATATCCATGACTGACATCTAAGATGGCAGAAACATGCCCCGGGCCTTATGCTGGGGAGAAAAGATGCCACGGTCTTGCCCTTGCCCTTGGCCCTTGCTACAAACACTGCATTTCTGCTTTCAGCTGAATCCAGGAATGGAGCCAGTCCCACTGCCCTGTATGGCTACAGTGGGTAAAAGCTTCATCCCACAGGCTTTCAGCAGGAGAGGAAACACAGGCAAACCCATAACGCATAAGGTAAGATCTATGGGGTGGCTGCCACTGCAGCCAGCTAAAGGCTGCAACCAGGTTTTCCCTCTTACCTCCCCTGTGCACAGGATGTCTGGAGCTCTTGGAAGCCATTAGGTCTCTCCCCATTAATGAGACATTTCCTTGACTGCCACCACATCCTTCCCACACAACCCACCAACAGAGTGAAGGAAGGGCTATGCCACAGCATCTGCTTCCTCTGCTGAGATTCCCTTACACCCCCACCCCCTTTACCTCCAAGCTGCTTTGCATAAGGAAAATCCAAAGCCAACTCGCAACTTCAGCTTGGGTCACATGCGCAGCAAGTTGGGTGGGCCTCAGTTCGCTGGAGGGAAGACTTCAGGTGCAGTTGCCAGGTTCAGTTTAGCACAATTCTTTGTCACAATGAGCAAGGCCCTGCACAGAGCTGGAATACAAGGGCAGAAGGAAGGCAAGGCCAGATGTGCATCAGGAGAAAGTTGGGGAAAGAGGCCTGATATGAGCCTAGCTGGCTTGCTGTAGCCCAAGAGGAAAGGTTCCTGGCAGGACCCTCTCCAACCCTTATTTAAAGCTTGGGACAATGCTGCAAGCGTAAAACAGCACATGTGTAAGAGAGCACAGAAACTCGAGCAGATAGTTTGTTTTGTTGTGAATTAAACTCAGCTGCCCTCATAACTCCCTCCATTAGGATGGACCATGTCCTACTAGATGCTCTTCTCCATAACGAGTTTCCTGGATCTAGTTACTTCCTCACTGGAAAGTCTCAGCTGTAGCTCTGGGGTCTTTCAAAGGGCCCAGTTCTGCCCCTTAAATAGCAATAGCTAAATGTCCACTTACTTTCATGGGACCAAGCTTGGGCCCCCAATATGCTTTCCAGCCTTAGTTTGATTTCCTGTGTAATCAGAGCCAGTACATGCCAGGAGGCAATGAACAGACAGAGCAAAGATTGGCCGCTGGGCTCCTGTGAAAAGCAGCATTCACCTTTCATACCAGCCCCCCCGAAACCACATCTACAGCCTCTTTATTCAGCAGGTCTTGAGCATTTCCATGTGTTGGCTGGGACAGCGTAAAGCAAGCGGCACCCATGGGAGAGCTTCCAGCAGCTCTATGGATGGCTATGTATAGCAAGCCCAGGCAATGAATTATGCAGGGCTTTTCCAACGGCATCCTGAAGGCCCCAGCTGAGATCAGAGCCCCACTGTGCTAGGTGCTGCATAGATCCACTAGGCAACAGTCTCTATCCTGGAAAGCTTACAGTCTAACTAGTTAAGGTTTCAGCAGTAAATGAGCTGTCTCTAGCAACCACCTAATAAGGCCTTCAGGAGACTCACAGCGAGTGTAGTTTAATGTTTAATTAATAATTCCCTTTCAGGGCATCAAATGTTTGCCAATTCCTTGCCAGGCTTCTGCCAAAATTCACGGGTGCCTTCAACACGTAGCTACTGGCACCCAAATAAATGGTTAGCAAGGGCCAGTTCAGCACAGGACAATAATGAGGTTCAGCACTAAGGCTAGTACTGGTTCTTACGCAATGGCCCAGAGAGGGAGGAGGGAAAGCTTGGGCTTCTTCTAGTCAGGGGTCGCAAAGGGGTGGTGCAGCACTGGTCCCAGAGACTGGAAAGTCCTAGATACTGCAGAGGAAGGAAAAGAAACCCTATAGAAGATAATCATAGTATAACTCGTCCCAGGAGGAACTTTCTTTTTAGCTTTGGGCCAACAAAGGTTGCTTTATGTCTTAAAGCATGAGGGCTTTCAGATCCAGTCCATCTAACAGGGCGTCTTTTATGCACAGAGAGAGAGAGAAGGATGAGGGTCCCAAGCCCCTGCTGGCCCAAAGCTAGGACAAAACTTCCCCCTAGGATGAGTTATGCTATAATTATCTTCCATGGGGTTTCTTTCACTTCCCCTGCAGCATGTGGGACTTTCCAGTCTCTGGGACTGGTCCTGCACCAGCCCTTTGCAACCCCTGACTACCAAAAGCCCAAGCTTTCCCTCCTTCCTTTTTCAAAGCTTGGGCTTTCTATATCAGGGGTTGCAAAGGGTTGGTGCAGCACCAGGCATGGGCAAAGCAGCCTGCAGGAACACTCTACATCAGTGGTTCTCCATTTCTTTAGACTCAAGACCCCCCTTAGAAAATGCCAACTCTTAGCTCTGGGGTGTTGGAAGGCTCTGATGGGAAGCAACCAGTAGAAGGGTCAGTGAATGGTGAGACCTGAATCATTCCTTTGACATGGGACCTAGTTTGGCCATCAAACTCAACAGCTCCTAAACTTCCCTAAAGATTGGATTAGGAATCAGATGTCAGTTTGCTAGCTTTGATGCAGCTCAGATGAGAACTCAGCTTTCCCTGACAGCTAGCTCTCTATTGACAAATCTGCTTCTGGAGGAGACCTAAGAAGTCAATGAGCGAGTGTAAGAGAGTTATCAAGATGATCTGCTCTAAGGCCGCAATGGAGATGCACTATTTACCAGGACACCCCTAGGAGTAACTAGGAATAATGGCTACAAACTAGAGGAGAGTAGATTCAGGTTAGACATTAGGAAGAAATTTTTAACAATAAGGGTAGCCAGAATCTGGAACGGGCTGCCGAGAGAGGTGGTGCTATCACCTAACTTGGAGGTCTTCAAGAGGAGGCTAGATAGGCGCCTGGCTGACCTTGGTCCTCTTTCCTGCCTGGGGCAGGGGGTCGGACACGATGATCTTTCGTGGTCCCTTCTGACTCTATGAATCTATCTATGAATCCTAAGAACGGCCCATAAACGCTGGCTCTTAGATGCGCAAGGTTCATAATGGCCATAATCCCTTTGCAGAATCAGAGCCTTGAGTACAAGGCATTTTACATGTCATTGTCACGGGGTCACGTAGGTGCCCCATGACGGGGATTGAGATTGACAGAGCTGCCAATCACCAGGGCAGCTCAGGTGCCGGTTGCCAGGGAGACCAGGCAGGTCAGGTGGCCAGAAGCGGGCAGGGCCAGGCCTTTATAAACAGCCCAGGCCTGAGCCTGACCAGCAGTTCTCTTCTGGCAGCAGGAGCAAGACCTCTGTGGCTGAGCTGAGCGGCCTGAGCTGATGGTTGCAGCCTTGCCTTGCTGACTGGCTGTGATGATGCTAGGGATGAGAACACCCTGAAGAGAGGTAGGGTCAGAAGCCTTAGAGGGGCTTGGAGTTTGCATTATGAGCGGGGAAGCTCTGTGTTGCTTATGTTGTAGCCAGGTGGTTCGGGTTTCAGTTATAGTTACACCGGAGGACCGGGTGAGGCTGCAGGGGTGAGAGGAGGCCTCATGGGAGTTCCCCAATAACCTGGGGGTCCCGGGTGCCAAGTAGTGGTACAGTGAGCGGTGCCAGGGGGGCACTACTGTTTGCGCCGGAGAGGTGTGGGGTTTCGGACCCCAGCCTGGAAGGGCGGTATTTTGCCCAGTGGGGCAAACAACCCAGAAAAGGGTCAAAGGGCCAGGCACGGCTGCGGCCACCTGAGCCCCAAGCGTGGAGAGCGCGGTGTAGGCCCCAGAGTGGGGCAGCGGCCGCGCGTGGAGAGCACGGCGTAGGCCCCAGAGCGTAACAGGGCGGCGGCTACGGGCCAGGCCCGGGGGCACCAGGTGGGTGACAAGCCTGGCGTGCCAGAGGACAGGGGACCAAACAACACCCAGGGAACAGCTGCGAGGCCTGGGGCGTGCTAAAGGGGAAGTAGGAGGCATGCATAGCCCTTAAGGCAGGGGGCACAGAGGTACCCCATATGGAGTTGAGGTAGGAACACTCACACCATTCACCAGGGGGATGAAGGCAGCCTTCCATCTAAACCTATTTATCATCAAAGATGTGGCGGGCGAGAATCCGAGGGTGCTGAGTCCACCTTAAGTGACGGTAGGGGGCGCTAGGGAGTTCACAGCCGCTCCTAGACCCCACTCCCTCACAGTCATAGACAGAGATGAAAGGACAGATGGACAGAGCAACACTTCACTGCAAGTGACAAACTGGCATCTTGTTTCAACTCAATGGAGTGAGACCAGTGACAAGCCCCTTTCTCCTTCCCTTGTTTACTTTAGCTCCTGGATGATGGAAATGCCAGATGACCCGATCCCATGTTATTTTGGGCCTAGAGCACTAAGAAAAACCCATGGAAAAGGTAGCAAAACACACCAGACAGACAGCTGGGTGAAGTGTGGCCCCGTGGAACTCCAGTACATAACTCTGCTCTCTGGTTCCCATCCACTGCACAGGCATGGTCCATTTCTTTATTTATAAATATAAATCCTTTATTTAGTGACTGCAGTGCCATTATTATACCTCCTGGGTGGCACCAGTCACAGAATCTGAGCCTCAGGCCAATGTCCTGTGTCAGGGTACCAAACCATAATAACCATCCTAATGGCACAGCCAAACACCCTGACCTGATATGAGGCCACAAAGGTTTCCATGAATGTGGCACAAACCTAGAAATTTGGCTCTTCATCTTCTTCAAATGCATTAAGGCAATGGTTTTCAACCTATGGTCTGCAGACCGCTGGGGGGTCCACAGACTGTCTCTAAGGGGTCTGCCACAGATGACTATGATCAATCAAAAGTATGCAAATACCCACACTTACAATTCAAAGGGGTCTGCACTTCTATTCAAAATTTTTTTAGGATCCGCAAATGAAAAAAGGTTGAAAACCACTGCATTCAAGTCTGTATGTCTGCTGAAAGCTGCATCTTTATCACAGATGCTCCCTTTCCTCCTGCCATTCAACTCTAGATTAATTCCAACTGCTTTTGTATAGAAACGATTTATCTGATCTGAAGCATTTTTATGCAAATAAGCCAAAGTAGGCACAGAACAGCTCAGTCATAAAGAGGTGCAATTTCTGCAGAACAACTGCTTCAGTAGCAACTTAGCCATCTCTGTGTTCAAGTTAAAAGAGATACAGTTAAGGACCAATTTGGGCTGCCCATCTTACAGTTCCAAAGAAGAGCAAGGAGATGGAGCAGGTGAACATTAATTGTGCTGTTTTGCTTTCCCCCGTTATAGTATGACTGTTTTAACCCTACAGGTCTTACACAGCATAAAATCCTCTTTCTGGCACACAGCTTGGTCTGGATGAGCTTGGTCCACAGTAATATGTGTGATAGACACCAAATAAATGTCTCGGCTCCAGGAACAGCCAAGTGGCTGGGATTGACAGCTTGGCTGCTGCAATATGCAAAGCATTTGAGGGCAGTATCCCGATTCAGTGAGATTTGCATGTCCACATAAGATTACAAACTAGTACCGTTACCAGCTAATGCAGTGATACTCTGAACGTAGCTGGTGCTCTTTGCTTGCCATTGGCTGTTCACACGTCCCCTGACTATCACTGAGCTACTGGAATGAATTTTTCAGCTTTGCTGGTTTTGGAACAGTTAGTGCCTGGTTTGATCTAGGCGGAAGGGATAGAAAGGATGAATTCCTGCAATGGAGGGCTTTTCACGTTGTTCAACAAGTGCCCCAGTATCCTAGAGAGGGCTGTCTACAGCAGTGGTTCTCAACCTTTTTAGACATGAGGCACCCCTCCTTAGATTCAAAGCAACCCCCCATAACATTTGTGAATTAAGCGGCACTCCATTTCAAGAACTACTTTATTTATTACAGTGCTTACCTCCTTGCAGAGGTGCCAGGCACTGGGGCGAGGGGAAGAAGGAGAACAACTAGGCAGGAGAGCCTGAGCCTGCTCTTATCTGCTTATCTTCCTACATTTCCTGCAGCACCCTTCAAAGAACCTAGTGTCATCCTTGTCAAAAATCACTGGTCTACCAGCTGGAGCACAGCACACTGTGAACAAGTGCACCTACGTTGCACCCAAGTTGGCCTCTCTCCCTTACCAAGTCCCTGCAAAGCCCTGGGTCTCTCTGCTCAGCCCCCTCTATCCAGGAACCACTGCCTTTTCCCCACAGCCCAGGAGCAGTAACTATTTGCAAAGAGGTTTGCAGGCAGCCAGAACCAAGCACTGCGCATGCCACCACATGCTGTGCACTGACATTTCCCTTCCAGCAGTCTAATTACAGCCCCTATGGCTTCATCCCTATTTTTGCCACCCTAGGAGTTGGCTATTTATAAATACACGTATTTATATTTAATATTAATGTGCTATGTTTTCAATTCACGGCAGTTCCTCTTTCCTGCCCCAAGGCTTTGCTCTTTCCCCTACCATCCTGCTGGTTTAATCACTCTGTTTTCTGCCTGCAGTCAGCCAGCACATGTTCTCTGGGCCCACTCATGCCCGCACTCACCCAGCCTTCAAACAAAGGAGTCTGCTGCTAACCACAGTCAGTCACCCCCAGGACAAGGAAGCAGCCTGCTGCAAAGCAATGCCAGGTATGCATAGCCCACAGGCACAAGGAGACTGAGATGGGCTGGGCTGCAGTACAGCCTTGGTTGCTGCAGTACCTAGACTTGGCAGCTCACCTAAAACCCTGCACCCCAGCTCCATGTGGAGGGTCCACCTTGAACCTAATCCAACAGAGCTCCCTCCCCACCATTCACTATAACTCATAGCAAACAAGGAGAGTCCATCCTTTGCCCAGCCAAGGACAACATTGGCATCAGATCAAGGGGCTTTTTGGTTTTGGTTGTACTCTTTTCCCAGTATTTGGCTGGCCAGTATTTGGGGCCTCGAGGCCTCATTTCCTTTAGGAGGAGGAACAGACAACGTGACTTAGGTATAGTCCTTGGTGCAATCCTAATTACTTCCAGAGAATGGGCACAAAGTCCTGACTCTCTGAACTTGGTAAGAACAACCAACAGCAGGCAGTTTCCTTGCTTCACAATTTCTGAACCTGCCTTTCCAGCCAGTCTTGCATCCCAAGGACTTTTGTCTCTGCTCACGTTTAAGGCCTTGCTCATAACTGTTTATCTGGCTTTCCACTGGCTCTTCTCTTTGCTCTCCAGTTGCTCTTTCCTGGCTCACACAACAGCTACAGCCAACCCGTGCCTCAGACCTTCTGTCTGCAATCAGGCCCATGGAAGCCAACTTACTCTTTCCAAACTCAGGACTTCCCACTATCCATTGCTTTGGGTGGCAGCCCCCCATTGCTTCCAGCTGTTTCACTTCCAAATGGATCTTACTTGCTCCTTTTATTTAGCCTGGATCCAGGGTGCATCTATTATAATAATGTCCATGATTGACTGTAGATCAAAGCCACCTTCAATAGCAGTCATTAATACCTTCCAGCATCACAGCATTATGGAAGCACCTGGCAGTGCTAGTGTCAGATCACAGTCCCATTGCTCCAGGTGCTGTTCATATAGCGGCCAAGTTGGCAGACAACACATAAGGGACTAAAACAATGAACAGCAGGGGAAAAAAGGCACAAATAGATGCAGTTTGAGCACAGCAGCATGCACGAGATGATGGCAAAAAAACTCCCAGTCTCTGCAGAGGGTGATGAGTCTCCTGCATGCACAGAGGCCTGTAAGGAGACAAAGTCCTTGCCACAGAGTGCACAGTCTACATGCACAGGGTAAGCAAAGTCTAAGAAGGGCAGCAAGGGGAAGGGGCTGGTCCCAAGTCACACAGCTTTACAAGGATATTCTGCAGCACTGACCCAATGCACTGCAGGCACCACAGTGATGCTACAGGACTTCAGCTCCTACTCAGGGAATGCCCCAGCACAGGCTTGCATTAAATACGAGGCTGCAAATTCTCTTTCCATGCTGGAAGTTCAGCTCCAAGCCTCCCCCGCTTTGCACTGCCAATCTGCAGCGATTCCCTGCTACTACCCCCAGGTAGCAGCAGAGTGACCCTCCCACCCACACTGCCATTTCACACAGCAACCTGCACACCATGATTTTCTACATTTATTTTTAAATCTCCTGTGGGCTTGCTCAGAGATGGAAAGCAAAGCAATGCTGCTCCACAGCCCTCCGAAAGTGCTTGCCACCTCAAGTGCCCTACAAAGTATCCTCACGCCCATTTTACTATGGGGGAAACTGAGACATGGCAAAGATGGAGGGACTTGTCCAAGGTCCAACTGGAGGCTTACGGGCTGTATCTCCCATGGCTGCTGCTGCAGGAGTCTCTGGGCTCCCCCTCCCACCTACAGACTGCTTCTTGCCCCGGCTGGAGGGTAGGGCAGTGCAGCCCATGGGGACCTGGGGAGCCTGTGCCTGTGTGATAGGGGAGGGAATCACACTACTCTCAGTGCCCAGGCAGTAGGGTAGAGGAATCATGCTCCTGAGACACCGTTCCCACCATCCTACCCACTGCATCACATTGCCTCACAAGCCACAACTGTCCTATCTTGCTGTGATGGGCTAGCTGGCAGTGACCTAGCCCAGGGGTTTTGAAAGGGTAAAAGATGATTGGAGGACTTGGGATTCCCTTTCCGCACCAATCAGTCCCCAGACACTCCCCCCCCCCCCCCCCCAGTGTCCCAATTGGCCTCTTGGGTCACCTGGAGGGGGATAAAAAGGGCAGCGTGGGCTGGCTCAGGGAAGAAACCAGTGAGGGATAGCAAGGAAGGAGCTTCACAGAGCTGGCAAGAGCTGAGCCAGGAGGGCAGGAGCAGTGCCCCAGAAAAGCCTGAAAGAGCAGGACCTGCAGGCAGCAGTGGGACCCTCAGCAGCGCAGCGTGTGGAGAGGCTCCCCACTGGGCTCCAGGATCCCCAAGGAAAGGCTGCAGCCAAGAAAGGCTCCCCCACGCCAGGAAGGATCTGAGCAGCGACCTGAGGGGTTCCCAGCTCTGCTTCCAGCTCCTCCAATCAGAGGCCAGGCAGCTCCACATGAGGCTGGGTTCCGGGAAGGTCAGGACCCCAGCAGGCTGGACTAACGCCACCAGTGGTGGCAGTGTTCCTCCCTACAATGTGGGGGATCTGGGTTCAAGTCCCAGCTGAGGTGACTTGGGATGAATGAGATAACAAGAAGTAAGTCTTCTTGCAGTGTTAAGGGACCACTGTGTTTTCTCCCCCTCCAGGTACCAAGGCCCTATATTTCCTCATCATTTTGCACCTTTTTTATATTTTACCAACCCATATTGTTTGTTCTGCTGTTTGTGTTTTATATTTTGTTAACCCTGTTTTCTGTCAGCGATTGTAAGTGTCTAACCTTTGTTGAATCCTGCCCCCTTGGGGCATTGTAGTGTCCACTATCCCCTCTGATTTATGCCTGTTATGTTCCCACTGTTAAAAGGTATATGGTTAAGTCCCCATTGGTGGTCTGGCTCTGCTCTATAGGCGGAGGAGAGTTCCTACACCTCCCACAGCGCTTGTGCACCTGCTTTGATCCCTTCAATTGGAGAGGGGGTACCTCTTGGAGTACTGCCCGGGTTACATTAGAATTGCTGCATAAGCATTTGCAGTCAGTGGGAGAAGAGCAGAGATGACACAGACTCTCTCCTCCCCCTTCCCTTCCTTTCTTTGGAGCACAAGGCTGGCCAGGAATAGGTTGGTGGTGGGGTTTTTCACCACTTCCCTGACACTGGATGAGAACAATTTTTTTCTAAATCTGGCCACAAAGGAGCCAACTCCTCCCCCTCCACCAGTCCAGGAGGCAAGCAGCAAGTGAGAGAGGGTGATGGGGCACCCCTCATCACACTCAGCCCCTGCTTGCCTCGAGACTAGGAAAATGTGAGTTACTTCTAGGTGGATTTGCACTTGAAACTGTTCCATTTAGCAAGAACTTTCACCGATAGAGGCATTCGCTTTGGCTGTGTGCCCCAAAGGATGACAAGGTCAAACAGTTGCAAGACCATTTCAGGCTGGACATAAGGAAGAACTTCTTTACTGTCCGAGCCCCCAAGGTCTGGAATAACCAGCCATAAGAGGTGGTTCAAGCGTCTACATTGCCCGCCTTCAAGAGAAATTTGGATGCTTATCTTGCTGGGATCCTATGACCCCAGCTGACCTCCTGCCCCTGGACTTGATGATCTTCCAAGGTCCCTTCCAGCTCTAATGTCTGTGAAATCTGTGGGAACTGGAATGACCCCACAGGGATAGCAGCATGGCTGGTGGCTCAAACATCAGGCTGGGAATCAGGAAACCTGGCTCTAGCCTCAGTTCTTCCACTGCTTTGGACAAATCATTGTTCTGCTCTCTGCCTCAGTTTCTCCCCTTTGGAGCAAAGCAAAATGGTAGGAGTCAGTCACTGCCCAGAATACAATTTCTAACTCCCTTGCATGTGACTAAGTAGGAATTAATGCCAATTGAAGTGATTTTAGATGTAGGATTGGATGGTCCTCCAAAATATAAGGCACTGGACAAAACAAGGAATAATTCAAGGAGACTCTATAGCAAGTATTATAGCAGAGGTTAGCCTAGATGACCACAGTGGTCCCCCTATCCTTACAATCTATGAATCCAGCTAGGCCCATTGATTGCTACCACAGACGATCAATCCTGTGGATGGCAGCACTATGGATAGCAGCATTTCTCCATGGTGCCAGAGGAACAGGGAAGGGCAGAGCAGCCATTGAAGCAGGATTCCCCTCTACCTTAGGAGGCTACATCCCTTTGGCTCTGCAGCTTCCAAGCCCTCCCATCTGCAGAGGTGGTTATTTGGGAATTCTCTATAAAACCAGGCTTATGGAGTTTCCTGGCTCTCTACTGCACTCCGCGGAAGAGAACGATCCCTGTAGGCAGCAGTGGGTGCTCAATGCTTTCTCAAAAGTGGGTGCCAGGTTTCCAATGGGGCATACAGAAACAGTGGCCACTTGGGACAGTGTTGGGTATGAAGCCACAAGATCTTGGAGGGGAGAACCAGGCACATCAAAGCTGGAATCAATTTAAATACCCAGAGAATGAGTCATAGGTGACATGTAGGAGGGGCCGGGGAGGACATGACCCCCCGAGAGTGACAGCGAGTGCTTCAGCTGGTAGGGGGGCACGGAGAGTGTTAGTGCCCCCCCTTAAACTGGCCATGTTGGTGGCATGCCACAGGCGCACTTGGTGACTGGCTGCTGGAGGACAACTCCCTCCCAGTTGCTGGCTGGCTGCTGGGGGGCCCCACCCCCCCGGTTGCTGGCTGGCCACTGGGGGAGCCCCCCCCAGACTTGGGAGGCACCAGTCACCCATGGAATGAGTCCTAGTCTACCTCCAATCCCAGCCATGTCTTCTGAAGACAGATCAAAGACACGGAAGTTGTGTGCTAGGAAAGGAAATCTTGTCCCTCTAGATCACCAACTTAGTGTAGAAAGATAATGAATGATTTGGTGGGTCTCAACTGCTGGGAAAAAAGCATCACAGTCCAACCTGGAAATCAGTTTCAGAAAGACCTAAAAACTGAATAGGTATCAGGATGAAATTCCCTTGTTCTCACCTAGATGCTGTCCCTCCAGGCTGCAGGAACACCGGAGCTGTTACAGTGAGTGAGACTCTGGTCTGCCCAGTCCAAAAGTAGCTGCTGCAGGGGAAGAAACCTGTGGGTAGCCACTGAATGACCTTCTCATCCCCCAAAGGAAGATTTAGCAAGCCCTTTGCTTTCCTGCCAGCATTATTTTAGATTTGTCATGATGAGAAATGCCCAAGCCTTTTTTCAAGTGCTGCTGCCTCTAGGCTCTTGGCAACGAGTGCCACAAGCTAACAGTATGAAAGAGTAGTTCCCTTCACCAATTCTTGGCCGACTGAAAGGTTGGGAAGCACGCGTGAAAGTCAGCACTGATGCTGTACCTGCTCTGCGGATAAAGGGAGGACTTCAGATGCCAGCTGGCATCTTTCACCAGTGCTGAAGAAAAATGTCCATCCTCTCCAACAGAAGTGAGTTTTTCCCCTATGCTTTAGCAATAGGAGCTCTGTCAGATTCTCCAGTGCTTTACTGCCTATCTGGCTGGGCTCTTCATCTTTCCAGAGCCCTCATAACATTTTTCAAAAGCATTAGATAGACAATACAGAACCACCGGTCTTGTAGATACAGACACAGCAGTAAATAGAGAAACGCAAAGCTTTGGCACTGGTCACATCCTCCAGTTTGCCCAACACCACCACGTTGCCTCCTCACCCTCCAACACAGCTCTGATAACTTAGCTCAAGAACTTATCCTGCTCATCTGAAGGACAAAATGGCTGAACCACCCGAAGAGTTCCCTCTCATCAGGTTTTGTCAGGCTGTATACTGTTGTCCTTTATGCTCAATAAATCGGTGAGCTGATGGGTGACCTCCAAACTCTATGACTCATTCTCCTTCACCTCAGACTCTGCTTTCCCAGTGTCCAACTGGGAGCCAGCTGACTGAGCCTCAGCCCAAACTAGGGTTAGCTGATGCTAGTTGACTGATGAAAGCAAATGGGGCAAGTGCAGAGATGGCATAAGGAATCCTTCCAGAGTGCAAGACCTAGAACAAAGAGTCCAGTTTTTCCTAGTCCCATGGGGTGCGAGTGGTCAGAAATTCCTTTCCTCCATTCATCTGTACTTAGGGACAATTCTCCAAACTGTCGGTCCTACCATGGTGATCCAGATATCTAGGACCTCTGAGCTGGGTTAGATGGGGCTTCCTCAAGATCAGCTGCAACTGCAGCCTCTGGGTGTCAACCTTGCTCAGTTGTATTAACTGAGCAAATCCCATTTTTATACAGCTTTTTTGATGAGCAAGAATTTATACAACATGAGTAGGGCTATTGAAATCTGCCCCCCATAAGTTGACCAATAAGTCGCTTTGCAAAACATGTGCAAACAATTTAAAATCTCAGTAAACGTGCTTTTTACAGAGCATGTGGCAATTATTAAACGTAAGCCACATGCAACAACATAAATCACTAATTTTCATGCACTGCTCACCAGAACACAGCACAAATTCAGATTTTCATAGAGGAGCAGGGCATCTATCTTCCTTTCCGGAGAGGACTCCACCCTCTGTGAAAGTAACACACCGTGTTTAATGGGTGTAACACTATGTTTAAAGACACCCATCCCATGGAGACAGCCTGCTGGCATCCAACGTATACCCTGAGGAATGTGAATTACCAGCCTCTGCCCCCTCAGATGATCAAAGAACTCCATAAGCTGCGACTAACCGGCAAGTGTCGCTGAACCAGCCGCAACTAAGAGCTATAACTACATGCAGAAACCTAGTGCGCCACACACTCCCCATAAACAAGTTTTCCCTACATTGTAAGAGGTCCACGGGAATTTACATTCCACTTGCAATGTTATATTGCAATAAATGATGGCAGTAGGGAAACAGATGCCATAGCTCAGGGTTTCTCAGCCCTTGGGTCGTGACCCAAAAGTGAGTCACAAGAATATATGAAAGGGTCGCAAACAAACTTTACAAATGGAAAGTAGAAAAATGTGGGAAACAGCGGCTTTTCCCTTGCAGGCTGGCAGAGGTCCAACCTGCGAGGGGATGCTTGGGGGCCCCCATACCCCACACACCCATGCCACACACATTGGGGGCTGGTGGCGGGGGGCAGTGGGTCGGGAGTGAGGGGCATTGGTTTGGGACTGACCATAGATGTTTACAAATGGGTCATGGTACAAAAAAGGTTGAGAACTACTGCCATAGCTGACAGTGGACCAACCTAGGAAGTCCTGAAGGACAGCAGAGGCCTGAGGTCTTGGCACTGAAGATTCTGCTTCCCCTCACCCTGCCAATGCATGTAGTATGTTCATAGGCAATCAAGTTGCAGGTGCCCTCTACAGAAAAGAGTGCTTCATTGCAACTCTGGAGGAAAACCGTGACATTGTGGCATTGCATTAGAACATGATGAAACTACAGTAAATTCTAGTCACCTGGCTGGAGGCAGAAGTGACGGGAGGTGACCTGCAGAACTGGTGGCACCACTCGACTGGAGATAGCAAGAGCAACCACCAACCATGTTCTGTTCCCTGCAGGTGAGTGCCTCTAGGGTTGGCTCTCATCCCCCAAAGACGTTCTTTCTGGGAAAGTGCACCTTGTCCAACCACTCCTGCCGATACAGGGAGTAAGGAAACAACTGTTTCCTTTAGTACAGTGGCTCCCAATCTGTGGTATGTGTGCCACCACTGGTATGCACGCAGACAACCTGTCAGTGGTAGGCGTTAACAGATTTATTATAATTACTTTATATGACAAAAATTTGCTAGTGGTACTTAAGGTTGTATCATTTTAAATTGGTGGTGCACAATCCATCAGAGTTTGGGAACTGCTGCTTTGCTATATTTTATTTTACATGGATGAAATCCTGAGTGGTTCATGCATTTGTTGTTGGCAGCAACAACTCTGGAAACCGAAGGCCTCTGGTCACCAATAGAGTACAGCAAGCTTCTCTAATATACATCTAAAAAGACCAAAGTTAGGCTAACAGGGGAGTTCATTGCCCAATGCCATTGCAGTCACTGGCATCTCTGCTAAGACTATGAACAAGGGAACAGCCAGCACTTGCTGTCGTGGTGGCTCGTGAAGCAGACATTTGGCCACTAGGAAGCAGACTGCAGCCACCAGGTAATCTGTAATCTGCTAATTATTTATGGTTCAGGAATGTGAGCCCTTTTTTTGCAGGGGACATAAGGAGACAGCCCTAATTGTCCAAAAAAATCACGAAGCTTAAGAAAATAATCAATATGGAATTTGATTTCTTTGTGTCTTGGATTTTGAGCCTTTAAGGCAGGGGTGGGAAAAATATGGCCTGCAGGCTCATGCCACACTCCCACCTGTACCTGTCAACGGCCACCACCCCAGCCCTGGCAGGTTGCACCCATGACCACCTGGGTACTGCTCATCTCCTCCTGCCTCCAACAGCTCCTCCTCCTCCTGTGCTGCTCCAGGAAGCAGGTAGCAGAGGGAAGCCATAGGGATGCATGCCTGGATGCCCAGCCAGGTGGCAGGGGAAGCTGCAGCCAGGCAGGTCCTGCCAAAGCACGCAGGGCTCCAGCTCCAGCCACTTTCCACCCACTCAACCACCCAGTGCAATGAGCAGCTACTTGCAGGTGCCCCCCCCACCCTCCCTACACACAATATACAAGAGTAAGACTTTATTTTGAGCTATTGTGCAATTGCCTCTATATACACTACTCAAAAAAAAAATAAATCAAGGCAAAAATTATTTTTTGTAATGAAATGTTTTAGCAGTTGTTTGATTTTTAGTATATGATTTGTTTTTTATCTATACTTTGTTAAAACGATATCTTCTGAAGATTTCATGTGTGTGGCCCTTGACAGCTCACCAACACTCATTAAATGGCCCACCAGCCAAAATACTTGCTCACCCCTGCTTTGAGGTATGTATGCTTGGTTCACATGTTCAAGCTCTTTTCCACAACCATGAAGCTATTTATTAAAGAAATACATGAATGCTGAGATTCTCTCATATTCACTTGTCTCCAAAAGCTGGGGTTATCAGTAAATCAAGTCTGTCAGATGAAAGCTCAGCATTTGTTCTAGATTGGATTGTTCCTCTGTCATTATCTAAAAGATCCAATTCTTGGAGAGAATTTTCTATTTTCATTTCCAACACAAACCCTCCACTGAACAGCAAAAGAAATGTTGGCAGGAAAGAGCTTGCCTCTAAACTGTAGCGAAGTAGGCTGTCTCCCTGAAAAAGGATACGGGTCCAACAGAGTCTCTTTTTGATTTTAGCTGCATGCAGGCTGGGAGGGCAGGGAATGCCGGGAGAGGCAAGTATATATAAAGCAGACATCTCTTCAATAGAGAATTGGGATATCAGGCTTGTTTCTTGCTGCTGGGAGGGATAGACTACAGCAAATTATCCTTCTGCTCAGAGTCTAAGGCCTGGGAATAACCATTTTATTGACAATAGGCTTGTTGTATAAAAATCATGGGCTGGGGGGGAAGGCTGGAAGTGATGTCAGGAGTCATCTAGCCCAACTGCCTACTCAAGGCAGGATCACTCATGTCTAAACCATCCTCAGAAAGTGTTCTTCTAACCTGCTCAGCAGGGGAACTAGGGCAATGCTAATTTCCAGCCACAGCAGGGACAGGATGTAGTTGTTAAAATACATTCAAAAGATCCTTGGTGCATTTTACATCTATTATGTCTAGCCCCTTCCCCAGCAGACACAGAAAACAGTCAGTCACCATCCTCTTTCTAACAAACCTTTTTGTATTTGAAGACCGTTACCAAAGCCCCTTCAGTCTCTTCTTCCCCAAATGTATAATCCCAGTCCTTCCGATATTCTTCATATGTCAAGTTTTCTAGACCTCTAATCATTTCCATTGCTCCTTAGTGGAATATTTTCAATTTGCCCGTGTCTGTCTTGAAGTGCACTGTGGTATATCCTTGTCCGACTGTGCAATGTGCCACTTGAGCTAAATAAATTAAATATGGCATTTAAAAAAGGATTTAAGTTAACATCTTTGTGACACCTCCCCTCCTTGCCTGAGATTTCACTCCTGTCCTTTGATGAATCCTCCCCTACCCTTTTCCCAGCATTTTGGGAACCTAGTCATCACCCATCATCACAATATCTGAGCACCTCATAGTCTTTAATGCATTTCTCTTCACAACATCCTTGGCCACAAAGGTTGAGAAGGAAGATTATTGCCATTTTACAGATGGAGAATTGAGGTACCACAGCATATTGAGAGGACAGTAGACAGATTTTGGCTAAGGACACAAGAGCAAAACTTTTTTATTGAAAGGACCTTGAGCTCCTGAAGGCCAGGTAGCACCCAGCCTGAACACGGATGCCCAGAGGCCATGTACAGGGAAGAGCTACAGCATGACTGAAAAGGCAGGGTGTGTCTTCTTCTGTCTCTGGGTGCTGAGTCCCTGAGAAGGGAGGGAAGAGACCAAGACCCTGAGGCACACTGCACTCTCCTGAACCTGGTGTAGCTGCCATGCTGCGACATACTTAAGAAGGCTGTTTCCAACTGGAAGAAACAGCCCCTGTGCCTATCCAGCACGCCAGAGGCCACTAATAATTCAACCTAATCCCCGCTGAGGGTTTTTGTCTCAGCTGAAAGCTTCCAGCCTTGGAAAGTCTGAGCTGATCGTGTATATCTGGAGAGTCAAGTTCTATCACACCTGATGCTTGGAGCCCAACGTCTTCTCCCCTAGGCCCTTAGCACCTGAGCTCTTCGATCCTTCCCCCACGTCCCGATGGAAGAGGCTCCATTCTCTCTTCATTGTTTCAGTCACCAGAGACATGCCAGTGTTTAATACACTGGTGAAGCACTCTCCTGCACTGTTATTCCAAACAACTATCAGCCCTTCTGTGCATCTTGGCTCTGAATGAAGCATCTGTGTTTGAAACTCATTGAGGTGGGGGAGAAAAAAAAAATGATGGTGTCATCTGGCTGCCTCTTGCCAAAACCACAGGCAGGGATTGATTTTTGGGCCCGAAATCCTGGCCGGGTAAATAATGCCCTCACTGATCTTGTCTACAGAGTGTGGGAGGAGGAGAGGAGGGGAAAGTCGGGCCCATGGGGCTACGCCTGCAAGATTCACGTGCTGGATGGGCCTTGGAGAATGCTCTCTGTGGTCAGTCGGCTCTGAAAACACACAAACCGCCAAAGCAATCAAAAGAAACCAAAGTGCTTCGTTATTTAAGGGTCTGCACATTAAGGACAGGGCACGATTCATTAGTTAAGTGTCCATGGGGTGCTGTGGACTACCAAAGCCCCCAGTCAATGCACAGCCCGCACATGTTTCACAAACAGCCATGCTGAGATGCTGGCTTCCTTTTGCATCCGGCTTGGCCTCCTTCCTTCCCAAAGTATGACCTTGGTAAGCAGCTGGCTCCCTCCAGGATCAACCTCCGGCTCTATCTCCCTCCCTCACATTCTTATTTCCTCCTGCTGTGGCACAAGGCAACAAGATGCAGGAAATTATATTCCCTCTAGTTTTCCTGCCGGAAACAGGCACCAATTCTGGCCAAGTGACAAACAAACCTCTGGTGGCTCAGAGATCCCCTACCCAATCTTTGTCCCTTTTATAGAAAACTGTTCCAATGGAGCCAGAAATGCATGCAGAACAGCTTCTCCAGAGCCCTTTCTATACTTCCCCTTCACATCTCAGAACTACTGGCAGGAATAGAGAAAAGCCATTTAAATGGCCACTGTCCACTTTGATCTTTTTAGTTGGCAAAGTATCAGAAACTAGATTTTTTTAAAGCTATCCTATTCAGCAATACCCATCTTGGCAGATGTGATAAGGGGATTTTGTTGTCTTGCAAATGATTCCCAAGTCCCTGGGTGACCCCGAGACCATCACCACTCATCATGCTGTGCCATTCTGCCCTTTGGAACTGGACGGTGGTATCCCACAGGCTGGATGAGAGGTTTGGGGCTGGCCCACAGACCAGATCCCACAGGCAGGGTCAGTTCACAGGCCAGATCCAGCATGGAGCTGGCACCACTAGATCCAGCTGTGGAGCAGACCCACACACTGGATCCAGCTGTGGAGCAGACCCACATACCAGCCCATTCCCATATGCTGGATCTGGCTGGAGCAACTCCGCATGCTGGTCCAGCCCCACCTGTAGCCCATGGGGCTTCCTACAGGTCTGGAAGTTTGGCAGCATTAATTGCTGTGGCTTCCAGAGCCAGGTTAATTAATGCTACTCCTACCCCACTAGCAAGCTTCCAGACCTGTGGGGAACCCCATGGGCTAGATGACATGGCCCCATGGACCAGATTTAGACCCTGGGCTGGAGGCTGAGTACCACTAACTTCAACTGTTTTCCCCTCTGATCTTATTCACTAACAGGAGTCTTGGGAGATATCTAGAGTGCAATCATGAGATACCTAAACTAGACTGGGTAGTACTCATGGTAACAGAGGCTACTTTACAGCTGAAAAGCAACACAGCGTAGTGTACACTTTGTGGTTATCTGTAATGAACAGGTAGGACCCTGAAACAGAAACGTAACTTTGAAGTTAACATTTTTTAATATCACATTCAGCCTAAATTCTAGATAAAAATTCAGCTGTTATTTAATCTGACTCAATCCCCTGGGCTCTGTGTGTCACTCCAGACACAAAGGAAATGGTTGGAACATTTCCACTCCCCATTCATCCTCCCAAAATGCTGAGGCCAGCAAACATGCTGATGAATAATCTTAACCCACGGGAACCCTAGGCAAGAATTTTTGTTCCGTCTCAGAATACATGGGTTTTTCTGGGGTCCATTTTCCATCTTCCAAGACATCCAAACCGGCCTGTGCCCAGAACAATGGTCCTCAACCAGTGCCATGTATCGGCAGCCTTACAAGCTCTGCTTCTCAGGCAGCAGCACAGTCAATGTTTCCCAGAATCATGATCACATGCACTGCACTCGAGAGGTGCCAGCTTCCAGGAACCCAACAGGGGACTAGCCTGGTGCCTACCGCGCTGAGCTGCATCCTGAACAAAAGCCAGAGACTGCCCCCCCAGCAGCAGAGTTTCCCAGGCAGCCACGGCTCCTAGCCAGTTTGGTATGAAAGATGCCCCAATGCAGCTGAGCCCTTTCACAGCAGCCACCAGCAACCCTGTCCTAGGAAACTGAGCCTGCAGCTGACTTCATGCTCTAGGAGCAGGAGCCCAGGAAAATCTCTCCGACCAGACAGAATAGTGTTGGGAGGTGGAAAAACTGGAGGAGCCCGGCAGCTCTGTAAGGGCAGAAACTGAATGGGGCTGAGCACAACAGACCAATATGAGTTGAGGACCCGATCTTGAGAAGAGCCCACATCAGCCTGCGTTGTACTGCCAGCCCTGGACAGGAACGCCCTGGCAGTGCCTCCTCCCCTGCCAGCACCTCAGGAACCTCCCTCAGGCTGGCCATCCGCCCACTCTGGGCATGGGCCAAGGGCCCGCGCCTTCCAGCACGGCAACACCACAGCCATGGCCAGCAGCCACCCAGCCCGGACTGGCCCGAGACCCTGCGCTCAGAAGCGTTTGGGAACTGCAGGACTCTGAACACTTCTCTGCCGTCTCCACGAAGAAATCGGTGGGATCCTCTTCCCTCCCCAGTCAGCCATGCTCCGGGGAGAGTCAAATTTCAGCCCAAACAGTGAAGTTAATCAACTGTTGGATTGGCCCCGCACGCCCCGCAGGCGCACACTCTGCAGCTGGTGCGTTAGGGGTCAGGGGGCGCACACAAACAGTCAAGGAATACAAACGCCCAACCCCGGCCTGCAGAGCTTTCTGCTTTGCAATCACTGCAGTGATTTAGGAGCACCCCCTAAGTGGCTAGAAGCCTTCCCAATACGGCTACAACCTGGCCACCCCCCACTTAAGTGGCTTAGGATCCCCAAGTTGTTTAAGAGCCCCGCCCCCCACTTAAGTGGCTTAGAAGCCCCCTCCACCAGGTGGCCCTGCCTAAGTGGCTTAGGAGCCCCCCCAGCAAGTAGCCCCGCCTAAGTGGTTTAGGAGCCCTTCCTAGTCCCGCCGAGGCGGGGCGCCCTTGGCACCGGGACCCGCTCCCGCCCGTCCGCCCCGCACACGTGGCCGCCGCCGCTGCCGGCTCCGAGCTGCCCCACCCGCCCGCGCCGCGCGCACAAAGGCCGCGCCAGCAACTCACCCGCGGGCTCGGCCGCTCCCGCTCGCGCCCCGCTCTGGGCAGCTGCGCGGGCCCGGCCCGGTCCGGCCCGGCCGGGGAGGGGAGAGCAGAGCAGAGCAGAGCAGAGGCAGCGGGAGCGGGACGGGAGCGGGCGGCGCTGCCTTTGTGGGGAGTGATCTCATGGCGACCCCGAGGCCGCGCCGCCCGGCCCGGATTGGCTGCGCCGCCTCCTGCGGGATGCCCGGCGCGGCGCGGCCTGGCCGGGGGAAGGGGGAGCGCTGCGGGGGCGGCTCCGGCCTGCACCTCACCGCCGGGCCCTCAGGGGTCCCCGTGCCCTTCCCCACCCCCGGGGGGCGCTGCGGTGAGGCTGCACCAGTGGGCGGCCAACGGCCGCACCCATTCCCTGAGGTGAGCCGGGGTAGAGCAGCGTTGGGAGGCAGCGGGTCGGGCATGGCGCGGGGTCGGTCCCGCGAATGGGGCTGGGGGGTCCCCCGCCGTGCTGGTGACATCGGCTGGCGGGGAATAAAGACATGCCAGAGCAGTTTCTCAAAGGAGGCACTTGCACACCAGCTCCTGTGCTGGATCTCCTCCTCAGCCTTCATGCTCTGAGAGAGGTGGTTACCAAGGTGCAGGCAGGGCCACCCTGTGCCCTCCACCTCCCAGCCTACAGCCTTTGCAGCAGCCTGCGGCTAAACCCAGATGCGGGTTTTCTCCTGCCTTTTATACTGGGATCCTACAGAGGCACGAGCAATTGGCCCCCTGCATAGAACCACAGAAATTAAGGGCTGGACCTCGAAAGATCATCAAGTCCAGCCCCCTGCTCTGGGCAGGGATACTGCGGAGATCAGATGATCCCAGCAAGGTGTCTGTGCAGTCTCCTCTTAAAGACTTTCACGGTTGGGCACTGCACCACCTTCTTGGGACATCTATTCCAGATTGTGGTCACCCTTACAGTAAAGAAGTTCTTCATTTCCAACCTGAAACCAGCCTCCAACAGTTTATGGCCGTTGCTCTTTGTCCTCCTCTGGGGTGCCCTAGTGAACAGTTTCTGGTATTCACCACTTACATACTTATAGACGTCCACCAAGTCCCCCTCGGTCTTCTCTTCCCCAGGCTAAACACTCCCAGATCCCTTCCTCCAGGCCCTTAATCATTCTTGTGGCCCTTCTTTGGACCCTTTCGAGATTCTCCACATCTTTTTTTGAAGTGCAGTGCCCAGAACTGGACACACTACGCCAGCTGGGGTCTCACCAGCACCGAGTAGAGAGGAAGGATCACTTACTTAGCCCTGCTCAGAACACGTCAGCTAATTCAGGGGCAGGCAATTATTTTGGGCAGAGGGCCGCTCACTGAGTTTTGGCAAGCCATCGAGAGCTGCATGACAGGCAGCCAGGGCAGATAAATATTAATTTTCTAAATTTTTTAGATGCCCCGCGGGCCGGATAGAATGACCTGGCTGGCCGCCTCCGGCCCCCAGCCCACATTTTGCCCACCTCTGAGCTAATGCATCCCAGTATGCTATTAGCCTTGTCGACTACAGGGTCATAGTGGTGGCTTGTGTTCATCCTGTGATCAACCATAACCCTGAGGTCCCTTTCAGCCATTGTGCGGGTGAGGACCTATGAAGAATCCTATGACATGACACCTTTTGCCCCCAAGACAATTGGGCTAATTCAAGTAAGATTCTATTCAAGCTGTGGCTAAAAGCAAAATTAGCCTAAAAGCATACAACCAGGTTGATTCGGATGTGAGCACTTTGTCTGGCAGCAAACCCCAGACTTAGAGGGACAAACCCATTGCCCCACATGATGTCCCTGTGACTGGGCCATGGAACAATTGTGGTTAATTCAACTTAATTGCCATTTAAGGCCTTGTGCAGACGTTCAGTTTCTCCTGGGAGAATCACTGCTCTCCCATGAGAAACCACAAGTGTACAATATTTAGGGCTCCTACAAATGTGTGGGGAGCCTTCTCTGACGCACTGGAAATCCAGTATGTGGGAGCAGACTTGATTAATCAAGTCTGCCGAAGCACAGAAATCAACACACTTTGGCAGCCTTCTGCATCTCGTATATCAGCATCTTCATGCTCGAAAAGTGGCAGTGAGGCACTTGAAACTAAAACACATTCAATGAGCTTTAGTTCAAAGCACCTCACCGCCATTTTTAGTGTGGGGACACCGATACACTTGACACAGAAGATTCGCTAATTAGCAAGTGCACTAATTTAATTAGTGCAGCTCGCTAATTTAAGCACCCAGCACCGCATCCCAAAACACCCTTTTACTCTGGGCTTTTTCTCCCAGAGTAAAAATGGTCATTCCAGGTGAAAAATAACCTGGGCACAACCAGGGTTAAATCAATTCTGGGAGAGTTTCTCCTGGGAGAGTGAATGTCTGTACGTGCTAAAAGCACAGGCTGACCATGGGTAGTTTGGGTTAGCCAGTCACGGCTGCCCTCTGCACTGGTATCATCTGCTATCATTTGTTGCCAGGCAGACTAAGGAAGCCTGGAGAGCATACTGAGACTTGTGCACAGGACCTTCCCCTGGCTGCAGTGTCAGCCCTGCAAGCTGTCCACCCTTCAGGGCCCCAGCATTTGATTGCCTGTACACAAGGCTCTAAGTTTTGGGCGGGGGCGGGGGGAGGTTCCCCACAAGATTAAATCTAGTTTACTCAAGATTAAACTGCTCCCAGTTTATTGTATGTGTAGACACACCCACTATGGAGGACGTAGGCTGGGAGCCCAATTTTCACTTCACCTCTGGCACTCACTTGCCACAGGACCATGACCAACTCAGGCCCCCACTCCATGCCCCGCCTGCACATTTTGGCTCCTGATTCTATTCTACCCTTCCCTTCATTCACAAGGGGCTGGAGAAATCCAGCAGTCAGTGGCTGGGTGGGCTGTGCTCTGATATAGCGAAGCAGAGGATGGTAGCAAAGTGCACAATTTTGTGGGGAGGTTAGAAAGGGTTTGGGAATCACAGTAAAAAGTGGAGGTTGTAAGAGCTGACAGAGTGGGAGCCCCAAAATGTAGGGAACTGTGCAGCCATGACTAGCTATGCTTACAAGGATAGGAGATCGAGGCCTATTGAAAACACACTCAGAGCAGAAACCATTTGCAAGGAGGAGGGTCATAGGCTTTGTGAGTTCACCTGCATTGAATAACAGGAAACTGGATGCACTTCACGATGGGGCTGTACTGCATCATAAGCCAGGAAAATGGCCCAAGCCTCAGAGCTTGGAAGAAGCAGTCAGGGCTAGGAATGGTTAAGAAAGGAGTTTGTCTGCTCTCTAGGCCCAGGTTCTGGGCAGGGGGAGACCCATCCCTTCAGGGAGATGAGGCATTGTCTACAGTGGAAAACAGCAAAAAAAAAACAAAACCACATGATGCAAGAGGCACAGGAGTGAAAACTCCTCCTTCTTTGTCCCCTACCCCCCTCCCTACACTTGTTTATACGGTAGATGCTGTGGATCAGCTGGAGGAAGAAAAATCCTATGGGATCCCTGCAGCAGGTGCATGAGCTTTGTTTCAGCTCTCTAGGTCTTCAGAAATGGGTTTCATCCTGACCTAGTTCTGATGTAGGACTTGGTGGGGTAGGTTATGGTCAGATGTGGTCCAGGATGACCTAAAATCGGAGGTCTCAGACCTATTCATGGAGTTCCAAGAGTAGAGGAGAGCAGGCGAGAAGTGGAGCACAAGCTTGAACAAGTTGCCTGGGTTCTGAGCATCCCATGACCCACCCTAGCCCTAGGGTGCTATTCACCACAGCCCTTGCCCCTGTCTCTGCCCCACTCCCTCACTCACTGTGGGGGCCTCTATCTGTCCCCCCACAGCAGCTTACCTGCTATGGTGGGCAGCGCTCTACACACAGCCAGGATGCTGCTGGCTGTGGCTTCATGTCTGTGTCTGCACACACTCTTCTCCTCCCCACACTGCAGCCACCCAGAGCCTGTGCCTGAGCTGCCCTGCAGCCCTCTGCACTGCCACTGCTACCCCTTCTTTTGGTGGGCTGAACCCCATTAGCCCCGGCCTTCTACCATCTATGGTCCCAAGATAAAAAAAAAAAACCCACGCTGCAAAGTAACAGCATAGAAATGCCTTCATGTGCAATGTGTGGCAACACAAATGGGTCTACAGTGCAATATACTGCATGTCTGCGCTCATCTGGATGTGCTCTACGACATGAGAGGAGTGTAGACATATTCCTTCCCCCCTCCCCAAGTGACAGACACACAAACACAATGTTCCCTTTCAGCTGTAGCCATGAGTAATCTGTTCTGTGCATGAATGTACATGCGGCCACAATACTCCACCCCCGAGAAGGCTGAGAGGTACAAAAGGGTCCGGTCATACAGTGTGAATGGAGGGTAGGGACAGAGGGAGATCAAATGGAGAAGGGAAGAGAAGAAGGACTAAGACAGGAGAGACAGAATAGAAGGAAGGAAAGGGAAGGGCAGATAGCAAGGGAGAAAATAAAAAAGAGTAAGTAGAGGTTGGTTGAAGTTGGAGCGCTTTATAATGGAGGTGGTAACATATAGAGGTGATGTATTTCTGTCAAAAAGGTCTGTGTATATGGTGTTTTTCCTCAGGGAAGCTTGATTCAGATGCAGATGTGTGTCTGTGTATCAAATATATTTTCCCAAGAGAAATGGCTTCTTGTTTTTAACCTGTTTTCCAGCGTGGCTAACAGGTGATAAGCTCATTCAGTATTACCAGCTCTTGAATTATTATTGTAAGTCTCATGCTATCTGGTGTTTTTTCCTTAAAGACCCAGCTCCTGGATTCAGATGACTAGGTGTGTCTTGTGGCCGGTCTAATCATTGGCCCACTCACCTGTCTAGGGCCATCCACCCACCTGCCTGACCTTTGATGCAACTGATAAATAGTTATTCACAAGGTGGGAGGCTGCTCATTCACTGCCCAATGCTAAGGGCATAATACAGAGCTCCACACCATCCCTACACTTTGTCCCATGCCTTGCAGATGTCTTCACTGTATGGCTCAGGCCTCACAATGGGCCTCACTCTATGTCTGCCTGATGTTCAAACCCCACCCGGATCCCTCTTCCTCAGGCAGTCTGCTTTACCCTCATTCTGGACGGCAGAACTCCCCAAGCCCTTTTTCCCTCATGGCCTCACTGGCCCTGGCTTTGCCTCTAGGCAAGTCAGAACTCCTAGCCTCTAGCCATCCCTTGCAGTGGGCTCTCTGGCCTTTCTACCAGTCTGGTTCTGGCCCCAGCATGGACCAGTGAGGTTACTTTGGGTAGGTACTGAACCACTCACCCTCACAGTCCCATACAGGTCCACCTTCTCAGGCCCCTCCCAACACAGCTCCCCTTCTATTTAGGCTGGCATATGCACAGTCCTTTGGGCCCCTGCATACAGACATACTCTACACAGCCCACTTTTACACACCTCACCAGGGCTCTTGGGCCTTACACCCCTTGGGTCTCAGGCCTGATTACATGCCTGAACCCCTTGCCTGTCCCCTGTATGGGGTAACCCACCAGGTCATGGGGGCTGAGGCTTTCCAGCACTCCCAAATCTCACCTTTCACTGGGGAGACACTGGTGTGGTAATTCCTGGAGACCATCCTGCCACAGGCAGCCCCACCACACCATCCAGCACCAGCAGGGTTTAGTTTTAGGTCACGTTGTTGTCCTGTAGGGTCAGGCCAACTCTCAGGATCTCAATAGTGTGCTGTTAGACAGGAGAGTGTGACAATTGCACATATACAAAACACACAAATCAATTAGGTGCATATACACACACACACCGTCCAACTCAGGCACATACACATCCAAACCAGCCTAGGCACATGCATACCTATCACCAATTCAAGCACATACACCCCAAAATTAGACAAAAATCAATTGTCCAGACCCACACACTCAGTACACATACACAAATCACTAATTTGTATATCATGCACACAGTGACATTAATATATATACATACATACATACATCACACCCACTCATACACACAGGTAAGTTCCTAACTTGGATGGTACAGTATGTATGTGTGTGCTTGGGGTACCTGAGATACTTGGGGGAAGGTGAATGTGAGAGAGAGAGTTAAAGTGTAGGGAGTAAAAGTTGCCAGAACTGGGATTAGAACTAATGGACTAGAGAGAAGCTTGCTGAGGAACTGAGGCTTGGGTTTACTTAAGATCAAGTGGCCCCAGGCTTATGTGAGGTCACTGATACAAGGGGAAAAGCCCATTGGCAAGGAGGAAACAGCCAGGAAAGAGAGGCAGAAACTTGGGAGCTTGGGGCTGGAAACAGGCAGACAGCTGAGATATTGGGGGGAGGGGGGGATGGAAAGATAAGTGGTGGCAAGAAGGAGACAGGCAGGAGAGAAACTGAGACAGAAATGTGGGAGCTCAGGGGAAGAGGCAATAACAGTGGCAGGGATCTGGAGAAAAGGCAGTGGGGATAAGACAGTGGCAAAGAAACAGGGTTTTAAAAGCAGAGAGGAGCTCAGGACAGGTGTTGGAGGTGGTGGTGAGCCAGAAGCAGGAGAGAAAGAAATGAAACAGAAGTTAGAGGGGTGAGGAGCAGGAATTGGAGCCGGGCTGAACCGTAGTAAAGCAAAACCCAACTCAGGGGTCCAAATAACAGTTTTATTAAATAGACAAAACACAAGCACTCACAATGGCAGTAGGAGAAAGAGACTCAGGGGAAGAGTTGGAGTCCAGGTGGGGAAGAGAAGAAGAGTCCAAGTCCTTGGTTGAAGAGGGGATAGGGGGTGATAGCTACCTATCCAGGCTGGAAAGGAGTCCTTGTCCAGTAGGTGTTGACCAAAGTGGGGTCACCGGCAGGGCCTCTGGGTGGATAGGTGGTGTGGCATGGTGCTGGTCCAGATAGGGAGGGCTTCCCAAGGAGTCAGTCTTCACTACCCCTTTTATGGGGCAGACTACCTCTGATCTCCTATAGGGAGGGCCTGTCCCGGCAATGCCAGTTGTGTTCCAGAGGGCTCCAGGTGTTCTTACTGAGCATGTGCAGTCTTGGCACAATGGTGGGTTGCCTCATCTCTTGTTTCTTGAATGCTGAGGGTGGTTCCAAGGGCTGGGTCGTTGGTCCCGGTATTGGTGTTAATGGATCAGTCATTCAGACGGAGCTATTTTTAGACCTTCTGCCATTGTCTCTCAAGCACACTCATTCATCCTCATTCATTCAGGAACCAAGTTACTAGGAGGGTAGGTGTGTCATAGGTTACACAACAGGGCATGGAGACAAGATGGATGCTTGACAAACAAAATGGAAACTTGACATGACTTATGCTGACTTACATATGTAGGCCTAAATCATATAGTACCAGTAAAACAGTAATATAGAACAGTAAAAAAAAATCAATATAAACCCAATAATTATACAATATAAAGAAGGGAAAAAAACAAAACAAATACAACGTGCTACTAAAATAAAATGCTGAAGCTTATCTTATGTCTTAGCTCACTTATACTTATCTCTATGGAATAGAGAGGGTGAGAAAAAAGTTAGAAATGGTTGGGGAAGGGGAGGGAATGCATTTTAAAAGAAAAGAAAAACTGGGGGGTTTGCTACAACGTCCCAGGACCAGGACCCTCCTCCATCTCCATAGTCCCTACCCTGACCTCCAGGTGTTGTGGGAACAGCAGCTCCAGCTGGCAATGTTACTCCTGCAGCAACTGCCAGCTCAGCTCTGAGGGCCTGGGTTTATATAGAGGCTGCCCAACCCCATCCTCCAATGCAGGAGCCCTCTTGCAGTCATGTGACCATCTCGTTAGGCCACACCCAACCTGCCAACTGCTCCACAGGCTGCTCAAACCTCTCAAAGTGGCAGGCATCAAAGGTACCTGCCACACTTAAGTGATACATTTGTCTTTGCTTAAAATAAAATAAAGGAAGTGTCTTATCTTTGTGGTTACAGAAAAACTGCAACAGCTGAATATGGGGAACCCAAAGCCTATGAGGCAAATAAAAATATCCTGAGATTGACTAATTTGAAGATCTCGTGCTTTGGAGGAAGACGTTCTAATTCATAATTGTTTCTATTTTGAGCATTCTTGAGAAATCGGAAGTATTAACCCAGCTGAAGCTTTGCATGAATATGACCACTGTTTCCAGTACCCAAGCTAGCTCCTTCACAACTAACTCAGGTAGCACTGCCTTCTGCCATGCAGACATACCACTGGGCACATCTACACAAGACACTTAATGTGCAGTAGCCTAATAACACTGCACAGTAGCACATCACAGCATGGATAGTGGTAATACAGCACCACGCAGTATTACTAAGCTACTGTGCAGTAGCATCACTAAAAAGGTGATCACCAGTTCTACTGAACAGTAACTCTAGTTAGTACGCATTTACTTAGTACTTCATTAAGCAAGTACTAAACTTAATACACAGTCACTACTGTGCATTAATGAATGTGTAGATATGCCCAATATGTGTCAAGTTAAGCACTCAGGTTCCTGGGCCGTTCCCAGACACACTGGCCAATCTTGAGAATGGTGGCAGCAACCTCTCTGCCTCATTATGCTGATCCCAAGAGATACAGAGATGTTCCCACGTACGGCTGATTGCAGAGAGCCACAAATTGTGCGCCCTTGGAAGGACTTATAGAAGAGGTCACGTCTTTTGGCTGATTAAAATTGGTAGTTTGATTTTAATTAGTAACTGTCAGTTACTGTCCATTTTTCCTCCACCCAAGAGAAGCAACAATGTGAGTCATCACAATGCTGGAAGGGGCTAACAGCAAATGTTATTTGTATTGCTGTAGCATGTAGAACTGCCAGTCAAAGACAGGGATTGTATGAGGCTGTACCAGCATAGAGCAGAAAGATCCTCCCTGCCCCAAACATCTTCCAGGCAGCAGAGAGTATTGACAGCTTCTCTTCACTGGCTAGTCCAGTGGCATTTAATATGATCAAACCTCATGGTTTGCATATAAGATTTTTTTTCTGAATCCACCTCATGTGGTGTCTTTTGTGTTCAGTCAGCTATGAATAAGCAGCAGTCCGTATCCAAGCTGACTTTTTTAAATGCACAAATCAAAAAAAAAATCAGATAAAATACTTGAAGCAGATTCTGTCATAGTAGCTCCATCAAATTTTTAAATTAGATACTGCCAAGGTTACTCTTAATTAATAATGAAAAGACTACAGCAGAGAAATTTAAACACTGGGTGTTCTTGGCCCAAACGATTATTTCTAGCTAATTCTCCCTCCTCAAAAACTGAGCCATCTAAGGTATGTGCATAACAGATGTGCATAATAATGAAGCCATCACCGAAAAATATAGAAAGGGAAAGAAAAGGCTGTAATTTACAAGTTTAATTTTGCACTCATCCAATATTTGATCAAGGAGGAAAATGAAACCTGGAAGGGATGTGTCAATGTGTCTTGGCGAGCCCTGTTCATGCTGACAGGGCTTCAGCAGCAACTTGCAGATAGCAAGCACCACGAAAAAAGGTGGGCTGGGGGTCAGCTTTCTGCTTATTAGGCCTGCTTGTGCTTACCCCCGCGGCTCCTATGGTTTCTCCCATTTCTCTTTCATTCAACAGCAGGGCTAGTGCAGACAAGGTTTAAGCCTGTCTACACTATAGATGCTGCACACTCAGAGGCCACCTGAAGCAGCAGAACCATTCACTCCACAAGAATTGCTCCACCTCTCAGTGGCTGGCGAACGTGTGTGAAAACATTCCCACATGACATGGTTCGTGGTCCCTTCACCGGCTCTTGGGGAGTTGCCAGAAGACTGCAGACATGCCTGTACTCGGGGGGCTTGGATGCTGGCCACTGGCTTCCTCCGGAATTTCTTCCTACCAAGCCAAGTAAGTCTAAATATTGGCAGAGATCACTTGCAGTAAATACACAGCTGCTTGGCATTTCACTTTATGGACACTTGGGATTTCATGGCAGCAACAGGGACAAGCCTTGGGCTCCAAAAGATAGGCATGAACAAGTCAGCCAGAGGAAAGTCTCCACAAATTGCCATCAGTATGGAGCTTAAGACACACAGGAAACATTATACTTCTCTTATTCCTTGAGAATATGTACAATTTTTTCTGGAACTAAATGGCTGCTGTGTTTCACCTTGGAGGTGGCTGCATGTGATTATTGGTGAGCAATCACTTATACTGTAATGTTATCGCTTCAGATCCTCAGCTGTGGCCAAAAATCTGCCTTTGTGTGGCTTTGATCCTGGATGTACTGATCCCCTAACATAAATCAGAGCTGCTTTCCCCTGGCCCCATCCTCTTTGCTGGCTACCAAGGGAGCGAGGATATATGAGCACTAGTGTAGGCTCTGTTGGCAGTTTTACATGTGCTCTGGGAGGCATGGGGGTGCTTTAATTAGTGAGCCATGCAAATTAAAAGCATCCAAGCATCACGTATATTGGTGTCCCCCATGCTAAAAAATGTTGGCGGGGCACTTTGAACTAAAGCTCATTGAACAAGCTTTATTTCAACGTTCCCCGCTACCATTTTTCAGCACAGGGACGCTGATACACAGTGACACTGGAGTCTGCTGGAGCACGGTAATTTTCGTGCTCCAGCAGACGCAGTTTAATTGAGTCTGCTCTGTCGTGCTGGATTTCCAACACGTTGGAGCTGGCTCCCTGCATGTGTATAGGCGCTAAGGTGGCCATCATAGAGGACATTCTGGTTTTCTGCTACTCTGTCCTCTGCCCTCTATTGATACAAAACCCAACACCTTTATGTCCCCTATTTTTTTCTTGAAGAGAAAAATAGAGGACATAAAGACATCCAGTTTCATATCAATAGAGGGCAGAGGGCAACAGGACTGTCTTCTATGATGGCCACCCTAATAGGTGCCCTATGCCACTGAAGGATCTCCCTACAGTGCCCCTCCATAAGGGCACTTAACTTCTGTAATGCAGGTGCTTTGTGTAAAGTCATTTTTAATATGCTAGAAGAGATATCTCTACTCAGTGCTCAAAGTCCAGTCTCATCAAGTGGCCCTGGCAGGAAAGGTAATGCCTCAGGGCAGGAGAGAAACAGAGGCCAGATGCCAGAGTGCAGGAGCTGAAGTTAGCAGCTCTCTGAGTCTGCAAGGAGCAAAGGAAGGTGAAGAGGCAGGCAGCAGATTCTTCAGGCTGCTTTGAACTGAGACCAGAGGACTGAGCTTCCAGCCAATCCCAAAAGTAAATCTGTGCCAGCCTCTGGCCTCCAGGGTGCTGACCTTGCGCTCTGAAGCCTTTTAAATCGGGCTTGGCTGAAACAACAAAAACCCTGCTCACTTATAAAAAATAGCGAGGAAGCATTTCAGGCATGCGTGTCCCAGGATGTTGGGGTAGGGCATGAGTCACTCACCACTGCCTGAATCGAGACACATTTAAGTTCTATTTCTGTGATGAAAGGGGAGAGAAGGGAGACACAGCAAAGGGGAAATGGCTTTGTACAGTGCCCAGCATTACTGCAGTGAACAATGGGCATTCACTAGCAACTCGCCTGTCAGTGAACTCCGGATGGATGAAGTCACAGAGAGAGTGGGATTTGGTACTGTGCCCTTTCCTCCCCGTTCAGTTTAGATCAGGAGCAAAGGTTAGTTTCTACCTGGACTCTACTGGCTGTTTATCTGTATCTTAAAACCACAGTGCAATGTGTTGATCTTGGCTGAGGACAGGCCTACAATTGCAGTGGCCAATGGCCCAACCGCCCAGGATTAAGATGTACCGGCACAGATATGTAGAGATTGCTGGCTTGGAATTGGTGGGTGCTTGTAAAGCAAGACTGAGTTGCCTTGGCAGAGCTCACTTAAGACTGTGAAGATTGGGACGGAGGTGCTTTGGGGAAGCATTTGAACAGCACCTGTTAACCTTATAGCCAATAGGTAGCAAGTGCAGTCTGTCACTCAGTTGACTCATACTTTCTAAAAATGATTACATATGTTCTTGTAATGAGCAATTACAAACTTGTTCCAGCTCAGACAGGGTCTGCAGCACACCAGAGGTTCTCTGTTGGGTCCCAAATAGCTGACGGAAGGTCTCAGCTCACCAGAGAGATTTTAGTTTCCTGCAAACAGAGATCATATTTGGATTCCAGGCAAGTATTTAGGAGTTGGAGCTAGATTGTCAGTGACACGCCCATCAGCCCCTGAGCTCAGACTCAGGCCTTTCCTTCCAACAGCTTAGTGGAAGCATATGACGGATGATTTTCTTGGCTTCAGCACCAGAGCTGAACAACGCTATCCCGCCCCAAATGAAGGAGAGCTGTGATGAACCTGAACCAAACGCCTTGTCATAGCCAGCTCACTTCATCCTTCCTGCCTTCATCTGGGAAATTCTTTGACAGGCAGCTGTTTGCAATGGCTTTTCATCCAGCCTCTGGAAAAAGCTCTTGCTGCTAACCTACTTACCACGCCATACAAAATCGTCTTTCCTTTGTTTTCTCTCTGTTGCCCCTGGAGTGTCCAGGATCTAAAAGTAACCATGTCAGGCAAAATCACGCAGCCAGCCCTTTTGAAGAATGGCGTCTAATGCAGAAGTCATGCCTAGGGTTACCATATGTCCGGGGTTTCCTAGACAAAACCTCTTTTTGGGTCCTCTAATCTCTGTCCGAGCGGTTTTTTGAAATATAAACAAATGTCCTTTGCGCTGCTAGTCCTTTTACAACATCATTGCTGCTAGAAATGCATCTCCTGGCTTGCCCTATCAGCATGCGTGTTTACAAGGGATCCGGGTTTTCCATTTGCTGTGCAAAAACATTCCTCTTTACAGGAGGAAACTGTGGGCTTCCCTTTGCAGGCTGGCAGCTTTCCAGGCTGCAAATTGCTGTGTGGGGAGACTGGAGACAGGGGACACTACATGTGTCTGAGCACACACATGCTCGTGGCTAGCCTACAGCCAGGCAGGGTGGTGGGAGCAGCCCCGGCAGCTGGATAAAGTTAAGTCCATGGGGAGCAGGTATTGGAGGGCCAGGGCTTGGGGACTGTCTGCGGAGCTCTGTGTGTGTGTGTCAGGGGAGTGGGTGCCTGCTGGTGCTGGGGAAAGGTGTCTGGGGGCTGCAGCAGAATAAGGGGGGTGAGGAGGAGGCACCTGCCCCTCCAGCAGGAGAAGGGGTGGGGGGCCCTTCGGGGGTAGTGGGGAGCTGCATAGCTGGGCCAGCAGTACTAGGGTCGGTGCCTATGGTTGCAGGGGTGGGGCAGCCAAGAGACACTGCCCAAGGTGGGGGTCCATGGCCAGGCCACGTGGCATGGCACAGGAGCCCCAGTCCAGGTCAGGGGGTGCCACAGGCCTCCTCTCCTCCTCCCTCCACCTAGACTCACTCCATCACCGCCTGCATGAATCAAAGCCACCACAGCCTCTACACTCCACCCCAGTCGGAACGGTTGTAGCTGAGGGCCCCCTTCGGCAGGACTCGGAGAAGCTGGTTGCTGCAGGTCTGGAGTGAGGGGCACCAGCAGGGCTGGGGGGCTGTGGCTTGGGAGTGAGGGGCACCAGAAGGGGCAGGGGACTGGGTCAAGAGTGTGGGGCACTGGCAGAACCAGGGGGCTGCGAGTTGGAAGTGGGGGTCAGCAGCAGGGACAGGAGAGCTGCGGGTTGGAAGTGAGGGGCAGCAGCATAGGCGAAGGGGGCAGGGGACTGTGGTTGGGAGTGGGGCACCAGCAGGGCCCAGGGAGGACAGGGGACTCTGAGTTGGGAGTGAGGGGCACCGGCAGAGCCAGGGAGCTATAGGTTGAGAGTGAGGAGCACCAGCAGGGCCAGGGGGCTATGGGTCAGAAGTGAGGGGCACCAGCAGGGCTGGAGAGGGTTGTGGTTTTATTTTTTTTTTACATTTAATTTCTGAATCAATAACACTCGTTATTTCCTGTAACACTTAGAAACTGCCCCCTCCAATCCTATTCCCCACCCCCCCAACACACACACAAACACACATACTCCCTCCCATCAGGTGTCCTTTGTTTTGGAACTGGAAATATGGTAACCTTAGTCATGGCAAAGAGTGTGCTGGTTTCCTTCCCATTTGTTATCTGCAGCAGGGCCATTGCCAGACTGGCAACTAGCAGCCTTTTAAAATCAGAAGTGCCTTTTTCAAAGTGTGGTTTTCTGTTCTCTAGTAACACTGAAGAGTGTGCTAGATCTTATATGCTAAGCAAGGACAGACTTGCTCACTCTTTGGATTAAAGGTGCGGGAAAATGTCAAGGGACATGGTGGGAAATGGACTTGCTTTGAAGCCTGGAAAATGTGGAAACAAATCCCCAGAACTGAAGTCCCAACCTTGTACTCAGCTGCAAGTTTGGTGTGTGCCAGTCTGTTTGCATGTCACCACAGTGCCCTCTGCTGTCTAACAGCTGATTTCACCACCATGAAGCTACTATGGAGCTCTTTCTATCCAAACCAAGCATCCCTGAAATGGGCAGGAGATGGAAAAATGAAGGGAAACAGTCAGGGCAATCCCAGCAGAGGTACCACAACTGCAGGATGCACTGCCATCAGATGTGCACATGAGTCTGATCATGTGTAGAAGATGCCACAAGATGCGCACAGCTTTGGTTTTCTGTAACTGTAGCCCCTGAAAGCTTATCAACTCTGTCCTTTAAAATAGATCTAAAAAGGAGGTGGAGTGGGGGGCATGTCAGCTTTGCTTCTTTGTAATATACAGAGAGAGAATGAAAGTCTCTTACTATGGTTCTTCAGCTAGCTGAATCTCTGTTGCTTCTTGGGGTCCTATTAAGAGTCCCCCTACAACTGGTGGGTGTTTCCATGTGCCTGGGTTACACTCACTCTTAGACCAGAGTCTGGGTTACAGCTTCTGGACTAATCATGACTACTTCAGCACAATCAGTGGGTGTTTAGACCCAGCAAGAGTTTTTCTTCAGGAGCCTGTGACAGCAATGTAGCAAAGAAACTCAAAAACAGCTTATACAGAAGAGAGCATTATTATTTATTCTTTCACCAAAGTACGAGGCACACAGGGCCAAAATAAGAAATCAGGAAGTATCCTACTTACATGATCCTTTATCTAAGTTGAGCCTGTCCTTCAGAAGCTCACTCAGGTTCAACTTATTCACTGTCTCTGCAGTGTAAGAAATAGCTTAAACTATGGGAAAATCTAAAATTTTGAAAAGAGGGGTGCAGATGTTTTGATGCCTTACTACATGTAGTGCAACCCATATTTTTCTCCACTTAAAAATAAACTAGAAGCTTTACTAATAAGCTAGGGGCCTAGAGCTACATTATTCAATTTAAGATTGAAGCAAAAACAAATACAACTTTACTGGAATGTGCATTAATTTGCTATATCATATATTGTGTATAAAAATGCAACAAGCTAGGCAAGAAATAATCAAAATATTTTGTTTCATTAGTCCTGTAGTCATTAGAATTAAAAGTACATCTCTTTTTTTCAGATTCATAAAACAAACTCTAGCCTTCTTGAGCATCTTGACAGTGTTTTGAATGCTTGAGTGAAAGTTATTTCCACACCTGAGTTAAATTTCACCTGTGTTAACATTTTAACACCTGCATTAATGTTTTAAGCTAGAGTTAAAAACAGTCCACAGGGCTGTGAAATAGAAGTGATGTTACCAGGAGCAGCTAATAGATAGAAGAGTTGCAGAAGAAAGGCTATCTTGATTAGGGGACCATTAACACCATTAAAAAGGGCAGAGGGTCATTAACACATGTGTAATGAAGAGTTTAGAACGCTTCAGGCAGATTATAATGAGCCATTAAATTAATGGACTCCCTCACTTCTGCTTGAATAGAAATGCTGCTGCCACTGCCAGGCATTTGGTTTTAAACTTTGGATGGACCAAGGATCAAAGGGGTTTGCAACTGCACCACTCTGCATCTGCCCTTTGCTTGAACTGCCTGCAGCATGCTCCCTCTATCTTCAAGAGCTTAGCCACACAGATGGTTTAAAGTGGTGCTAACCCAGTTGCATTTATGTAACAAGATCATAGAATCATAGAAAATTCAGGTTAGAAGGAACTGCAGGAGGTCATTTAGTCCAACCACTGGCTAAAACAGGACCAGCTCCAACTGGATCATCTGAGCCAAGGCTTTGTCTAGCCAGATCTTAAAAACTTTCAAGGGTAGAGAGAGAGTCCACATCCTCTCTGGGCAACCTGTTCCAGTGCTTTACCTACCTCCTCATGAGAAAGTTCTCTCTAATATCTAACCTAAACTTCCCTTGCTACAACTTGAGCGCACTGCTCCTTGTTCTGTCATCTGCTACCACTGAGAACAGTCCAGCTCCATCCTCCTTGGACCCACTCTTCAGGTAGTTGAAAGTTGCTATTAAATCCCCTCTTGGTCTTCTCTTCTCCAGATCAAATAAGCCCAGCAAGCATGAAACACAACTCCCATTGACAAAACTGGCAAATAGTTCTAGAGTTTCTAATTCTGTTAGAGTCTTTTCATAGTGTAGTATGTCAGGGCTGTCAAACTCAAATTAGCATGCAATATTTTCTGCCAGTTCCCAGGGGATTAATGCTGCTGACACTCACCCGTATCATTCTGATTTTTGTTGCCAACAGTAATCAAAAACTTTATATTCGGTGGTATGAAAAGCGTGGATGAGAGACTACCTATGTCCAGCAGCCACTGTGCTAAGCCACCAGCTGCTAGCCACACCAACGCAGAGGCTCTGGCAGCTTCAGTGAGAAGCCCCACAGACTGCTGCAGGCAGATGTTTGACAATCCTGGAGTATATGATAGTTATGTTCACATGACAGCATCTGGGTTCTGAGGTATTTTGCTAGTCCTCCAGCCATAATCCCACCATGCTTTGTACCCTACCCTGACTGGCTGCTTTATTTATCTGCATGGCCTCTACTGCTTTGAGATTATAGTACCCAGATGTCACTTCCCTGTTTAAATGATGGCATATACCCTGGTTTTACCTGCATGCTCCAGGAGTCAACATACTTAGCAAGCACCCCAGTATATTTTTCTAACAAACTGTGTCAAGCTTCCAACTGGACCTGTGCTGAGGTCTTGCATCTCCTCACCCTCTGGACAGAGACAAAGGTTCATAAAGCCTAGAGGGTTCATGAAGTGCAGAGGTCCAGATATAGAAACAAAGACAAATTTAAAGGAATTGAACAGAGAAGGCCAAGCAGGGTCTCAAGCAGGATCCTATGCTGTACTTTATTAAAACAAGGTATTTGAAAGTGGCTTATAAGAGAGTTGACAACAAAAAAAAGACAGACCTCCAATAATGCTCCAGCCACTTGTTCATATTATAGAAAGTTGTTCATATTATAGAGAGTTGGAGAGGATTTTGACATGAGAAACTAAAATAGTTATGCACATTATCATGGACACAGTGGATAAACAAAAAGAAGCTGACAGATGCCACCTTGTCTAAAGATGTTCCTGATGGATTTGGAGCTCTTCAGTATACAGAAGCCCAACTGAAGCACTGTATAGATGGACCTGAACACCCAGCCCTCCAGCCCTATTGCCAACCAAACTTCTGCAGAAGAGAACAAGCAAGCTGATAACAGCCGTGCAGAGAAGACCAGCCCAGTAAGCATTCTTGCATTTGCCTTAATAATAAGTGCTTGGTGTTGCCTGCTCAAATACATAATTCCCCGTTGTTTTTATTCCCAGTTCTGGGTGCTGCCATCTTGCACAGATGTGAAGTACCACCCTTTCTGAGATATGTTCTCCTCCCTTTGAGGTGCAAGACTCTTCTGTGCATTCCAAATACTGACCACTTTGCAATGCCCATCTGCCAACTACAGACCCTTTACCTGTCTTTTCCATTTCCCTCTCCCATCCTCCTGATTAAGCTAGTGCCTGCCATGTGCCTACTAGGCAGGATAGATTTGAACCTTACAGACAAACCAAGTAGATGTAGATCTATACAGCACAAGCTTTCTTGGGCAGAAGCTTATTTCATCAGGTACTGTAAATGATGTGCTGGGTCTAAGGAGAGAGAAATTTGAATACAAAAGCAGAAGGGAGGGACAGAAAGGGAGAGAAAAGAGAGGGGATCCAGGGAAGAAGGTCAAAATAACCGACCTGACAGTTATCTTCTTAGTTGTCTGCTTCTCCTGTCCCAAACTTAGGCTCCCACCGGTGCATCCACATAGGCAGGAACATGTGTTTCCCCAGGGACAGAGCAGTGGCACAATATGTGCCACTGATGCAGGAAATGCCTGTGCATACACACTCTGATACATGCATGTCCTGGGTGGGGTAGGGGAGGCTGGGGTCAGCACCTGGGCTGGCTCCAGCAGTCTTACCTGTGGTCCTGAGGGCTTCCAGTGGCTGCAGCAGTGGAATTTGGCAGCACATAGCCTAGCCAGCAGTGGCGGCAGCACATAGCCTAGCCAGCAGCCAGAGCATGGCTCCCGCTGGCTGGGCTCTGGTTTCCAGCAGTGCATGCTGCTGCCACATGTGCCACCCTGCTTGTTTAAGACACAGTTTTTTTGACACCAGGATCTCCCAGTGTCAACCCCTTCCCCTCCCCTCCTTTCCTGCCCCCCCCCACACACATACACACATTTGAGGCACCACATACTGCACGTCTGTGCTCATCTGGATGCACCCCCTTTGTCTACCTACCCATTGTCTCATGTTCCAAACTCTTAAAAACGTTATGATAAAAATCTTGTTTTTTAAGAGATGAGCATTCTATTAATTAGTTTCTGAACAAAGTACGTGTGGCATTTTAATTATGCAGGAACTTAATTCAGTTCTTCGGTGCATGTTTGTTATCAGTACAAATCTTAGCAAGTGTTTTCTTATCGATACAAACATCAAGGTCTTTCCCCTGTAATAAAACCTTAGCAGAGCATTTGGGATTTTTATCAACACAAATCTTAGAAAGGCTGTTTAATCAATAAAACTATCAATACAGGCCTTTCATTCGTCTAAAAATACATTAAATAAGCAAACTACTGGTCAGCAAAACACTGCGCTGTGCAGTTTACAAGGCACCAAGATTATTTGCTCCAAAATGCCTAAAACTCATTTCAAAGCAGCATTAATGGTACAGCAACCTCCAAGTCTGTCCTGAGGGGTATAAAACAGAATTTTAGATAGACAAAGTGTTTTAGCAGGCCTGTAATATTGTGAGACAGGGTTGCCTTCTCTCTGGTTTCCAAAGTAGAAAGATGTAGTTAGCCATGTCAGTTTGAAGTCAGGCAGAAGGCAGGGCAGGGTGAGACGAACTAGTTCAAAAATGTATAAGCTTTCATAGGCTGCAGCTAACTTTGTTAGATGTATTGAATGGACTTGCACAAAGCAGGAGTTCTAATAGGAATCTAAAATGGGATTTATACACAGAAGATGGGGTTGGCATAGTTGAGAGAGGTGAAGGTGCTTTGAATAGGTCTTTTTGGATGAACAAGGCAATTAACCCACTGAGGGACATAGGGGTTATAAAAGCTAGTTCAGGTAAAGGGATAAAAATCCAGAGTCTCTGTTGAGACCATAGGTAGTCTCTACTTGGGCCTTCTACCTGGTTCCCAAAAATACTGCTGTTGCCTTCCAGCCCCACAGAATGTGGTACCCTTCTAGTGAATAACGGCAGTGAGTGTTTGGCTGGGTCCCCCTTAGCCTTCATAAATAGTTTCTTCATTACACAGATCCAGAACATGCTCTTGAATATTAGGGCTACGTGCAGAAACATAAATGCAATCACTAACTTGGTCTCAGCAGGACTTCCTGCCACATGCTTCCCCCTGAAATGTCACAATTATGCATTAATTCAAAACCTGGCCCCATGGCGTCTGTCCCTGGACTGTCTTTCTAATGTAAAATAAAATACAGCAGAGCAGTAACCCAGCATGTCCTGTGCAGCAAAGTGTCATTGTGAGCCAGGGAGGGTTTTCTCACATTGTGATCCCAAAGAGTTTGGAAGGAAAGGTGGGAAATGACTTCTCATTTCCAGAGTCTCCCAGGACTGAGAAGAGGCTTTGGGGTCAGCATTCCAATTGTGGGATGGAAAAATACTATCTTTGTTACCCTGAATACAGAACAATGAGTTAGACCCTCTTACTTTTCTTGTAGGTTAGTGCCAGTGCCTCCAACATCCGTGCCTTCAAAGACACAAGCATTAACCACTGCCCAACATCTGGCAAACCCATGAGTTTTAACAAAGTGAAAACAAGGGAAGAAACTTTCTCAGTGGAAGTCTTTGAGAAATATGGGAGGGTGCCTCAAGAAAGGCGAACGTATCTCAGGGAAGAGAAGAAAAGGTAAAGAAAGATGAAGACAGGAGGTCTCAGGGTCACCAAGGAACTAGTAAGAAAAGATTTTGTTTTGACACAGAAGCTGGTTGGGAAAAAACTCATTATGATAGACCAGAGTCTTGCTGTAACTAAGTGAACCAAAGAATGGGCATGGGGAGGCAGAGGCAACTGATGGAAGTAAAGAACAAGCAAACATTGCTCTAGGAGAATATACTCCATCAAAGCTGCCACTTGCATTCTGCCTCCTACTCCACTGGCACCCTAATGAATGTAAAGCAGCTGCAAAGTTCACAGCTCCTGGTACTACAAACTGTCGTCTTGATGATCTTGGTGACTGGACCCAAAAGCACTAGGCTTATAAATGGTAATCTGTCTTGCATATTTACATCTCTAATGTTTTCAGTGCAGACTAATAACATATCAGTGATAGCATAGCCCTGGTGAGCCTCATTTAAATAGGGGCATCTTGTGGACTGCTCAGAGCTTGAAAATCCCTGAACCTCTGTCTCCCAGGCCTGGGTGAGACTGTCTGCTTTGCTCCCACAGACGTTATGAAGAATTTAGCACGCCATTTTAATACAAGGAAGGTATTGCTTGGCTGCCTCAAGCTTTCCAGTTAGCACCTGCCATTATAGCGTCTCCTATAGCGTCTCCTCTCGTCCTCCTCACCCGCCTACATTCCTATTCTTGTCTCATTATAGATGCAAGTGATAAAGGGGAACAGTAGCTATAATTAGGGGTGCACAAAATCTGTCACGTGGGCCAGATTGGGCCCATGCAGGGTCTTTGTCTGGCCTGCGGCACGTCCCTTGGTCCCACCTGACCCAAGCGCCATCTAGCCTGTGGCACGTCCTGCCACCCCTGGGCATGCAGCGGGGCTGGGGTGGCTCTGCAGATAGACTGCCTTTCTAAGCAGCCCAGGTAGTGGCAACTTCTTCTGGCTGCCACTACCACTGGCCCCAGCCATGCACTACTGGTGGGGACCTGTGGGCACAGCCCTGACCCTGGCCCGGCCCTGCACAAGCTCCACACCGCCCAGCCACATGGGTCAGGGGTGACAGTGCAGAGAAGCCACAGGTCAGGTTAGGGCCAGGCACAGAGGGGCAGCCCAGGCGTGGGCTCTGGGCAGCTGCAGCAAGAACAGCCTGGCAGTGGTGAGGGGGACAGGCCGCTTTTCCCCCATGCCAGCAGCAGCTTCTGCCCAGCCACTGCTCAGCGTGGGCTGGCAGTGTGCAGCAGACATGGGGCAGGCTGACATTGGGGCTGTGCCCACGGGTCCCCACCAGTGCCACAGGGCTGGGGCTGGGGCCAGCAGTGGGTGGTGAGAAGCAGGCATGGGGTGGGCCGGGTCAGGGCTGTGCATGTGGGTCCTGCCTGGTCCCCTCCATCCAGGGTGAGTCCGAAGCAGTTGCAGGGTGGGCCAGTGTCAGGACTGTGTGCTGTTGGCAGTGGCAGGGAGGAGCCACAGGGTACGTGGGCTCCAGGCTGTTGGGGGGTGCCGACGTGGACCAGTTCCCCCTGGACCAGTTCCTTTGCAACCATCCCTTCTGCCCTGTAATGGGAGAGACACACTAATCCCAGGGCTTGGAGGTGGTCACCCCAGGAGCTCGTGTATACCGCACCCCCAGCCCAGGTCCTGCATCTGCCACCACCATCACCACAGCTGCCATCACCACGGGGGCCCATTGGCTTCCATAGCAAGGGCAGGGAGGGTGAGGGGGAGCGTAGCAGGCCTGGGCCCAGGTGTCCTCAGTCTCTAGGGGAAGGTGGAACAGAGGCACCAGTAGCAAGGGCCAGAGGTGCTACAAGTCACTGCTAGCAGAAGCTACAGCCCTAGGGCTCAGTGGGCCTGTCTGCCCTGCCCTGCCCTGCCCTGCATGTGGGGGAGGGCTGTCACCCTGGGAGCAGTGTGTGCATGTGTCTGTGCACGTGTATGTGCATTTGTGTGTGTGTGCATATGTGTGTGCATGTATGTGCATTTGTGTGTTTATGTGTGTACCTCACACATACACACCAACAAACCGCACAACCACAACCTCCCCCACAAACCCCACACCCTGCCTACACCCCCACACCCTCCAGCAAACCTGTCAAAGGCCAGGGCTACCCTTGCAGCCCCCCCACAGCTCACCAAAACTCATTAAGTGGCCCTTCAGCTGAAATAATTGCCCGCCCCTGCTATAATTCCTACAAAAAGTGCAGCCTAAACTGCTTAGAAGTAAGTGTTGTGGTCAGTTTGCAAAGCTACTTATTACAGCATAGAGAACTGTTCTATCCATAATGATCTATTAGGGGTTTGAAAATGGCACTTACTGCCCAAAGAAAGATGTGGAAGGAATCACGGGATTTTTAAAGTGTAGCCCCCCTCCTCAGTGTGAAATGAAATAACTTCCAGTCAGCTTCTGCTATATTACCTCCCATGTGTTACAGGACCAGTCTTACAATGCACAGAAGCTAGCAGGAGCCTAAAGGAGTGTGGGCTCTTGCTACCAGTGCTGAGCCCACACCTTCTGTATGTGGAAGCAATGACTCATAGGGGAAAAAAAACTGACTGTTCATTTAAGATAATGCCAGTGAGTGCATCTACATATGCTGAGGTGAAGCAATAAAATTCAGCACGATAAGTGCTGGAATTTATTTAAACTCCAGCACTTATCATGCCGAATTTATTGCTCCCAGGTGCCATGTTTTCACATGCACTCAGGACTGCAGCATGTTGAGCCAGGTCAGAGCAAGTTTGGCTGGCAGGGGCCCCAGAAGTCAGCCTGCCAGCCTGGGGCTGCTCCAACACGGCTCAACATGCTGCAAAGAGACTGGCTGTGGCATGAGGGTACTCCGCCACAGGGCTAGCTGGCAGACAGCTCCCACACTGAAGCACCCTCATGCTCCAGTCAGCTACGTCGGCTGCCTCAGCATCTACACGTGCGGTGTTGCAGAGTAAAAAACTTTGCAGTAGGATAGTACTTGTATTTAGAAGTACGACCCTGCTGCAGAGTTAGTTTCCTGCGGCCTAATAGGGCCACATGTGTAGATGCGAGCCATTTACTGCAGCGCTAATTAGTCTACTCCGCATTAAACACGCTCAGTTTGTACAAATCAGTTCTACTGAAGCAGAGGTTTAATGATGTGACTGGAAGCCCAGGGCAACTGACACACATGGGAGCAGCAGCAACTTCTGGTTGCTGCTGCACCACTGGCATGGCCATGTGACTTCAGCAGCAGCCATATTTTTCTGCCCCCCCTCCCCACCCCAAGTCAACACCCGTAGCAACTGCCCCAGTCACCCTACCCTGGTTACTCCAATTTATCAAAGAATCCACTTTGAACTAAATCCTCTCAGGTAGACAAGTCCTGAGTGTGTCTTTCCAGTCTGGTCAGAGCCTTTCACTGACACACCCTAGGCAGCCTCAGCTCACTGAAGCCCCCTCCCTCTCTGTGGCATCAGTCATGCAATTTTCCTCATCTCAGTCTTGCCCAAACAGCCTGGTTACTAGGGCTGAGGCTGAGGAGTTTCTTATCATGGGTCTGGTCTGGATACTATATTTGAAAGGATGCTTCTTATCTAGGCATTGCTTGTCTGTCTTGCTTGATTTCTTTACTGCCTCCTTTATAGCTTTTGTGCTATATTTCCTAACCCAAGGAGGCTGGAAGTCCCTGCACCCACTAGGCTTCTGAGGAACCTCTTCACAGGGGCCTCCACGGCACACCAGACAGGGATCTACACCCTGCCTGCTCATAGGGTAGAAGGCATGTACAGGAGCATCAGGGCTCTGTCCCACTTCCATGAGGGAGCTGGACAATAGGCAGTGCTAGGGACTGGGAAATAGACTCAGTGCAGGGATGAATAGGGATCTCCATCCATATTCAAGCTTCCAACTACACCATGAAAAAAGAGACTTGATAGTTCTGATATTTCCAGGGCTAAAAGACAAGCAGAATGATTTCTTAAATCTTGCTGGGTGCCTGTAGGCATCATAAAGCAGTCAACAAAGGTACGAATCCATTTTGTTACGTCATTACAGGTCACGTTTAAAATTTCATTCTGCTAGAAAGACATGAGTGATTCTGTCTGCTTGGGGAAAGGGCCTACTCTTAATTGAACCCATGTCAAGTACACTTCACATACCTCTGGATCAAAGCAACAACCTCATTGGTTTTGCAGTGTTTTGACTGGTCAAGGGAGCCTCTGAAGACACCAGTGTGCACTATGGGCTCTTGTATAATGCCTGGAAACATAATGTCTGACACTAGGAGAGGATCTGACCCAGCCAGGCTGAAACATGCTGCCCACACAAAATTCTGGTGTGGTCATAGGCTGCCTCAAGGCTGTTATTTGTACTCATGCAACACACTCCCATTGGAGCTTTTTTTAACCTTTAGTCTCTGGACCATTCAAGCTGTATGTAAATAGAGGCCAGCATCAGCAGAAACCTGAAATAGCCACTTAACCCAAGTCTCTCCCCTGTTTGTTCTTCCCTTTCTGAAGCCAGCAGGAAATAGCCCTCTGGGCCATGAGTGGTTTATTTGAAGCACTGAAATGAGATCAGAAGCTCCAGGCATCAGCACATGAAATGCAGCCTGTTCCCAACTGTACCCAAATGCCAGATCAAAGTAGCTCTTGTTTGGGGAGGCCCTTTCAATATTAATTCTGGCAGCCTTTTCACACTTGACCCTGTCACTGTAGGATTATCATTCATCAAGCACTTACCTCTGTTGCAGGCCTATGGACATCTCAGGGCCCCTCAAGGGTTTGCAATTGGCAGCTGCTTGTTTTGTGAGGCAAGGGACGGGGGGCAAGAGCTCGTGTCCTCCTTCCGCCTTCCAGCGAATGAATCCCAATGACAGCCAAATAAGCCTCAATCAGTACTACTTAATTGGGATTCCTAACTCAGTTCTTTGCCTCGGTCTTCCTAAACGGGGGGCAAGATAAGTCTCACAATGGGATTGTAGAGAGGCAACAGCTGGGTGCCAAACTACCAAGCATTGACTCTGAGATGTTGCAGAGCCACTTGGAAGGACTGGATGCCTATAAGTCGGCAAGCCTGGATGAGCTCCATCCGAGGGTACAGAAAGCACTGGCTGATATCATTGCACAACCACTGGCAAGAATATTTGAGCACTCATGGCGCATGGGCCAGGTTCTGGAGGACTGGAAAAGGGCCAATGTGGTCCCTATTTTCAAGAAGGGGAGGAAGGAGAATCCAAGCAACTACAGGCCAGTCAGTCTCACCTCCATCCTTGGCAAAGTCTTTGAAAAGATTATTAAGGCTCATATATGTGAGAGCCTAGCAGGAAAAATTATGCTGAGGGGAAACCAGCACGGGTAGATAGCAGGTAGATCATGCCTGACTAATCTAGTCTCTTTTTATGACCAGGCTACAAAACACCTGGACACAGGAGTAGGGGTGGATATCGTTTATGTAGATTTCAGAAAGACCTTTGACACAGTATCCCACCCCATACTTCTGAACAAGTTAAGAGGCTGTGACTTGGATGATTACACTGTCCAGTGGGTGGCAAATTGGCTAGAGGGTCGTACCCAGAGTGGTGGTGGATGGGTCAATATCAACTTGGAAGGACGTGGGCCGTGGGGTCCCGCAGGGCTCGGTCCTTGGACCGATACTCTTCAATGTCTTCATCAGTGACTTGGACGAGGGAGTGAAGTCTCCTCTGTCCAAGTTTGTGGATGCTACAAAACTGTGGGGAAAAGTGGACACACCTGAGGGCAGGGAACAACTGCAGGCAGACCTTGACAGGTTGGACAAATGGGAAAAAAACAATAGGATATGATTTAACAAGGAGAAATGCAAAGTGCTGCACCGAGGGAGGAAAGATGTCCAGCACACCTACTGCCTAGGAAATGACCTGCTCAGCAGCACGGAAGCAGAAAGGGATCTCAGAGTCCTAGTGGACTCCAAGATGAACATGAGTTGTCAGTGTGACGAAGTCATCAGCAAAGCCAGCTGCACTTTATCATGCGTCAGCAGATGCATGACAAACAGAACCAAAGAGGTGATACTTCCCCTCTGTCAGGCTTCCCCTCTGGTCAGACCGCAGCTGGAGTACTGCGTGCAGTTTTGGGTGCTACACTTCAAGACGGATGTGGATAACCTGGAGAGAGTCCAGAGAAGGGCCACTCATATGGTTAAGGGCTTGCAGGCCAAGCCCTATGAGGAGAGACTAGGGCACCTGGACCTCTTCAGCCTCCGCAAGAGAAGGTTGAGAGGTGACCTTGTGGCTGCCTATAAATTCATCATGGGGGCACAGAAGGGAATTGGTGAGGCTCTGCTCACCAAGGTGCCCTGGGGGTCACAAGAAATAATGGCTATAAGCTAGCAGAAAGCAGGTTTAGACTGGACATTAGGAGGAATTTCACAGTTAGAGTGGCCAAAATCTGGAATGGGTTCCCAAGGGAGGTGGTGCTCTCCCCAACCCTGGGGGTCTTCAAGAGGAGGCTGGATGAGCATCTGGCTGGAGCCAACTGAACCCAGTGCTCTTTCCTGCCTACGCAGGGGGTCAAACTTGATGATCTGTTGAGGTCCCTTCCGGCCCTAACATCTATGAATCTATGAACCAGCCCTCACCCCTGCCCTAATCAGCACACTTTGGTAGAATGAGCCCTTTCCTCTCCAGGTACTACAGAAACTACACATTTTAATGCCCAACCCCCAATACAGGAGGCTTGTCCCAGATCAATTGCCCAGTGTACCCCAATATGGCAACTTTTCAGATTCAGCCACTCCGATCTCCTTTGCTGACTGAAGAACCAAGTTCTCAGCTGCTCACCAAGGTCATCTTAAGCACGTTTAGGACTCTCAGCCCTCAAATAGACTGATCCTCCAACATCAGGATCACAGCCCATGAAGTCATGACGGAGGCTTGAAACCTTCACTGCTGTCTGTTTCAGAGATGAAAATGCAGGGAAGCCCAACCCCCTTGCCAAGGCAAATCCAAGAGCTGTGGAACAAACCAATATAAATTCCCCTCTACAGACACAGTGACACAACAGGCCCTCAGTGAGTCTCTTGGATTATCTTTTGTGATCCTTAGTCTCATCCTCATCTCATGATCCTGCACAGTCTCCATCCTCTTCCTTGCTCAGTGATCATACCTGGTCTTACTCTGATTCTTGAATACATTTATACCTGCTTCTGTGTCATCTGTCCCTATTCCGCCTATGAATGCTGTCATGGTGCTGTTGTATAAGCACTGTAGTAAGTTCAATCATAGACATATGGATGATTCACTGATGGCTGGAGCATAGTTCTTTTGACCCCCCGTACTCCATTTCTCTAGTTGCTTTTGACCCCTGTGTTCCAACACAGCCATTTCCCATTTACGCCCTGGTTTCAGCCCACCATTTGACTCCCATTCTCCGTTCACACAGATGAATAGGCAAGATGGAAGAATCGATCAGCTTTCTCCCAGCAAGAGGGAATTGGACAGCCCAAGACTTTCAGCCTCAGGGACCTTCAGTTTAACTTAAGACAATATGACAAACACATAAGAGCAAGAAAAAGTATGTCTGAGAGAACACTGTGTACTTCTCCTCTGGAACCGGCTGCATCCAAACTGGGACCCAATCAATGTCAGCTCCTTCCAGAGGTATCTAAGAAAGTCCAGAAACTCCTCACACCCCTTAGCTACAGACATCAGATGGGAAGGACAAGGAAGGAGCCTGGAAACCTATCTGGCAGGGGGGTGACTGTATCAGGCCTGATCCACTAAACAGGAACAGTGTGGCCAGTGGGGGTCAGGATCACTTCCCATGAACTGCTCTCCACAGCTCCTTTCTTCTCTCCTTGGAGAGTCCACATGGGAACTGCCTTTCATGCCAAGTGGTTTCCATGCTGTGCAGATCTACTGGGAAAAACTGAGATGGATGTGGTCTTAGTTCATCCCCAGTGAGATCAGGGGCCACTAAGGCCAGGAGTCTCTGGCCCATGAAGAGATCTAGATCCAGGCTGCCTGAGCCCAGGGGAGGTGCCAGCTCTCACACAAGCTCTTTGGCCAAAAGTTGCCAAGAATGAGAAGGTCTGAGACAGGGGGACAATAAGGGATTGTTAGGGTCCATTGGGCCTCCTAGGTAAGGATTCGACAGTGGCTAGGATAAGAGAGTCTGCCACCTGCCCTACATCAGAGTAGCACTTTCTGGGTCCACCTTTACAGAGCCTACATTTTCCTGTGAGATTTAGACTGGGATTTCCCAGGCCTCCCAGCTGGGTTAGGAGTAGAAATCCTGTTCACATTCCCTGCAATACTTTCTACTGATTTTACACTCTCAAATCAATGGCCCCTTTAAACCGTTTGGAGAACTCTAACAGGTCAGTTGTGGATTTTTAGGTTCACCAATACTTGCTTCCAGTGTCTTTGGCTCCTTCTTGAACAAGTTACCTTTGGCACCTTCTTCCCTCTTGAGAGGAAGTGCTGCTCTATTTTTTTAGCTTGTGCTCCATATAGCAGGAATACACAGAATTTCCCAGTGCTCCATGAGCATATGCTGCACTTCTTACCACCTGCTTTTTTCTCTGTCTGGCCCCCAACACACACATCTTACAGTAATGCTCAGCTTCTCAAATGTGGTCTCATCTGCAACCTGATTCTCTGGTAAACAGGGCATGACTCTGCAAACATTGTCCAGAAGCAATCCTGTCTGGCCTGAACAAAGGAACGTGGTCTATGTAAATTCTTCGGTCAGAATCAGCTTATTGTGAAGAAAACAACACTTGATCTCAAATCAACATCTCAGACAACGATATCCTGAGATGAGTTCTTCAGCTCTTGTTTGGCTCTTGACAGCTGCTGGTAAAGTTTTGTTGCATACTTTTTCTGATAAAGGACCACAAGATACGCCCCTGTTGTTGGTGCACTCGTATCAGTTTTCACTTCCAACAAGCTCCTGAGTCTCAGCCATGAGCAAACTGCCTCATTACAGCTTCCATGACCTCTGCCTCAGTAGGCACATCTACATGTTTATTTACATGTGCCTAAACTTAATGTGCCTTTGCTTAAGGCAATTTAGATGTCTGTCTACACATGGATGTGCTAATGTGCATTAAGGCGCATTTAATTTAGGCACGAATAGCTACATTGCATTAGCACACGTGCAGACACACTAATGCACATTAACACAGTGTCTATCCATTGATGCACACCGCATTAATGTGCATTAGCATGTCTGTACATGCGCTAATATGACTTAGTAGTTATTTGCACCTAAATGTGATACCTGCTTAAATTGCCATTTTAAAGGTGCATTAAGAGCACGCACATGTAGACACATGCCCTTAATGCACCTTAAAAATGGCAGTTTGGGGCTAATCCCACTTAAAAGAGCTAATCCCACTTAAAAGAGGCACATGTAGATATGCCCAATATGTCCCATTCAAATCTCAGTTTCACCTGGAGGAGATAAACGACTACAACTTAACCTGTTATGGAATCATTAAGGTGTAGGGCTCCAGGGGACTTCAAAATTACTCCTCTCCCTTCTGTGAGGCAGAATATGTATACCTAAAACATCCCTGACAGGTGTTTGCTTAAACTGTTTTTAAAAAAGGGACAATGGAGGCATTTCCACAACCTTCCTAGACAGCCTGTTCTAGTGTTTTAACATCCCAATATAAAGCTTTTCTTCACAGCCAACAAACATCTTCTAAACTGCAACAATAATCTGATTTTTCATCTCCTACCTCCACTGGACAGAGAGAGCTGATCACTGTTCTCCTCAGGGTTGTAACTAGGGGTAGATGAGGAGGGCACTAGCTCTAGGCACCAGTGGCCTCTCCTGCAGAGCCTGTGCTGCAACAGCAGCATCCAAGGTATTTGGGTCTCTGGCTAGATAAGACTGACATCCCACCATGCCCCTGCTCTCCAGCATTTCTGCCCAAGGTGCAAAACATTCTAGTTATGCCTCTGCTTCCTCTTATGACAACCTTCTACTTTCTGGGCCCAGCTCCTTCACCCTTTCTGTAATTCTTATCAGTCCCGGTTCTCTGGATTTCCTCCAATTTATCTATACCTTTCTTAAAATGTGCTGCCCCAAAACTGGACATAGCCAAATCCTCATCAGGGCTGACTCAAGTGAAATAATTGCTTCCTGTCTTTTGATGCAAGACTCCTGTTCAAATATCCTGCCTTTCTGGACAGAGGCTGCCAATCTGTTATTTTAAAGTCCTTTTTTCAAAGCCAGTTTTATTTTCAGAGTAGGGGGGTTTGCAGACTTTCCACTATTTTTTGTTGCCTTTTTTATTTCCCTCATGCTTTCCTGAACCTGTAATTCAAGCAACTTTAATTGTTCAGTATCCTCTTTCTGAATTGCCTCTACGAATAATTTATCCTCTTTTGGTGTAGCAATGTGGCGGTACAATCTTATCTTTCAGCTCCAGCAAGGCAAACAAGCCCTGCTCTTCTAACTCTTCCTGTTCTTCACTATTTAAGGGCTTTGTTATGTAGCTGAGTACAGCAAAATTGTTTTTTTTTCTGTAATTTTACTGCAATCTAGCTCCAAATGCCCAAAGAATCACAGACAACTTTTACATGCTCATTCTTTAGCTAGTATAAATGCCCTTCTATTCTGTCTAAAAGTCCTCTAGCTCTTTTCACTGGCCACAGCACTTACAAGCAATTAAATGCTATGTTACTAATTTTCAGAGCTTTTGGGAATGAAGTACCTACCCTTCTGAATGGGACATTGGGAATCTATTCTTGTAGCTGCCAGGTATCGTGTCCACCCAGGATTCAAAAACCTCTTACCCCTATGAGGAAGCCAGTTAGGGCAGCTATCAGCTTGTTTGCTTTGTATGTGGACACAGAGAAGCTACAGAGAATCATAGAAAAGTAAGCCTGGAAAGGACATCTGGAGGTCAACCCCCTGCCTGAGGGAGGATCATCCAAACCATCTCATACAAATCCTGGTCTAACCTATTACTAAAACTACATTTTCAACGTTGTCACACAACCACAAGGCATAGTACCCTAACCTGCCACAGGTAAAGCAGGGGGACAATGGTGACCAGTGTTTTGCTGCTGCCAGGGTTATTAAAATACTCTTAAGTGGTTGAGGATTGTATGGGGGCGGTGCTATTTGCTTCATCTAAAGATGAGGTTATAGATTGCACTCCCTTCTCTGTAGTATGATCTCTATAGTGATTTAGGATTGTGCATCTGGTTTCTTATGTAATGGTCCTTTATCACTGTTTATTTTAAGTGGCATGTTCTCAAGGAAGTGGGGTGTCTCAGGTTGCACTGAATCACTTTTGTTAAATTGCTGCATCATGAACGTAACAGATTAAATTAAATTTAGTTTCCTACTCAGAAAATCCTCAGCACCGTCTCCCCAGATTAGATGTACGTTTCTCCAGTGTACCTTGAGGGATCTAGCTATGCCTTGGTAGCTCCTGCGTTTCTTTTTTGCTTTCACACTGGAGAATCTTTTTTCTCACATCAGTGGCAATGCATTGAATCTCTGTTTGATGGGTTTCTGGACAAGTATGTTTGCTAGCTTTAGGCTCTTTATGTGAGGAATATCAGATTAAAACAGACCTCCTAGGTTATTGAGTTCAGGCAACCATATCCTATAAAATATATGTATGTCTATAGCATGTCAAGTTTTGATTAACACATTAATAAACATTAAGGCCTGAAGGGACCACTGTGCTTATCTAGTCTGACCTCTTGCAGCACAAAGTATTACAGAAAAAATGGAGACAAATCAGAGTTATCTTCCCCCCAGATATCTATTACCTTTACCCTAGTGTAGAGACAGGTCAACATCTCTAACTTTGATTTAGCTAGTCAAGGTCAGCACTGTGGGGAGCTGAAAAGAAATGTTTTTCCATATGAGTAGGAGTAGTGCACATGCTCCCTGGCCACCCATCTTCACAAATGATCTGTGCTTCAGCTGCAATGGGCTGTGTTGTTTAAAAGCAAGTCATTGGTGTGTAATCTGTCTAATGAACTCTTGGCTGTGCTATCCTCTCCAATGGCTTTCAAATGATCCTGGCCTTATTGTCTTCATTTCAGTTTAATTAAAGGCATTTAGTCAAATGTATTGGCTTTTCTGCTTGGCTGATTCCACAGCCATGAGCCACACAGCTGGAACATAGGGGGAAGGCAGCGATGCTATTGCAGTCAATGCAAATGGCATGATACTGCCATTTTCATTGACATTATCATTACCAGACTGCTGCCCATTCCAGGTCATGTATACCAGCTCTGAAGACTTCTACGGACACGTGTATGCTGGCTGTGTCTCAGCAAACTCTGTCCATAGATTGACAGTAGACAGGAAATGAAAAGCAAAAGCCAAATTGCCCTTCCAGCTTGGCAAGCCCAGGGAGTCCTTATCTGGGATGGAAAGATAAAAGGGGACAGTAACCTTTTGGTGGTATTCCCTATTCTTTCTCCCCCTCACCTGTCTCCATGCCCACAGAGAGGTTTTTGCTCTTGGTGGGAAGGAGGCAAGCTGGAGACAAAAGTACAGGGCCTGAACTGGGAACTATTCATAGATTTCATAGGTGTTATGGCTGGAAGGGACCTCATAAGATCATCAGGTCCAGCCCCCTGCCCAAGGGGCAGGAAGTCAAATAGGGTCAAAGGATCCCAGCAAGATTAACATCTAAATGTTTCTTGAAAGCATCTAGAATAGGTGCTTGCACCACCTCTGGGAGGAGTCTATTCCAGGCCTTGGAGGCTTGGACAGTAAAGAAGTTTTTCCTTATGTCCAGCCTAAAATGGTCTTGCAGGAGTCTGTGACCATTAGGCCTTATTATCCCCTGGGATGCTCTGGTGAACAGGTGCTCCCCCAGATCCTGATGCATACCCCTTATGTACTTATAGGCTGCCACCAAGTCACCCCTGAGCCTGTGCTTCTCCAGGCTGAAGAGTCCCATAGCTCACAGCCTCTCTTCATAAGGCTTGCTCTCTTGCCCTCTGATCATGCACACTGCTGTCCTCTGGACCCTTTCAAGCTTCTCCACATCCTTCCTAAATTGTGGAGCCCAGAATTGGATGCAGCACTCCAGCTGCGACCTCACCAAGGCCAAGTACAGCAGAAGGCTGACATCCTGGATCTTGCTCAAGATGCATTGGTAGATGCAAGCCAGAGTTTTGCTTGCTTTGCCAGCTGCGATATTGCACTGGTGGCTCATATTCATCTTGTTGTCAATCATGACCCCCAAGTCTCTTTCAGCCATGGTGCTAGTGAGTGTAGCATTGCCGATATAAGTGTGATGCGGGTTTTTATTCCCGAGGTGGAGCACCTTGCATACCTCCATATTGAATGCCATCAGGTTTTCATCTGCCCACCTTGCAAGCCTATCGAGGTCCGCCTTGATCACCAGCCTGTCTTCAAGTGTGGAGACTCTTCCCCAAAGTTTGGTGTCATCAGCAAACCTGGCCAGTGTGCCTTTGACACTAGTGTCCAGATTGTTTATGAAGACACTAAAGAGTACAGGTCCAAAAATGGAGTCTTGGGGGACACCACTAGTCACCAAGTGCCATGTTGATTTGCCGCCATCAACTACCACTCACTGGGTCCAACCTCAGAGCCAGTTCTTCAGCCATCGGACTGTTGAGTAGTTGAGGCCACAGTTGCCCAATTTTTCCATGAGGACATCAGGGGACACCAGGTCAAAGGCTTTTTTACAGTCCAAATATATGACATCAACCTCTTTCCTTTTGTCCAGGTGATACGTCTCCTGGTCATAGAAGGAAATGAGAATGGTCAACCCATGCTGGCTATCCCTCAGAATGTTGCCTTCTGTTAGCTGGCAAGAATGGTTTCTTTGATTTTTTTTTTCTAAAATCTTTGCAGGGATTGAGGTCAAACTGACTGGCCTGTAGTTTCCCAGGTCTTCTTTCCTCCCTTTCTTAAATATGGGCACCACATTGGCCCTCTTCTAATCTTCAGGTATTTTGCCTGAGCGCCACAAGTTCTCGAATATCCTTACACCAGTGGCTGCGCTATGATGTCCGCTAGTTCCTTTAGCACTCTTGGGTGCAACCTATCTGGACCAGCTGATTTATGGGGGTCCAGCCTCTCAAGATGCTCCCTCACAAGATCCACACTAATTCATCTTCACCCTGGTCATCCCGCATCATGTTAGGCAGGGTGGTCCCTCTGGGCTGGCGAAAAACTGATGCAAAATAATCATTGAGTAAATTGGCTTTTTCCTGAGTGTCGGTAGTCAGCTTCCCCAGCTGGTTTAGCTGGGGTCCAATTTTGCCCTTGTTTTTCTTTTGACTCCCCACATATCTGAAGGACTTCTTATTGATTCAGATAGCTGGATGTATATCAGTTGCAGCCTTGGCTTTTCTAGTTTGCACCCTGCAAGTGCAGACCACTGCCGTATACAACTCCTTAGTGGTGTTTCCTGTCCTCCATCCATTATATGCCTCTCTTTTTAGATGTAGGAAGTCCATGAGTTCCCTGTTGAGCCAAGGGGATTGTTGAGCCCTTTTACCACCTTTCCTATGGGTGGGGATGGACTCCCCTTGTGCTTCTAGCTTTGCTTCCTTAAGGAGTAACTATTCATCATGAGCTCCTTTCCCTGAGAAATCAGGGCCTCTCAGGGCCTCAAGAACAAGCCTCCTGAGCTTATGAAAGTCAGCTTTCCTAAAGTAGAGGACTACTGCATTGCTGGTTGACTTACCAGCTTTGCAATGGATAGTGAAAGTGATAAACTCATGGTCACTGTCACCCAGCTTCCCTTCAATTCTTAGATCACTGATTAGATCATCCCCTTTGATCTACTAGTTTCCTTGATCCACAACACAGCTGTAGAACTGCACTTTGAGAAGGTTCTGGGGATACCTGATGATGTGGGAACTCCTGGCAGCACATCTGAACAAAGACCAGGGATTATGGGCCTGAGAGGGAGAACTAGAAGCTGAAAGATAATGCGCAGGCCCAGGGCCTTTGGGCAAACAACATTCTCTCCACAGGCACCTCAATATTCCCTGGGTTTGGGTGAAAGCGTTACACATTATAAGGAGGAAATCAGACCCTGACTTTACTGAGCTAGGGGAACATCAAAAAGGACTTTGTAGAAAGGACAGATCCTTACACAGGTAATCCCCAAATAGCAGATGATCTAAGCCCAAAAGTCTAGCTTGAACCTGCCACTGTGAGGTTATTTAGTTAGTTTATAAGGCTAGGGACAGACATTCAAAAAGCCTGACCCTGAATTGATTCAATATTAGCAGGTTAGTCTAACCTGCCAAGGCTGAATCTTTTTGTCACTGTACAGACATCCCTTCTGGCTGGCAGGACATTGATCAGGGAGGAGCCTGGGACAGACATTGCATAAATTGGTTTGACCCAAATCAGTTATGTCTGATACTAACATTCAACCAGGTTTATCTCAAACCAGTTTCAGCCATTTTCAAACCGGTTTATGTTCACTGAACATCTGTTCTGTTATGCAGGGTGGGTAAAATACGGCCTGAGGGCCAGATTCGGCCTGCCAAGTCATTCTATCTGGCTTTCAGGGCCCGTAAAAATTTTAGAAAATTAATTTTTATCTACCCCTGGCTGCCTGTCGAAGATGACAGGCAACCAGCAGCAGTAGGATTCAGGGGGAGCCTGTGGTAGGACCCAGCAGCTGAGCAGCAAAGATGGCCCGGCTCTACCCCACCTCCAGCCCCCAACCGGAAGCCTCTGTGGCTTCTGGCCTTATGACCCTAGAGCTCTTCCCTGCCTCCCTCTGTCTGAATGGACAGTAAGATAAGATTGGACAGAGGAAGGGGGGAACCATGGTTCTTGCCAGGCCAGGCTGTAGCTAGAGCAGGGAGCAGCAGGCAGGGAGGATGGAGAGAAGTGGCTATGGTGGGGGAGTGGGCAGACTGTGGGAAGCCACGCAGCGAGCAGCGGGGGCTGTGGCTGCACCAGCAGGGAGTGGCAGGGGCTGCAGTCATGCCAGCGGGGAGCAGCAGGTGGCGCGGTGAGCAGGAGAGGCAGGGGCCTTGGGGGCCATGGCAGTGGCATGGGGAGTGACAGGGGCTGTGGCTCTGGCAGTGCAGAGTTATGGGGGATGCAGAAGTGATGTGGTGAATGGCAGGGGCTGCAGCAGTGGTGAGTGGTGGCAAGCAGTGGGGGCTGCAGTAGGGGGGAGCGACAGGAGCCACAATAAACAGCAGTGGCAGGGAATGGCAGGGGCCACTGTAGCAGCACAGAGAGCAGCAGGGGCCGTAGCTGTAGGAAGTGGAGGGGACTGCAGCAAGTGGTGTGGAGCAGCAGGGGCCATGGTACCAACACAGGGAGTGGCGGGGGCCGTGGCCCCAGCAGCATGGAGTGGTGGGGGCCACAGCAGTGGCGTGGTGAGCAGTGGGGGCCATGGCAGTAGCAAGCAGCGGGGGCTGTGGCAGGGAGCAGCAGGGGCCGCGGGAGGTGGCAGCAGTGGGGGAAGTGGTGGGCAAGTGTGAGGGAGGGAAAGTAGGGAAATGGCAGTGGCGGGTGGGTGCAGAGCCCATGCAAGTGCCCTGGGACCGGCAGGGACCCAGGCTGGGGTGGCATGAGAGTGGAGCTTGGGCACAGGGTCTACCTGGCTGCATTGCATCACAGCAAGAGCCACATTCAATGTAGTCAGCAGCCCGGCCCCGGCTCTCTCTTTCTCTCCCGTCCCACCCACCATAGCCACACCCCACCATACACACCCACTCCCCAACCACACCCTGTTACATACACCCCCTTATCTCCCACACACAGCATAGTAGCTCAAAATACAGTCCTACTGCATGTTGTCACATCTATATACACTTTGTAAACCATAAATGAGCACAAAATATTTTTAAATAACATTAAAATAAGCTATAGTTAATGTTTTATTTTTTTGTATATTAATTGGAGTTTTTTCTGGTTTCAAGATTGCAGCAACCTTCTTCCCAAAAGGCGTACTTCCAGGCAGAAAGGAGGGACTGCCAGTGGCAAAGGTCAGGGATTGGGGACAGGACTTCCAGTCCCAATATGGCAACTGGGGGGGCAGGGCAACTGTCAAGGGATGGCCCTTGACAGCTCCATGTGGCCCTTGACAGCTCCCCAGAACTCAGTAAGCAGCTCTCCGCCTGAAATAACTGCCCACCCCTGTGTTACAGGTTTAAACCAGTTTCTGATTACTTAATCAGAAGGCAGGGTGAATATGCACCTTTAGGCTAGGGACAGACATTACACACAAACCGATTTGACTTCAGATTAACACAGTTTACTACCTCTCCCCCACGATGAGCCAGTGATAAGTTAAGTTGTTGTTTTCATGTGCATGTCCAAAAACGATTTCTTTGTATCCCTGTGTGCATAGATTTCGGCCTGACGCTCAGCTCCAGCCTACTTTCCTGGGGTAACGCATATGATTTTTATCCCTGCTCCTTGCAGATCTTCCTTCAAGATTTATCAGAGGAACCGTCTTCCTATTCTGTTACTTGGAGTTCCTACTAAACTGAGCACTGAGCTAATCTATTAGTGCCATCTACTGTTTACTTCTATCAGTGCCATCCACGAACTTATCTCCAGATAATTCAGCTTTCTCAACTGTTTTTTTCCTCTGAATAGGAACATCTCTCCCTTCATTGCACCTTTTCTTTGGAGCCTACAGTTTAACAAGAGTCTAAATCAAAAACAGGCAATCCTTCCAGAAGTTATTGCAGCAATAAATCCAGCCTGGTGGATGTAACAACAAGCTTCTGAAAGGACAATTACCCCTTTGACTGGGAATCAGAGCTGTTGGCACTGGTCACAAAAACTTTTGAATGAAACAGAATTATTTTTCGTGAATTATTTGGTGAAAAAAATCAACTTTTAAAAAAAGTACATGGGGGGGAGGGAGGAGAGCAGAGCTTTTTTTCACTTTCCTGTCCTTCTTTCCCCCTTTTCAGTGCATAGGGCAAAATGAGAAAAAGCTAGGGATTCCTTACTGAAACAAAAAAATTGGCAAGATGTCAGAACTTTTCATTTTGAAATGCTGACCAAAACAATACTTTATTTGTTATAATAATGCTTGTTTTGCTTAAGAAGCCATTTTTCCTCAGGGGAAAAAACCCCAGACATTTCAGTTTTGACCAATTCTGCCAGGAACATCTGAGGATGAGAGACAGGGTGGAGTGTGCTGGAAATAGCCAAATCTCCATTACATTGTAGTATTGAGATGCATATAAACCAAACTTCGTGTGAACCAGAAAAACAATGTGTCCCCCTTTCTTTCTTTCTCCTGTCTTTGGCTCTTTCATCTTTTTCTACATCCAAGACCACTCTCTCTGCCATTTCAATCTTTATTTTTCCCCCTGTCATTTCTCAAGACAATTTTGCCTATCCTTTTCTGTCTTTTCTCTCCCTCTGTTTGAATTTATCTTCAGTAGTTTTTCTCTCTTGTCTTCACTGATCCACTTCATTCTTTCCCCACCATTGTCTCCCTCTCACATATTCAACTCATTCAGCTCAGTGCTCTCTCTCTCATCTACCTCTCTCTCTGATTTCCTTGGTCCTCTCTGATCCAATCCCCCACTCCTCATCCTTCTAAGATAAAGGCAGGATGCTCCTGGGATGAGGATCTTTTAAGCCTTCTAGTATAGATGATGATCATCGAACATGGGTGAGAACAATCTGAGGTCATCATTACAGTAATGATGTACAGAGGCAGCTTTGTGAATGAACCAATAGGTCTTTCTTCTACTGTATTCTGATCAGGTTTTCAGTCACTATCTGGCTGTATTTCTTTTCCCCTTTATTTTGTTCCTGGTGATTTCCCGTTGTGGACCACTTCTGTTCTCAGGGGCTAACCCCAAACAGTTTGACCTGTTTTATCAGCAATTAAAAAAGGGAGCTTCAAACTCACAGCTCCATCTGAACTCAACTGGCATATGGTTTTGTCAGTTCTGCTTTCAAGTGATGTTGTGAGCAGTGCACTTGAAAGGAAGGCAGCTGCTGATGAAAACTCCTGGGGGCAGGCATTCTCCAGGTGCCAAAGCGTATCAATAAATATGTGGAAATAACAGAGAAACCTGATAAACAGATAACTCCACCTGAAAAAAAGCTTTAAAATGTCCTGGAAGGAATAGAGGCGCTTGTATCTTTTTGTTGCTCTGTGATATATAAAGAACTGAAGGTTTGTTTGTTGGATTTCATATGTATTTTTTTTTATTGTCTTCTTTGTATATTTGAATGAGAAATATCCTGGTTTGTGGCTACCCTGTTCCTGCTCTAGGAATAACCAAAAACCTAGTGAAATGGCATACCAATGGCAAGAGAATACCCTAATCGAAGGAGAAAGGAAGGGATTTTTAAGGCAGACTTTATGGAAATCTTGACATTTTCTCCACAACTTTGTGCCAGAAAGGTCAGGCATTAGCAACATGGGGATTTGAACATGTGCTGGCAAAGCATTATTAATCACAACACTTGACGGTTGTAATTGATGTAATGCTGGTCTTTACACTTTATAATAAAACTATTTTTTTCATACCCTTAAGCTAACAACACCAAGATGGATAAGAATTACATTTGGACTCTACATTGCCAAAGGCAACCTTTTACACAATTTTCAAGTGGAAATGCACTTACAAGGCACTGAAAAAAATAGGGGCTTCCATTCCACACTAGGCATTGTGGCATATAAAGAAATCCCACTGTATAAGGGTCTATGTATAGTATGAACCAAGGGATCTGGGGGGAGATAAATACAACATGGTACCAGCAGTAGGTGTAGGACAATGAATTCTGGGATATCCCACCAGACAATGCTGAAAGGAACGAGGACTTGCCAGTTCACACAGACATGGGTGAACAGATCTGGTCATGTAGCATAACAGAAGTGCACTGAACTGGATCCAGGAAAATAGTTCTGTTCTACCTTAGGCCCAGGCCGCTGGCACAGTGACTCACGATAAGCTGCCATGGTTACAAAACAAGTATTAGTAATGGAGTGTGCAGATATAAATCATGCTTAGAAGCAATTGCATCACTAACTTATTATAAACTTGGCAAAGATTTCTAATCTAGGTAGGGCCTAATATTGTGTGGGTGTTTGCAAAAATGGAAGAGCTATAGCACAATTCACCTTGTGCTAACACATTAGCAGCAAAAAAGCGTAAAAGGAACAGAAAGAGGAATATCTCCCCAGTGAAGGCTTTCTTCCTGACACTCTTTTCCAGCTCTCCATCCATTCCTGCTTTTGCCTCCTGTCAGGAATTTTCAAGAGTACAATAAGTGCAGGAGGGGGGAGGGTGCGAAAAAGAGGATGTCTCTACACTATGACAGTGAAGACAGTAGCAGCATAATAAATTATACTGCTGGAGAGTCCAATGAGTCATGGAGATGCACCAGGGAATTTTTTTAATGCAATATGCTCCTCAAATTGAAAGATAGGTAACAGGTCAGCTATAGTACTATGGCTGTGTTTGGAGAACTAGAGGCTATGATTCTACAATACAATTCAACGCAGGTTTTATAGCCATTGAAGTGTGCTGCCAATAATAATGTTGGCATTATTATTTTGTAATAAATCTTTTCCATTTTTTGTTTGATCATAACAAATAGGTAACGTACTGAAGATACACAAAAGTACCATATGTCTGAAATGAGAAAGAACCCAGATACTTATGCAATACTGGGATTTCCACACATTGACCATAATAGGTGTCTTTACATAATAGGTTCTCAAAAGCCACTCTAATTAAAGCGCCGACAGCACCTCATATATTCAGCATCCCATACTTCAAGATGGCAGTGGGGGTGCTTTAACTACAGTTTATTTGGCAAGCTTTAGTTAAAGCACCCCTGCTGCCATTTTGAAGCATGGGGACACTGAACAGGAGATGCCAAGGGTGCTGGAGCACACTCGATTAATTGAGTCTGCTCCAACATACTGTGATTACAGTGTGTCAGAGCAGATGTTCCACGCATCTACAGGCCCTCAGTGTTTCCAGTCCACAAATTGTTATGGCAAATAGAAAACACACATGCACACACACATAAAGAGGTGGGGAGGGTAGGAATTTAGGTTGGAGATTAGAAAGAACTTTCTGACTTGACAGTGGTTCAGCATTGGACAAGGCTACCTAGAGAAGTTCCATCCCTAGAAATTTTAGACAGATGCTTGTTTGGGATGGTTTAGTTTGATTCAACCTTGCACAGAGGGCTGGACTTATGAGGTCCCTTCCTGCCTACTTTCTAATCATAAATATAATGAATACACACACACACACACACATACATTTCTATGTGTAACAGAATAACAAAGCTGAAACTGCAGCTGCTGCAGAACATGGATCTCCATGGACATGTCTTTGATTTTGGAAAGAGCTAAAACCAGTCTTGTGAAATAGGAGAAGGGAGACCAGGAATAGCTACAGAACATCAAGACTATTAAAAAAGGAGAGAGAGTTATTAGCACCTGTAGAATGAAGAGCAATGAGTCATTAAGTCAGCTGCCTGAATAGAAACACCACTGCTGCTGCCAGGTAGTTGGTTTTAAACTTTGAGTGGAGCAGGAATCAAAGTGCAGTACTTCTATTCTAGGCAAAATAATAAACTTCTCTGCTTAAGGCATGCCCCCTCCCCCTAATTTTGGAAGGCTAATTTTTGGGAAAAAGGTTCATGTGGTACATATTCTTATACATATATGAAGAAACAAGAGTAAAGAGGGAAAAGAGTATGGGAATGCAAGGGGAACAAATGAAAAGAGGAATGGGGCACTGAGAGGAGTATGTGGGTTTATTTCTTGTTCTTTAGGTGACCAGTTCTAAGAAACTTCTCAAAGTATCTCAGATATTCCCAGGGTTTGCTGCTTATTGTATGTAGTATGTTCTCATTCTCATTATACTATTATTACCATTATACTAGCTTTTGAGATTTGGGGGGGGGCGGTTATTTTTCAAACATAATAAATGTTGATGTCTCACAACTGGTATCATCCTATATAGCCATCCCATTTAGCTACCCCATTTGGCTTGAATTTGCTGAGTACAAAACCATGCATACAGTACACATACCTGCTTTGAGAAGTATAGCATAATCTGTAGAATCATATTGATTTTAAGTCTAGAATAAAGAAGACTGGCCAGGAACGTGATAATAGACTACCTTATATACAAAAGATTGTTAAAAGTAAGACAGTGATATGAGATAGCTGCTAAACAGAGGAAATTCTATAAAATTTGAAGTTCTGATGTTTCAGCCAGTAAATATTTGCATAGGCCAAATTCTCAGGTGAAGTAATAATAAATTTGAACATTCTCCAGCACACCCCAGCTCTACACACCTCTCCAGCAATTCGAGCAGGCAAAAGCCTGGCTTAACAGGACATCTTATTTGGTTTTACACAAGGCTTGGGTCCCCAGAGCAGCACAAAGCAACCAAAGCATGCTAGTGAATCTGACCTATTATCTCTGTTTTACAGATAGGGAAATGAACAGAGAGGAGTTACGTGGATTTACCAGTGTCCCTTAGGGAGCACACAACAAACCCAAGGAATAGAACAGAGATTCCAAAATCCCACAGTTTTGGGCCTTAGATACAAAACCATCTCTCATTCCCTGAAAACCAGTAAGAATATCCAGTGAATACAGGATTGAACTGGGAGTCACTTCTCCTGAGTTCTGTTCTACCAGCGACATTGGACATTTTGTGTCACTTTTCTGTGCCTTACTTTCTCAGCTGTAGAAATGTGGCAGGAGCACCTCTGGGGTGCTTGCCACTTAGCAGGGGCTGCAGTAGGTGGGGCAGAGCCCAGCAGGGAAGGCAGCCAAGTGAAGCCCCCCAGATCTCATTTTAAGCGGAGGAGCTGTGTGGCAGAGCACCTTTGTGGGTGCTTGCCACTTGAGGGCTCTCACAGGCTCCAAGCGGAGCTTGTTTTGGAGAAGCAGCAGGGGAAACTTTCCCCTAGTACCATTTAAAGGGGGAAGATGTGTGGCAGGGCACTGTGGGTGCCCGCCACTTTAAGACCAGAGCTAAGCAGCCAGCAGGTGTTTGATTGTGGCAGCCATTTTAGATCCCTGGCTGCCTACATAAACAGCTTAGGTCCCTGCTGGCTGGGAAGGCAGTAATGTTGCTTGGTTGTGAGGCTTTGTGTATCACTTTGGAGGTAAGGGAGGGGCTGTAGGAGATGGCCAGGAGGGTCCTGGTCCTGGTCCTGACCTAAAGCTGCACTTAATGGGAATGGGTGGCCTGGTGGGGCTCTCAGTGGTGTGGGAGCCCCCAGGAAGTGCCAGGCCAGTTATTGTCCTGGTGAAAGGTAGGTAGGGGTATCTTAACCCTAGCCCTCAGCTTTGAGTGGGTTGTATGGCACTGGAAGTAGTTGGGGGCCAGGCATGGCTGTGGCTACTTGAGCCCAGTAGGGTACAAGACCCTGAGAGGGAAAGCTGGGGCCAGGCATGGTGGTGGCCACCTGAGCCCACCGAAGAGGAAAGCCCTGTGGCCCCAAGTGAAGGGGGTGGTGTAGAGCCCCAGGTGAGGGGGGCAGAGAGGAGTAGCACCATGACCTGCTGCTCTGTGTGGGGAGTGAGAGTCCTCTGTGAGACCCTGGAGCACCAGTCATGGTGTGAGGTACCCCAGCTCCCACATCCAGGAAGGTGGACCCAAGAGAGAGTGTGGGGTTAGTGAGGGAAGCTGGAGGTAGAGTACCCCTTCAATTTGGTCAATGCTGGGGCCAGGACCAGGAAGGTCGAAAGGGCCAGGGGCCCACTGTGAGGGACACTCAGAGCAGAGGGTCTGGGGTCCCACCTGGCCGTGGAGGTGAGGCCTGGGCCTATGTGACCAAAGGTCCCGGGGGAACCATGCCTGAGAGGGCATGCCCAAATGATGGTGGAGTAGGCTGCTTGAGCAGAGGAATCAAAGGAGGGTCCTGATAGGAGGATTCTGGAGCCCAGTGTGGCACTGGTGTGACTAACAGCGGGATGCCCTCTGTGAGGCATGGGCTGCAGTGTAGGGGAGGTACAGAACAACAGATAGCACCCCCTGGCATTGGGGCATAAAATGGGCAGCCTCCTGCCTTAATTAACATCCTCATTCTTTAAGAACAAAGTGTGGCAGATGAGTTTGGTGGGGATGGGGGGCATGCCAAAAAGCAAGTGGGGAACCTAGCACTGTGGTTGGGTGGGGCACCCCACTTTGCCACAGGATGAAGGTTTGCAAAGCTCTTTGAGATGTATAGTTGAAATATGCTATATAAGAGCTATGCTGTATTATGTGTTTGCTTTACAGTAGGTCCTCCTATTCTTATTTGGGAACTGCATCTCATTAAACCAGACGCTGCATAGGCATACAGTAAGAAAGTACCCCTATCCTGTAGAATTTACACTCTAAATAGAGAAGACAAAAAACCATAAAAAAACCCCCCAGCAAACCAACATACTTATACCCTTGTTACAGAAATGAGGTGCAAGGAGACAAAGTGACTTGCCTAAAATCACACAGGGAATCTGTGGAAAGGCACTGAATCCAGCTGTCCTGGGACCTAGCTAAGTGTGTTACCCAAAGGAGCATCTACTTTCTCTGAGTTATCGCTCCCTACAACATTTCACAGGCTGTGCCAAAGATTCATGGATCACATGCTGAAGACAATCTGTGTCCTGAAATCTGTGCAAGGGAACTCTACTATAATATGATGTTCATAAAGATTACATCTTGCATATACTTATCTCAGAGCCAAAAGAAAGAGTGGATAACTTGGTAACCTTTTATGGATGTCTAACAGTGGATCCATCCAGAAGCTTAGCTCTCCTCGGGAAAGGTTTAAAATATATTTATACTTATGAAATCCTGCCCAGACATTCCAGTTTAATAGATGAGAGAGAGAACATAACCCTGCCTAGGACTTCCATTCGTGGTAATAACAAGAAAGGGTCAGATACCTCCACTTCACACAGTACCATCATAACAAAAGCAGCTCAGTAAATCCTAACAAAAAAACTTCTTTTAGTCCCTACTTCCTAGTTATCTGCCAGTGTCTCGGATCTATAAATAGGGATAGGTGGGGATAAAAATAAGGACAAGTTTAATCAGGACATAAGTTTTCTGGAGAGTTGCACTGGAAAAAAAATGTTATCACCTCCAAATAACAGCCTCAGCTCCTATACACTGAAGAGGGGTTTTGGTGCTGATCTTTCAATCTGACCTGCACAGGTCAGCTCCTGCATGTAGGGGCAGCTCTGCTGGCCATTGGGAATGAATGCAAGCACAAAAGACTGTCCATTTGACCTGGGTTTCAGGGACAGATGTGGAAAGGGAGTCCACCAAAGTGTGCTTGAGGAAGTAATGGTAAAGCAGGTGATGCTTTTCCCTGGTGGTTTGTAGGGAAGGAATGGAGGTCACCATGCTGTTGGAGGAAGGGGTCATTCAAAGTGGTTTTTGTTTTTTTTAAAAAGCCCTTGTGCTCATCAGAGAGCCCATGGCACAAGGGTGTTAGCCAGAGGATGGCCATCACAGAGGACACTGGTTTTCTGCTACTCTGTCCTCTACTGATACAAACCCTGCCTATATGTCCTCTTCTGAGAGAAAAATAGAGGACATAAAGGTGTCTGGTTTTCTATCGATAGAGGAGAGATGACAACCAGACTGCCCTCTAAGATGGCCACCCTAGCCAGCCGCATGCCCAGAGCAGGTCTAGTTTTGGTAACTACAGCCTGCTGTCCCATGTTCCTTGTGCAACGAAGCCTGGGTTTGGGCACAGGCCTGAAGCCTGGCTCCCAGAGACATGATGAGACCCTCTTTCCTATCCAAGAATGGAGGGTGACAGAGAGTGCCTGGATGGCAGCCTCCTCCTAGGCCAGCCCGGAGGGCTCCCACATGAGGCGCCCGGTTGCTCCTTTACGAGCCCTGGGGTCCCCTGGTTTCTTTGAACTAGGCGGGCACCCGCTGGCCCTCAGGAATCCTCTTTGCACACAGGTGGTGGGATGCTGCTTCAGGATGGAGGGGGGCGTGGCGCATGCATGTGGGGGATGTTGCTTCGGGATGCACGGGATCCCCACAAGCCAGGACCGGGGCACCGACTGGTCTTGGCCGGCAGTGATGTCTGCACACACTTGGGGGGTGGGGGTGTCAGGATGGAGGGTTCAGGGGCGGGGGGCGGGCTGCACGTGACGTCACCCGGCCGCGCTCCCCTGTCACGTGACGCGGGAGGGGGCGGTCTCGCGAGCGCTGGCACCGCTGTCGCGAGAGCGGGCGCTGCGCTGCGGTAGGAGGTCGGAGGCAGAAGGACGGAGCCGAAGCCGCTTCGCTTCGCTTCTCACCGCCTCTCGCCCCCGGCCCCACTGTCAAGATGCCCGGCTCCACGCCGCTGCCTGTCGCGCTGTCTCTGCTGCTGGCCACGGCCGGCTTCCTCCCGCCGCCCGGCGCGGCGCAGAACGGTGAGGGCGGCGCGGGCGAGCCCCGGTCCCGGTTCCGCTCCCACGCGTGGGGTGGGGCTGGGGGCGGGGGTCGCGCGGGGGCTTCCGGGAACGAGGCAGCGCTCCGCGCCGCCGCCCCGTTGCCTGGCAACGGAAGCCGTCCTGGGGAGAGGGGGGGGCTGCTTCCCCACGGCCCGCCCCGCGCCCGCCCCCTCGTCTGCGGCCCCTGGCAGCCGGCACCTGTATGGCACAGCTGAGGGGCCGGTCACGCAATAAATGGAGACTGACTTCGCACACCACGGCAGGGCCCCCCCCTCCCCCTCTTACAAATTTTAGCATCCTCCAACAGCCTCCTTTCAAATGTGACACAGTGCCGTCTTGTGCAGCTGAGGGGCCAGTCGCGCAATAAATGGAGACTGGCCTCGCCTGCAATGGCGTGAACCTCCCCCCACCCACCCCTTAAAAATGACTGGCCAGGTGCTGGCTCCGGCTCAGCACCATGGCACTGCTCTGCTGCTGGTTTCTGTCTGAGTCGCGCTCCAACACATGGCAGCCCCAGGCAGCCGGGGGGAGCCAGGCTGAGGCCATGCGAGATTGCGCGCCGCCGCTGCGTGCGATCCCGGAGGTGTTGCTGGAATCGCTGAGCACGGAGGCATCGTGGCCTGGGGGCGGTTCCTGCTGGTATGGCGTGGTTGAGGCGAAGGCACGCTGGAGTAGGGGGAGGCCTGGGCTGTTCAGTCAGGAAGACAGCCTGAAGCATCAGCACGTAGCTTCAGACACGTCCCTGCCGGGAAGCAGTGGCTTGCTCTGTTGAAACGTTTTCAATTTTGACGGGTTTTCAACATTGCTTCTTGGCCAGCAGAGCTTCATCGTGAGTTTTTTACTTTGTCCTGGTGTCAGGCTGTCACGTTATCATACCCGGTTAGCGCCGCTGCTGGGAGCGAGCGGTGAGAAGCCCTTCATGTATTTATTTGAGAATCGCTGAAAATGTTATTAATAAAGGAAGAAAAATGCACCAAGAAATTAAATGAATGGAGACCTGACTAAGGTGTAACAGCCCTAAGCTACATTCATGCTTAGAAGTCAGAAAAGAGAAGAGATGACAGCATTGCCGAATACATTAACTGGATTAAAGAAAGTTTCGAACACCTTTTAAGATGAATGAAAATAATAGGTTTGTCTGCAGGGCCAAAAATTGCCAAGTCAGAGTTTCAGAAGAGCCTGAGGGAATAAGGTTGTACATATCCCACTGGAGTGCTGTGGGGCATAGGCCTCTTACCTCCTTTACACCCTTCTGAAAATGCTGGTTGGAGTATGTTATGGATAAATCTGATTTATCGTGTCACAGAAATGCTGCCTGGCTTTCCAGGTGTCATCTTTACACAGTTTATCTGCTCTTCCATTGCTCTTCCTATTTTATCTGGGCAAGGTGAGCGGTATCCTCATTCAGAGTTAAATGGATCACATGCCTCTTAACCAGTGATTTTCAGCCTGTGGGCTGCACACAGCCTAGACAGCACACTGTTGTGGCCCACGTGACATCCTATTAAAACATCTTTTAAATGGAAATACAGGAAGTAAATTGTTCAGGTGCAGCCCAGGCAATACTTTGAGAGCTGCGAATGTGGCCCACTATGGCAAATAAGTTGAGAACCACTGGTCTAAGTGGTTGTTGCCCAAAAGTGGCCAGCAGAGTATTAAATGATGGCAGCTGGTATAGAAATTTCTAAGTTGTCAGTGGGCATAGCATCTAAAATGTTTATTTAGTGTCAGTGGGTATGTGTCTGTACTTCAGCGACAAAGTTGTGGTCAGGTGAAGGCTTGAGCCTTGCAGTGTGCTGTACACGTGGTATTGGGACTGAGTGGACTGGAGACCCCAAATGCCTCAAAAACCTGTTAATGAGAGCATTTATTACTTCTTCAGTTGGCTAGGTGAAGATTGTACTAGGAATTGATTGTTAAAGGAGATGCCATGAGTTTTATGCTGAGTTGCAGGAAACAAGTGAGCAAGCTGAACTCTATTCTAAGACTAATGAAAAAAATGGGGCCCTTTAAAATATGATCATCTGTAGATCTAAACCTTTTATATGAACTGATGACAAGGGTCTTACAGATTTAAAATACTACCATTGGTAGTAGCCAGTGAGAGCAAAATTGGAGACTGGATGGAGTTACAGGTCCTGCCTTGAAATTTATTTTCTGTCCGCTGGCACTGGCTAATGAGACTGCTAGTGTAACCGCAGTTTCCCGCTGTGACACGAAGAAGGTACATTGCCACTAATTAAAATGCAACAGACACTTATTTTGTCAACTGCTAAAAATTAGTTTACAACTTGATTAGATATGCTTTAGTGTGTTCAGTTTGGTGATAACTTTGTTAGAAATGTGATCCCTAAATACAGTAAATATTACATTCATGGAGTGTCCCTGTCATGCAGAATGATCCCAGACTTTTACAAAGTGTACCCAGGGATCACATAATCTATTATTGATCAGTAACCATTGCTCTAGTGAAAGGTGATACTTCTAAGTGTTTTGCAGTGCAGAGCAACACTACGTAAGAGTTTAGGATGGGAAATGAAGAGTAACAGCAATTGAGAATGTAGGAGACATTAACTGCAGTATTTTGATTAAACAACTTACTCCTCCAGCAGTTCTGTGGAATCTCGAATGGCCCCAGGCAGTCAAGCTGTCTTATTTTCTGTCTTAGGCAAAAGATCATAATTGAATTACCATTGACTTTCTAGGTTGAACTGTGAAATTTCCACTCTTAAATTGTCACTTGTTTAAAATCTGTTTGGGTTTTATAAATGTTCATCAGATGGATATGTGTTTAGACTTTTCACACAACCATATGGCAGAGGTAGGGAAATTGGCATGCTTTCCTGCTGGGAATTCCTGGGAGAAACTTGTCAGGTTTTGCAAGACTGCATTTCTGATGCATGCTAGTTTCTGTCACTCGTAGCTAGAACACAGTCTAGACAAGGCGATGAAAGATATATCATTTGAATGAAGAAAGGAGGGATGGAAGAAAAGATGAAGAAGCACAAGCAGCAGCAGCTGGAGAAAGTCAGTATGTCAGGAAACACTAAATAAACCTCAAGCTTCCAAGTCATGTTTGTTACTAATGTAAAGTTCAGAGCAGAAAGTCTCCTCTGAAGTAAGGCTTACATGAGCTTTGTGTTGGCAAATGCCAAGCCTTTTCTGGTTTCTGTTTTTTAACCATTGTGATGTACTCACTTCTCTAGCTGCTCATTTAAAAATAAGTCAAGATTTAAGTGTACTAATACCAGTACTTTTATCCTGATGTGTTTAGATTTAAAGGAGCATGGCTGTAGTTTTTATTTATTTATTTTTTTGTTTTGTGCTTAAATCAGAAGCTGGGGCTACAGTAAAAAATCTGAACTGTTCCTCCAGCATACTGTCTTAGGAGCAGAAAATCTATCAACTTTTAAATCTAGTGCTTCCCTCTTCAGAGCTCTGGTCTGGCAAAGTGCATTTAAGAACACACAAGTTCTAGCATTATTTAACTATTGAGAGAAATAACTCTTTAAAATTGTTAGGATGACTGTGACTGCTGGCTGAAATGTCCTAAGGGGATTTAATAAGAGCTGAAAATGAACAGGGCAATTAAAATGCACTAATACTGTTTAAAAGCCATTGCTTGAATCATACTGATGTCTGAATCAAGAGGATCCAGCTGGCTAAAGGTAAAATAAGCATTAAATGAATATAAGCATTGTCCATAAGCTTAAAAAAAACAAGGGATATATTTTTTTTTTTTGAGAAAAGCAGCTGTCCCGTACCTCCCTGTCAGTCGTGCTGCTTCTGATCTCTAGGACTCATCTGTTGTGCCCTTTGATGGTAGGAGCCATCATGAGAGGTGAAATATTGAAAGTGAGAGCTGCAGAAACATTTGTAGAGAGAACTGGATTTATATTGCTGGGAAGAAACTGAATGTGGAAGAATGTGTTTGAAGTCCTTTCCACTTTCTCGTAATTTCTTCTCCATCCAGTCTACCCACTCCTCCCTTCTTCCTCCCCTGTCAAAAATCAAAAGTTTAGTTGTGTTACATATACCATGTGTATAGTTTTAAAATTCACAGCAGGATTTTTACAGATCTTTGCTAGTAAATCCTGAAGTAGAGAGGGTAACTACTAATTAGAATGAACTCATCAAATAATTTTAAATCTTTAGTAGAAGCTATGAGAAACCAAGAATCCCATGTTTAAGCATTGGCATGTATGTGTAGAATTGGGCACATTAAGTTGGTTAGGAGCTTGCTCTTGTGTGTATGAATGAGGTATTTCAGCCCTCATAATGAAGTCTCTCTCTTGTTGCATGACTTTTATCCTGTGATCTGTTTCCAGTCTGGAAAAAGCTGGAGTTTTAACAGTCACTTAAACCGAGCTTTGACGGAAGGGAAAATTTAGCACCAACCCATTCTATCATGTTTTAATCTTTTTTTCTTTTCTTTTTTTTTAATTTTATTTCTTCTTCTGTAGAAGAAAAAGGGTAAGAGTATCTGTTGAGTCACTGAAAAGTGTTCCTTTACAAACATACTTTTTGTTGGAACTACAGCAAGATTAGACTACCTTAATTTAATTGATCAAAGAACTGAAATTCCCTTTTCATGCAACGTTATATTAGAAAATAAACTCTTGCTTAGCTTTATACTTTGACAGAATGTTTTAATAAACTCCTTTTGCTCCTGCTTGTAATGGTTAGGTGCAGTCAGGGCTTTTGCCAGTATGCACAGCAGCACATGAGTAGTTTGTTAGAGCTGTGTAGTCAGTGATCAAGTCCTAGGCTTTTTATTTTGGGGAGAGAGGATGAAATTGCATATTGCTGTAAGAAGTGTCTTTGAATGACATGTCTCACTTTGGGATGTCACATTCTAACCTACCCTAGCTCTTTCACTTAAATGCACCAGGGCCCAACGCCTGTCAAGTAATTCTTAGCTTGTCTTTAGGAATTCATCTGTGTGATATTGGTTGCCCTGTTTACATCCCACCCAAGCAAGAAAAATACGAAACTGCTTGTAGCACCATAGGCTACCATAGCCACCTAATGGAATTGTACTAAGTGTGTTTAATATTGCTGCTTAAAATATTTAGTTTCTTTCCAAAATTGTTTTTTAGTAATCTAAATCTTAATCCATATTAAAATAGAGAACTTGAATGAAACTGAGGGATGAAGGGGTTTTCAAAATGTGGCTGATAAAACAATATTAAGTGGCCATTAGAAAATCAAATTCAAAAGCAAATCACACCATTCAAAATGTGGTAATAATACCTGTGTAATGTACTATGTGGTTCCAAAACTTAAGTAGCCTAACTTCTTTAATTCTTCGTTTCAGTTTTTGGAATTAAACAAAGCGATTGTGTCACACGGTATTTTTTTTACCCTCTTTAACACCGTGGTGTGACCAGAGCAATCAAAATCATGCTGCCAGGCATAAGTCACTGCTGCCCCAGATGCCTGGCCATGTTATGCTGCTACTGTAAGGTTAGCGTTCTCCTCTGGGCATGCATTCCTTGGGTAAACCCAAATATACTTTCAGTCTAGAGCTGTGGTGTCAAAGGTATGACCCAGTGAGTCCTATTATTTTGCCTTGCCAGAATTGCCTGTGGGTCTCAGACTGTAGCATGCACTAGTCTTACAGTGCGTGAAGCCCATCTGGCATGGGCTACACACAGTACCATGGATGGAGTTGGTGTGTGCTGCATGCAGCCCGTGGGGCCAGCCTGGGGTGTGATCGACTCATAGCACTTTTGTCAGACTGATGCTGCATTCTGAATCTGGGGCTGATCCAGTTCAGGCCCCATAGACGGTCCTATGGGCTGGAGCCAGCATGCAGGGCCAGTCTGACTGCAGTATATGTTCTAGACTTGATCCATGCATTAGACTAACCCCACGTGCCACATGGGGTGGGGGCAGTATGCACATTGCAAATAATGCAGCATGTGCTATATAGTGCCAGCACTGAACTGGCCCTGTGGGCTAGCTCTGGCACATGTGTCTAGTCTGTGGGCTGAGTCTGGCCCCCACGTTCCTCATCCAGCCCTAGGGTGCCACATGAGTTACCCCTGGTTTAGAATGATTCTTTGTGATTAAATCAAACTCTTCATCTTTGTAAGTAGAGGTGCACCCATGTATCGGTTCATATCGGATCAACACTGATAAAAGGAAAATTGATGTTATCGGCTTTTTTTGGCAGCTGCAGCATGCATACAGCCAGGAATGCAGCCTGGCAACTTCGAGAGCAGCATCTGGCTGTAAATCTGTGGGGGGGGGGGAACAGGTGAGGGGGAGGAAAGGAGCCTGTGGGGGCAGACTGAGGCCCTCACGGTGAGGGAGGGAGTGGGGCAGGGGCAGATGCTGCCCAGCCAGTGTGGGACAAGGCGTGGGACAGAGGTATGAGTCAGGGTTGCAGCAGGTGCAGGCAAATGGAGGGGGGGCAACTTCCCACTGTTTCCCGCACCTCCTGGGGAGGCAAGGGAGGCATATGCCCCCCAGATTTGTGCACAGGGCGGGGATGGGCTGTGGGCTTGGGACCAAGGGCTGTGCTGACCTCTTCCCTGTAGGGAGATGTGGTGGGTGGTGGCACTGCTGGGAGAGGGGGCTACAGGGTGGGCTGCAGCCACCCCAATATTTGCCGTATCCACCCCATAGCCCGCCCCCCTTTCCAGCACCGCTCCCACCCGCCCCAAGTACAGCCCTGGCCCAGCCTCCGTGTCAGAAAGGGGCCAGCACAGCCCCTGGGCCAGAGCCTACAGTGGGCAGCCTGCCTCTACCCCATGCACAAATCTGGGGGAGCTGCTCCATGCCCCCCCAGGATGAGCCGACTGTGCTTCTGTACTACACCCTGCTCCAACCCAGATGAGCAGTCCCTGCCTCTGCCTCATTACCTCCCTCACCATGGGGGCCTCAATCTGCACCACCTGCCCCAATTTACCAGCCGCTCTCTCAGCTTTATACCGGGTATGTTATTGGTATGGACTGATACAGCTGGTTAATAATCGGCCATCGGTATCAGCCAAAAGAACTTAATCTGTGTACCCCTTTTTGTAAGATGACAAGTACTGAAATTATCCAGTACTAAGGGGGAAGCTTTATTTTTTCCCCTGGCTAATGTTGTGACTGAGAGCAGTTTCTTGCAGAACTCAAACTTTTATTTAAAAAATGGTTTAGCTCTTGGGGCTGCAAAGAGAGCCTTCTAAATGTGGCTGGTAGATGCTACAAACCTCTGCTGTTCAGAACTGAAACACTTTACAGTGACTTCTCTGGTCAAATTCAGTGTTGCTGTTCAGAATCCTGTGGAAAGCAAGTAATGTCAAGGGTATCTTTCATATTGCCTCTATCTGGGGTGGAAGTGTGAACAGTAGCAGGGGCTGGTACTGGAGATAATTCTGGGTAAAGTTGTCTCAAAAATAGCATAATGGGAGAGCTGTACAATGGTAAGATCTCTCATGCCCTTCCTTGCATCAGCTTTGAGATTGGAGGTGTGGTAAAGTTCCTTGTATCAGCTTTTGAAGTGGGGGACAGAGAAGAGACAATCTTCTTTCCATCCCTCTATTGGCTAGGTGAGGAAATTCATATTTATAGCATGGCTGTGGATTTACTGTTGATCCAAAGTTAGGGTTCAAGAACTCTAATAAAACTCACAGCAGCTGATAGTAAGGTGGCTGGGTCACTTATGAGGACACTATTTTTACATCCTGTTGGTTCCCCATTACCCGTCCACAAAAAGTAGCTTTAGTATCCTGTGAAAGTAACGGAACTCTTATTTTAGAGAGAGACTGTTTGCCTCCCTCCTCTCCCTGCCCTTTTTAAGCCTTTGTATGATCATAAAAGAAATACATAGCATACAGATAAATAGATATGAGCTTGGGCAGCAGTTGCCTGGAAAGCAAGAAGCATGAGTTAGAGAATTAGTGTCTGTTAGCTAACTAAATGAATTGGAAGTAGGATGCTAATGTAACTTCCATATTTTTTCATGTATTTAAAAAACCCCACTTGATTTCATGTTAAAGCCTTCAGTGCAGAAACTGGGAGATAATGAGAATCAGACATGCATTTTAATAAGGGTTTAGAAAACTGTTAAACAGGAACACCTTTAATTATCCATCTCTGTAGATGCTTGCCTTCAAACCATTACTATTTTTGGGTGTATATAAACAAAGAATTGTGCCACTTTATTTACTGCTTGTTCGCTCACTTTAGGCAGATCATGTACTATTTAGGTCTCCATTCTTAGAAGTATATAATATAGGAAACAGGAGAGACTAGAGAGGAAACAAACATACAAGGATTGGAGGGGATGGTAACAACACTGAGGAAGAGAGTAAGATAAAATGATGGTGTTGTAGAATGGAGAAGGCTCAGAGCGAACCTGAGCAGTCATTAAAAGCTTTAGGTAACAGCAAAAGTAAAGAAAGATTATTATTTAGTCTGAATTTTAGAAGGACTGGTGTAGAGCAAAGATTTGAAATGAAAGAAGTAGTAGTTTAGCCTTCACATTGGAAAAAAGCTGTTAACAGCAATTTAATAGGAGTAAACTCCCAAGGGAAGTGTTTGAAGTAACATCACAGCAGAGTGATAGTAGAGTTGATAAAATAATTCAATAAGGTTCCTGCTCAGTTTGCAGCAGTAGTATTAAAAGTGGGGGAGGGTGGGGATTTTGGTGCATTAAAAATGTCACTCATTATTTGTGTGGTCCTTTTTAAGCCTCGTCTAAGAGCAGCATGTGCACACAAACTAGGAACTGTTATGTAAAAGAGGAAAAGGATTTGCTTCACATCACCTGTTCTTCAGTAACAGGTGCATGCTCTTACCCCATAATTGGTACACTAATCTGCAGGTGTGTGGCTATTTTATTTATTATTTACCCATTTTACTTTGTGGTAACAAATTCCTGTGCACATACCCTGAGTTATATTGTTTAAGTTGCAATTTTTTAACCTAAATTAGTTTATTTAACCTGGTGCAAATCTCTAATGTGAAAGCATTGAAACCAGTGCAACCCTTGTCTAATTTGCTATTTCAGGTTGAATGGATTTAACAGCATAAGCTAAACCACTTTAGAGTAAGCGTTAAACTGGCTTAAATGCATCTTGACTGACTTGATTTTTTAAGTTAGTGTGTAAAAACAGAGAAGCCCTGCATTTCTGTAGTTCCCCCAAATTATAGAATCTAGAGGCTGAATGTCACCAGCTGTGTATGGAATACTATATCTTGCACTTTGTATCATTCTAAGAGAGACTCTGAAACCAAAGCCTTGAATCCAGGGATAACAAAGATGTCTGTAAACCACTGAGACTAGCATTACGTGGAAAGGTGATAGTCATGAAAAGATGTCTTTGATAGAGGTTTTAAAAAATTCAAGTCTCATGATACTTTTTCCCCTCCTAATACTCCCTCATAATACAACAAGGAAGTATCAGTAAATCCAAAAAGAATGGAAAACATTTGCTGCTGAGTTTAGCAAGCAGTCAGCATATGTAAATCACAGCCAGAAGAAGCAGAGTTAAGTATTACATCTGAATGACTTTAGCGAGCAGTAATTCATGTAGTTTTTTTCCATCCTAAGGTGAAATGTGTTCACTTCTTATTGCTGAGTGAACCAGGTGTTGCATGTATAGGGGTCTTATAATCTTCTGAAGCAGAGGTTTTCAACCTTTTTTAACAAGTGCACCCCTTCGGTCTCAAAGTTTCACCTCATGTACCCCTTTATATGTTTTATTTGTTTTTAAGGAGTGGGGAGAGAGCAGATCAAGGCCCCTGTGGTAAGGGAGGCAATGGGACTGGGGGAGGGGCAGGCACTGCACAGCAGGGGCGGGGTATGGGATAGGGCAGCGGGCGGCTTGTCCAGAGGGTGTGCGGGGGGGGGGGGGGGGCGGGTGGCTCCCACCACTACACTCACACCAGGAGGGCTTGGGGGCTTGTGCCCCCAGATTTGCATGTGGGGAGGGGTGGGCTGCCACTATGTGCTGGTGTCAGGACTGTGCTGGGCTCTTCCCGGCAGAGGGTTTGGGCTGGGTTGCAGTCAGGGCAGGCAGGCACAGTGCTGGGAGGGGGTTTATGGGAGGGGCTGCAGCCACCCCAAAATTCACCGTAGCCCCCCAGCACGCCCTCCTAGCAGTACTGCTGCATGCTCCAAACGTAGCCTGGCCCAACCCCCGAAAGAGACTGGCCTCTGCCCACAGTGGCAGGCCGCCCTTGCCCTGCACACAGATCTGGGGGCACATGCCCCCCCAACCCTACCAGCAGGAGCCCTACCCCCCCCCATGTGGCTCAGTCCTGCACCCTGCCCTAGCTGGGAAGCCCCTGTTTCTGCCCCAGCCCCACTCCCTCTCCCAGCACTGGCACCTCGATCTACCCCTCCGCCACACCCCTTCCCTCACAGCAGACTTACTAGTTGGACCCAGCTGCTCTCTATGCTGCCATGCTGTGCTCCTGGCCGCATGCATGCTGCGCTGCAGCTATACGCACGCACGCGGCATTTATTGGCCACATGATCAGCCAGATCAGTTCTGTGTCCCCCCTATGACCTTTTTAAGTACCTAGGGGAATGCATAGCCCAAGTGGCAACCACTGTTCTGAAGTATCTTGGTAGGCTAATAGCAAAATCTCTTGTGACAAATATTTGTAAAGTGTGAAGAAGACAGAGATTTGTTTCAGTTGCTGTGGTGCAGTTCTGATCATTATTACAGATTTGCTGTACAAAGAACTGAAAAATATGTTAGATGTTTGCTAAAAGAGACACTGCAGGGCATGTACCAGAGGCCCTTTTTAGCCTTTTGCAAGCAGATTGTTTTAAATAAATTGCCATTACACTTCAGGTATTGGATGTCTAAAATAGAAAGTGAAACAACATAATTCCCCTCACTTTCCACTTTGTTCTCTGACTTTAAGTATCTTGAAGTTGCAAGATGCTCTCTCTCTTACTGTGATGTGAAAATGATTGTGTTCCATAATTATGTCTACAGAAATGTTGAATATAAAGGTAGTCTATAAGGGGCTGGTCTGGGATGGCATGATTTTGTAACCAGTTGTCCAACTTAAAAAATTATTTGAAATTTCATGTCAACCTTACAAAGCTGTAGCACAGATTTACAAAGGTGTTTTAGAAACTAATGGCAGTTTTGAAATAAAAGCAGCATTTCGTGTGCAGTGATCATTTACTGGACTACCTCACTTACCTAGATCAGTGGTCTCCAAGCTTTTTATGGTGAAGATCATGTTTTAGTGGTAAAGGGCATCTCAGGTTCTACTGCACCCTTCTCCCAGCCCCCTGGACCATGGAGTGTAGCAGACCCTGCTGGACAGTGGCCTGATCCCACTTCTGTGCCGCAGCTGCACTAAGCCCTGCCCACCCAGCAGTTGGACGAACATGCCATCAGGCTCTGGCCTGCCTGGGTCTGGGACTCTGCGGCCCAGGGGTGCGTGGGCGGCAGGGGCTCCTGTCGCTGGACTCAGCCCGGTGTAGACCCCGGGGGTCCATTCCCCTCCCCCACCTGCGCTCCAGGCGCAGCAGGCAGCCCACAGCAGCAGCTGCCTTGTTTGGAGGATAGGTTGGGGGGCAGGGGCCCCCAGGGCCTCCCATCGGGCCGTGCCCAGTGACTGGAGCCCCCGTCCCTCTCCGCAAGCACCCCTGGGCTGTGTAGAGTCCCAGACCTGGCTGGGCCAGGGCCTGATGCCACGTTTGTCCAGGCAAGCACAGCTCAGCACAACAATGGCACTGATGTGGGATCCAGCCCCACCCCAGCCAAGTCTGGGAATATCTGGTAGTCCAGGGGTGCATTTTGGAGTGGGGGCGTCCCCACTGCTGGGTGCAGCCTGATGGAGGCCCCTAGAGTCCTTGGGGCCTCCCCCCACACCTGTGCTTGGGATGAGGTGGCTGCTGTTGTGGGCTGCCTGCTGCACTTGGAGCACAGGTTGGGTGGGAAATGGACCCCCGGAGCCTCCACCAGGCTGCGCCCAGTGGCAAGAGCACCCCCAACGTGCCCTTGGATGACCAGATCTTACCATACCTGGCTGACCTAGGGCTTCCCCCACTTGCAGTGGCAGCACGTATGGGGTGCACATGCATCCTGAGAGCACTAGTGCACTCCATGACAGCCAGTATTCTGTGCTTAGGTGATGGGCGAGGGGGCAGATGGTAGCACTGGTGCCCGCCCTGAAATCGCCAGCCGGTGTGTGGGGGCTCCAAGAAAAGTGATTCCCATGGTCCCCCCCCCCCCCCCCCATGGCTGATTGTGCCAACTGGATGGAGAGGGGTACCCCCACAGCCGATTGCATCAACCTGGAAGTGCCAGTGGCACATCACTGACGCTTCCAGGTCAGCATGATGAGCCATGGGGGACACCTCTCCCCACCCCCCCCAGTGGCTGACTGGCCACTGGGGGGCAAGTGCTCCCCCCAACTTAAGAGGCACCAGTTGTCCATGCCTCATGAGTCCCCACTGCTTAGCTAAGCCGTGTCTGCATGTGGCCAGCTGCAGCGGGGCTCGAGTTGCAGCAGCAGCCACCTCTACCCCCATAGAGATGGGGAAACAGCACCCCACCCCTGGAGGAGCCCCCCAGGCTCCAGTCCTCTCACCACCCAGCTGGGCTGAGTTCCCACTTACCTATCCTTGCTCCTGGCTGTGCCCCATGGTCAGTTGCTCACCACAGGAGCCTTGATCTGGCCCCTTTCCTTCCACACAGATCAACCTACTGGGGCTGGGGGCAGCATATGCCCAGCTCTCCCCCCACCCAGGATCAACCCACGGAAGCTCTGGGATCTATGTGTCGATCAGGATCCCTGTGTTGGTGACTACTGATCTGTACAGTCATAAATAATGGGTGCATTTGCCAGTTCTGCCATCAGTGTTTCCTACTGCTGTGTAGTTTCCTAGATAGTTGCAGACATACAGTGTAGGCAAACATTTTGCTGTTAGTTTCTGAAATAACCTCATATTATCCTAGATGCAAAATGTATTTACCTGTCCTCTTTAGAACGTGACAAGATTATATACTACTTGGCCTTGCTTTTGCAGTTTTTTCTATTTAGGTGTGACTGTTCAACTGGCACCCCATAGGGTTAAATCATGGCCCCTCAATCTCATCTGGCCACTGCTTCCCCATTGCTCCAGGTTCAATAGCAGCCAGAGTCTCCAAGCTCCCCCTCCCTCCTCCAGCAGCTGCTTCCTGCCTTCACCCCAACGGGCAGGGCAGTGTGGTACTACAGGGAGCTGAGGGTGATTCCAGGGCAGCAACCAGGAAGGGAGAGGGAGTTGGGGCCATGTACAGTGTAGTGATTGGGGCCATTGTTCCCTCTAAGCTGCACAGCGTGTGCAGGCGTGCTCATGCTGTGCTGCCAGGCACACCTGCGTGGCTGCACACGCCATGCAGTTTAAAGGGAACACTGGTTGGGGCAGTTGTGGGGTGGAGGGCAGAAGGGAGAGGCAAGGGATGGGTTTGAAGTAGTCTAAGTCTTTTAACACATCAGCACAACTGATTTCCTCTTTAATGCTTCATATTATCATCACTGAGTGGATAACTGACACTTGCTTCTTCCATGTTCTGCAGTGTTGCAACTTTCCCCTGCCATAATCAGTTTCACTTCACTGTCCATCTTCATTGCAGTTCCCTCATTGCAGTTTCACTTCATTGCCCATAAGCAGTTCCCTCATCCTTTCTAATTGATAGCCACAGTCCTTTGTTTTGTTTTGTTTTGTTTTGTTTTGTTTTGCTTCCTCTCTTCCCCCAATGTGAAACCCATGTTTTAATCCAGCTGGGTGTTCCTTTAAATATTATATTCAAAATTACTTTTCTTTCTGGTCCTACTGCAAAAATCTCTTGTAACCTGCTTTTTATTCCATTGTTACTAATGGAGTTTTGTCCCTTTGTTCCACATCCTTACGGTTTGGTTTATGCATAATTTTGCATGTGTCCCATATTTAGATTTGCTGTCTGATTTCTTTTCCAGTTCCTTTTATTGGTTTTGTTTTCCTTTCCAAACAGAGTCATCTTGTCCCTCGAGTTCAGATACTTGACTCCCAGGTGCTAGAGGTGAACAGATACATCAGTCCATAACATATTAGCACTGATAAAAGGAAAATTTAATTTACCAGTGGGCGGCTTTTTTTGACTGATGTGGCCAATAATGTTGCTAATAAATGCCATGTGCATGTCCCCGGTTCCAGCCCACAATGGGCAGCCCATCCTTACCCCCCCCATGCAGATCTGGGGGGCAAATGCCCCCCCCCATGCCTTTCCTGTGGGTACTCGCATTGGTGGGAGCCACCTTCCGCCCCAGTGAGCCACTCACAGCTCTGCCCCCACCCTGGCTGGGTAGCACCTGTCCCAGCCCCATTCCCTCCCTCACTGTGGAGGCCTCCATCTGCCCCCCCATGCCTCTTCCGTCCCCTTTATCCCTTCCCCCCAACTTACCAGCCGGATGTTGCTCTTCAAGCTGCTGGGCAGCATAATAACAATCGGATCAGTATTGGCCAAAATGGCTCATTAATAATATTGGCCATCAGTATCGGCCCAAAAAATCTTTATCAGTGCACCCTTACAAAATGCTTGATTGCATTTATTTCTCTTACCCAAGCAATGTCTAATTTACCAGACATTTCATCTGCTTTTACTTTGTGCGGCTTATTTCTTGCGGTCCTTAGGCTTTAATTTTCATGCAGAGCCCTCAAGGTGCTTCTGTTACCAGCCAGAGCATCAAACTAGTTTTCCAAATTGTTTTTCCCTACAGTTTAACTTGTATCTCACTTCCAACAGAAGTTTCTTAAGCATGGACCATATCTTATTTAGTTATGAAGTCCCAAGGACTTGCAAGATGATATAGTGTTGATTTAGAGAAAAACCCATTACCATCCAAATAAAACTGATGCATTTCTAGGAGGGGTGTACTGATAGAAGTTTTTGTGGCTGATACTGACAGCCGATTTTTAAGGAGGCATGTTGGCTGATACTGATCTGATTTCCGATACACAGTTCTTCAGCTTGAAGAGCTGTGTCCAGTTGGCAAGTCTGGTGTGGTGGGAAGGGATGGGGGGGTGGCAGATCAAAGCTGCTTTGGTGAGGGAGAGAATGGGGCTGAGGCAGGAGCAGGCCCTGACCAGATGGGGCAGGGAGGTGTGGGACAGAGCCGTAAGTGGATCATCCTAGGGGGCGGGGGCCATGTGCCCCCCAGAACTGTGCGGTGAGGGGCAAGGCTGCAGTTGTGTGCTGGGACCGGGGCAGATGCAGGGCAACGGTGCTGCTCATTAGGGGTAGTGTGGGAAGGGGAGGGAGCAGCTCCCACTGCTGTGCCCAGCTTGTCTGGTTCTCATCTGGCAGCTCCCACTGCTTGTCTGGGAGGGCACTGGGGGGGGAGGTCATGTGTCCCTGGATCAGCCAAGTCAGGAAGAGCCTGGCCCCAGCCTGCCTTGCCCCATGCACATCTGAGGGCACATGCCTTCCTCCCCGCCTGTGCCCTCCTGGATGAGTGGCAGGAGCAGAGGTGAGAGCCACCAGACGAACTACACATAGCCCCCCCAACAAGCTGCGTCTCTGTTCCATGTCCGCCCAGCCCCGGCTGGGCAACCCCAACCCCACAGTCTCCCCTACCGCAGGGCCCTTGATCTGTACCCCCCACACCCATCCCCTCCCTCCCCTGCCCCTTCCACCACACCAGACTTACCAGCTGCATGCAGCACTCCACACTGCTGGCTCCGCTTCTCACTGCCTACGTGCTGCACTGCAGCTGCGCTCAAGCACACACATTTATAAGACCAGTTATCAGCTGCCTTGAGCCAATTTCCCATACAGAAAGGTTTCGGTTTTTTTTATATTGGTGCTGATCTGATATTAGACCGATGTATCAGTGCACCTCTGATTTCTTAGAGGTGTCAGTTAAAAGGTACTGGTAACGAAGATGGGCTCGAGACTGAAGTTGATCTATCACAATACTACCTCAGTGTTGAAAATAAACTTAGGAAAATCAAGTAAAGTTTAATTTGTCCAAGAATGAGGAACCATTAACAAATGAGTGTATGTTGCACTCATTTGTTGGTTTAGGACCGTGATTCTCGATCAGTGTGTCGGCTCCAGGAGTGCATTGCAATGTTAATGCTATTAACAGCGTTCAAACATAATTCACCAGATGAATCCAGAGATTTCAAATCCAGTTTCAAAGTATTATAACATTATGATCTGTTGCAGCTTTTTTCAGTTTTTTGCAACAGAAATACTGCTTTATTATTTTTCTGTAGCTTACTAAAAACTAAGTACCAGTATTTTCTAAGGGGTGCCTTGAATCTAGTGAGGGGAAGCTCAAGTGTAAAAAAGTTGAGAATCGCTGGTTGAGGACCCTACACCAAATGAAGTTTGGTTACTTCTGACAGCAGTGGGAAGACAGGCAAAACAGCAGATGTTGATGATTTTACAGAAATGGCATCTACAGGATTTGGTGAGAAACTGGATGTTGTGTTGTGGAAGACCTGGAGGAAGCTGAAATTATGGATTTGGAAAGGATAAGAGTATTGTAAATGGAGACAGGAAAATGATAGATGTAAGAAAAGGACAAGAAGATTTGCTTTTGGGGAAAAAAATATTTAGATGTCAACAGCATACAGTTTTAGTGGCGAGTAGAGAAGTTTTGGCTAAAAGGACAGGTCGAGGGCTAGAGAGGTAATACAGGACTCATCTATATCAAGGCTGTATTCAGTGATTAGTGTAGATAAAGTTTCCAGTGAGATCTTAGAAAGGAGGGTTGGGGAGATGCAAAATCAAGGCCCTGACACTGCTAATGTGTAAGAGTGGGGTGGGAAGAACCCATTGAAGTGAGTGGTCAACAAGGTAAAAACCACAGTTATGGAAACCCAAGATTAAAGGGAGAGTGACATAGAGCATATGAAAGGCAGCACAAAATAGCAGGTGAGAAGTCTTATTTTAACGGAGAAGATTTAATGATTTAAGGGCAGTTTTAAGGAAATATTAGAAAGTTGGAAACTTCTGGTAGGATCAGGTTGCGGCTGGAAATAGGTAGAACAAGTATAGGAAGCAAACAATAAATGGCCAACTCGAAGCTATTCAGATCAGCAACTAAAAAATCTGATGGTGAAATGTGTAAGTTGCAGCTCTTCTTTAAACCCAGCAGCTACCAAAAAAGGCAAAACCCATGAAAACAAGCGTTAATACATCATGGTAACAGTAATTTGATGTTGTCTAACGTTGTGAAATTGAAGACGAGTCTGAGATCCATCATTAAGAGGGCAACTTGTTTACTTTGATGTTGTATAGCCTTAATGGCCCTCCAGTAAGTTCTTTCTCTCTTCTTCCTGAGGACATACTGATTTGTGCAAGACTTGAATTTAGTAAAATATCAGAGTTGGTTCTGTGCTATGTTTCTTCTTTTTAAATAAAAAGGGACAAAAGAAAAGTGATGTATATATATTTTCTTTTTTTAGCATAATGCTTTTGAATTTCTTTGCATTTAAAAAGTCTGTTATGCCATTACTATGTAGCTTGTCAGCAAACAACAAATATAGTAAGATGGGACGTGGCAGTAACATCTAGATTTCTGGCATGCCACACAGGTTATTCTGGGTGGGTATTTGAGAAGATGCTTTTATTTAGGCCCTTTAATTTGCTTATAAAAATTTGCATCAGTAGGGTCACCAAGTGGCTTCCCAAACACTAACGTGGACTTGAAGTTGTACTGTAACCTGCTGGCAAAAAGGGAACTTTTTCCTATCAAAAGTAAGGAAGCTGCCATTTGAAACACTTCAGTTGCATGGGACGTTAATCAGCTACCATAGTGCAGGTGAGAGCAAGATGCAAGTCATGAGCTCTCTGCTGCTATTAGTAACAATTATATTTCACTTTATATAGGCCCCTATTTGTAGTAATTTCCATGGCTAAATGCAGAAGCATTTTAATAGTTTGAAATCGCACTAGAATGCAAAATAGATGGAAGAGTAACTTTCAGTTAATATTGCTGGTAGAATGTAGAGAAGCAGAGTGGATTTGTCAAGATGAGTTTGGCCAGATCATTTGGCTAATCTGTACTATTTCTTAACATATGGCAAGATCCCCATTGAATGCCGTTGGTCAAATGCTGTTTTATGTCTTGTCTTAAAAATAGCATTCTGGCTCAGCATCCCCTAATAATGCTATTTATTATTTCAGCAGTGACTAGACAGAACATGCTATTGAATTACAAGCATCAATTTCCAGTATCATGCCTAAACAAGGCATGGCTCAGCTTAGTTTGTGCAAGAGGAGTGGATAACAGTCTTTGGTATGGGACTTGGACAGTTTGGTAATGACTGTGGGGGAAGGCAAACAAACTGACTTTTTTAAACTTTCAGTATAGTATGTGACTAAGTGAGTTTAAAATGAGTCAGGAAAAATACTGTTGTTGTTATGGGGATAGGGGTATTGCATTCCAGCATGCAAGAGTGAAGGAGCCTAACACCAGAAGGCTTGTGCCTATGGACATTTACATTTTAAGTAAAGGTTACATACATTTCAGTAGCTTCTTGAAACCAGTTTAAGGAAGGCTTTGTGTAGGTTTATATTTTAGTAATGGTTTAGCAGAATCATTTTACCCTTCGCAGTATGATGGTTACAGAAAGCACTTGGTACAGTAAGTTGCATTTCTAATTATTATGGTATAATATACATTGGTGGCCCAGTGCATCTAGCAGTGCTGAACAATGATTGCATTGGGTCATAATGCATTGCCAGCTTTTACAGTGACTGATTTCTGTGTATATATGGTAAGTATATGCTATAATGAAGAACATTAAGTGGGAGGAAATGATGAAACACATGGTGCTACTTTAATACTATATGTATTTGTACTGTTTATATCAGACTGTAATGAAGCTATGTAAACCAGTAGGGTGAACTTATCAGATGTGAATAGTGTTTAGTATTAGAATGCTTATTGGCCATCAGGTATTTCTTATGAGTAACATAAAAATAAAGGTTACTTCCAGAGCCGGATTAAGATTTACTGGGACCAGGAACCCAGCCCCACAGCCCAGGGCACCCTGCTTTCCCCCTGACCTGTGTCCTGCCCCACAGCCATGGGCTCCATACCTGCCTGGTGCAGCGGCCAAAGCGGCACGCACTGCCTGCCAGGCCCAGGACAGAAGCTGTGGCCACCCCCACCTGCAGGTCTGCGCTGGAGCTGGCGCCGGGGGCTGCGAAACCACTGCCCGCCAAGTGCGTGCCGCATGGACTGAGCTTCAGGGGATGTCCCTTGTCTTGCTGTGACTCAGTCTGACTGCAGCAACGCCTGGCAAATGGTGCCCAGCAGCCACGGCCCACCATATAGTGTTTGCCCAGCCTGGCCCAGCCCTTAGTTTTGTCCATGCCTCAGCATGGCCCCTGGGCCCAGGCACAGCTGACCCATGCGTTGATCCACCTATGGTTACTTAAAGACCTGGAGTTTCAGATTGTACATATTCACACTTTTGTGACATGCTAGTAATTGCACTTCCAGTGGCAAATAACTAACCATCATTTTCTTCCTACTATACTCTATGTAGTCTCACCCATGAGAACTTAAACAGCATCTCATGTGAAGAAGGTGGAACAAATAAGGGTAGGGATTGAACTACTGCCTTACTAAACCAAGTAGTTGATTTAGGTCTTGTATCCAAGCAGTAGTGAATGATTTGTGACTATATGAGCAGAGCTACAGCTAGCATCACTTCAGATCAGTTTCTGCACTTGTAACAGTCTAAAACAGAGCTGAGTGCTGCTCGGGACTGACCGGTGCAGGCTCATCCTGTCCCGAGCGGCACCCGGCCCTGCCCTGCTTCTGCTGGCTGGTGCAGACCTGGCCAGCCTCCTCCCGTCCCCAGCAGCATATGAGAAGCTGGTTTCAGCTGCATACTGCTGGGGATGGGAGGAGGCCAGCCAGGTCTGCACTGGCCAGCAGAAGTGAAGGCGGAGCTGTGTGCCGCTTGGGACTGACTGGCGGACGCTCGTCCCATCCCGAGCGGCACACGGCTCCGCCGCCGCCTCTGCTGGCCGGTGCAGACCCGGCCGGCCTCCTCCGCCCCCAGCAGCACATGAGAAGCGGCCCCCTCGGGGCCTCGCGCGCGGGCGCCCAGGTCTGGAGAGCCGCAGCGCCCGGGGGGAGACCGGCCGGGGGGGCAGGCGCCGCCTTGCTGTGGGGCGGGGCAGGGCAGCGGCGCTGGCCTGAAGCGGGTGGACGGGTGAGGAGGCAGGCGCGGGCCGGTAGTGCCAGTGGCCGCTGCTTGGCCTCCCATATGGGGCCACTCCGGCAGTGCAGGGCACGGGCAGTGGCAACCACACGCCCTGCAACCCCGACCCAGCCCGGAGCCCCCAGCTCCACGCAGGAACTTACCTCTGTCCACCATGTGTCCGCTGGGCGCAGGCCATGCTGCAGCTCCCCAGCCACACACCAGGGCAAGGGGCGGAGCCAAGGCATAAGCTGTACATGCTGTCCCCAGCGGTGGCAGGACCTGGCTCACTGATGAGCCCGGCCCCGCGGGGGTAAGCAGCTCCCTTCCCCTTGCTGCCGGCTGGGGCATGCGAGCCGGCCCTCCCCACCTCGCCTCACTGCTGCCCCACCGCCGTGGAGCACAGAGCAGGGGCCTTGGGCCAGTGGCCTGCAGGCCGTATGTTGAACAAGCCTGGTCTAAAACATGCTCTAGAAGTTGCTATTACTCTGGTGGACTGTGACTATATCCAAGAAGGGCTGCAGTAGATATTAGTCTGTACCTTTTCTTAATGCTCTCTAACCTATTTAAATAATATATGAGTATCCCTTTATAATTCTGTGGTTATGAAGTATATTAGGAAGCTTTCTAAATTTCTTGGCTTTTTGGTGACAGTAAGCCAAAACTTTCTAGCATCCATAGTATTCAGTTTTGACCTCCTGTATGGACCTGAGGTAAATACTGACAGATTGGTAATTTAGAGTAATATGAAGGTATACTATTGTTACGAGCTTAGAATTAATTCGAAGTACCACCTCATCTTTGTGAAAAAGTAACCCGAGGCCTAGCTTGGTTACGAGGTTCACACTGTTACCTATCACAATATCTTTCATCATAGCCGTGGAACAAAGGGCACTGTGCTCAAAAGGAGGCTTTGTTAGTTGAATAGGAACTTAATTGAGAACAGAAGATGGTACTGGGTCCTTAATAGTTGGATGTACTCACAAGAGTCTTTCATAAACTTCTTTGCAATATCATTTCTAAAGACTGATTTACTTTCTGCCAACATGTACTGTGCACCTGTGACTGGTAAGTGAGCTCTCAGAGAGATGGAAGGTGCTGAGGACTGATTGAATTGATGTAATGGTAGACTGGTTTTCATTTGGAGTACATTTATAAATTAGTGTAAGAGTGATGTACCTGTGGTGGTCCAGAAACTGTGAGAGTCAAGGATTTTTCATAGATTCATAGATTATAGAGTTGGAAAGAGGACCGAGGTCAGACAACCCCGGCCAGGTGACTGTCAAGCCTCCTCTCGAAGACCTCCAAATTAGGTGATAGCACCACCTCTCTTGGAAGCCCATTCCAGACTCTGGCCACCCTTATTGTAAAACTTTTTTTTTCCTAATGTCTGACGTAAATCTACTCTCTACTAGATTGCACCCATTATTCCTAGTTACTCCCTGGGGCGCTCTGGTAAACAGTGCATCCCCAATTCCCTGCTGTCCTCCCCTAGTAAATTTATAAGTGGCTACAAGGTCACCCCTCAGCTGTATTTTGTATAGGCTGAAGAGATCCAGATCTTAACCTCTCCTCATAGGGTCTTTCATGGAGACTACTAGTCATGTGGGTGGCCCTCCTCTGAACAGTCTCCCGATCCTCCGTGTCCCTCTTGAAGTGCGGCACCCGAAACTGGACGCAATACTCCAACTGCAGCCTAACCAGTGCTGCATAGAGGGGGAGCATCACCTCCTTCAATCTGTTGGTCACGCATCTGTTAATACACAACAAGGTGTGATTGGCCTTGTTACACTGCCAGCTCATGTTCATCTTGAAGTCAGCTATGACTCCAGGATCTCTCTCGGCCTCTGAGCTGCTGAGGAGGACATCCCCCAACTTGTAGGTATACTGGGGATTCCTCCATCCCAGGTGGAATACCTTACTTTTATCTTTGTTGAATTGCATCCTATTACGTTCCTCCCATTGATTCAACCTGTCCAGGTCGGCCTGTATCTGCTCCCTGCCCTCTGGTGTATTAACTTTTCCCCATAATTTGGTATCATCCGCAGACTTGTAGAGGGTGCTCACCACACCCTTGTCCAAAGCGCTGATGAAGATATTAAATAATGCTGCCCAAGGACTGAACCCTGTGGGACCCCACTGCCCACCTCCTTCCAGGCGGAGAATGACCTGTCAACCACCACTCTCTGGGTACAGTCCCTAAGCCAGTTAGCCACTCATCCAACTGTGTAGGTGTCCATTCCACAGCCCTTTAGCTTCCCTATGAGACTAGGATGTGAAACTGTTGAAGGCCTTCCTAAAATCGAGGTAGATGACATCAGCCTCAGCTCCTGTGTCAAGGCAGTGTGTGACTTGGTCATAAAAGGTTATAAAGGTTTTCAGGTAGGATCTACCTGTGACGAACCCATGCCGGTTTCCTTTCAGCATTGTTTCCCCTGCTGGGCATTTGCAAATACACTCTTTGATTTTTTTTCTAGTATTTTCCCTGGGATAGAGGTAAGACTGACTGGCCTAAAGTTACCTGGCTCCTCCCTTCTCCCCTTCTTAAAAATCGGCACCACGTTGGCCTTTTTCCAGTCCTCAGGGACCTGTCCGGAGCACCATGAGAGCTTGAATAGCCATGCCAGCAGCTAAGCAATAACACTGGCCAATTCCTTCAGCACCCATGGACGTAGGTCATCCAGGCCGGCTGACTTGTACCGATCCACCCCTTCCAAGTGCTCCTTAGCACTAACTAAGTCAGCACTAACCTTTGGCAGTCTGGTGCCTTTTGGACATCTGTCTATGCTTAAGGTGGGGGGGGATTGTCTTGGTCCGTATTAAGGAATACTGAAGTGAAGAACTCACTGAAGAGCTCCGCCTTTTTCTCTGCGTCAACCACCAGCTGACCTGCTTCATCGTGCAGGGGCTGACCTGCTTCATCGTGCAGGGGTCCTGTGCTACTCTGTGCTTTTTTTATTTATTTTTTTGCTCGCTATGCATCTGTAGAAGGACTTTTTATTGTCCTTAATTGTCGTAGCCAGCCTAAGCTCCAGTCCTGCCTTGACCTGCCTAACTGACTCCCTGCAATATACACCACCCTGGTGCACGCCTCCTTGGTGGCTGCCCCCTGCTTCCACTGCCTATACTTCTCTTTCTTTGCCCCCAGTCTTTCCTGAAGCTCCCAGTTCAGCCAAGGGTTTTTTGTTTTTTTTTATCCCCTTAGTCCCTTTCCTGCATAAGGGGATAGACTCCTTTTGTGCCCCAGGGGTTACTCCCTTGAGAAACTGGCAACCCTCTTGGATCCCCATTAGCTTGATGCTCTTGAGTTCCACCACCTCACTAACTAGGTTTTTAAGTTTACTAAAGTTGGCCCTTCTGAAGTCTGACATTTTAGCTTCACTGGATATTTTTCTCACCCTTCGCTGGATAGTGAACTCTACCAAGTGGTGGTCACTATCACCCAGGTTATTATGTACTGCTGGTACCCCACAAAATCATCCTCTGTTGCTAAGACCAGGTCTAGCAAAGTGCTACCCCTGGTGGGACTTGACACCATCTGGGTTAGGTGGAGGTCCTGCATACAGTGCAAGAACCTCCTTGAGCGGCTTGTTTTGGCCACCTGTTCCTCCCAGCTGGTGTCCAGGTAATTTTAGGTCCCCCATGACCACTGCCTCCCTCGCCTGTATGGCATCTGAGAGCTGCTTGGGGAATACCTCATCTAGCTCATCGTTCTGGTGAGGAGGTCTGTAGTTGACCCCCACTACTAAGTCCTCTTCCCCTGGCCCCCCCTGGATCCTAACCCACAATGCCTCAGTATTCCCCTCCTCCACTCCTGCCTTGATGATGGAAGATGTCTGCTGCTCCTTAATTTATAGAGCTGCATCCCCGCCTTTTCTTCCCACTCTGTCTCATCTGTACAACCTGTACCCCTCAGTGCCTACCGCCCAGTTGCGTGTAGAATCCCCCCATGTTTCAGTTAAGCCGACTAGGTCATACTGTGTGCTAGCAGGTAGGAGTATGAGCTCCTCTTGCTTGTTCCCCATACTCCTGGCATTTGTGTAAAGACATTTTAGCCCTGCAGTGGGTGCTCTTGATGCCCCTTTGCCTTGATGGTTTGTGTTCCCTTTAGTGCTAACCTGGTTAGGCCCAGTGCCTTGTTTGTGGCTTTCCAACCCTGGCTTCTCATCAACCACCAGTTTCCCCGTCCCCTGTCAAACCTAGTTTAAAGCTCTTTGGAGGAGATCAGCCAACCTGCGAGAGAACAGATGCTTACCTCTAGGAGAGGGATGAAGATCATCTCATCCGAGGAAGCCTCCTCCCTGGAAGTGCTGGTCGTGGTTGTAGAATCCAGATCCCTCCTGAAGACACCATCTCTGGAGTCACTGGCTGACTTCCTTTCCTTAACTGGCCCTTCTGACTCTACTGGGTTCTTGCCAACATTATGAGTCTGCTTAGGCTCAGGCGACCTGAGCCTTACCTGGCCTACCTGACCCCTCAGGGTCCTGTCAATCCTTGGTGTCCGCTTAGGCTCAGGCGACCAAAGCCTTACTTGGCCCTTTAGGCCCCTCGGGGTCCCCAATACTGAGGAACCTTTCTAGGATCCTTTTTAGTCTCCCCGTTACGGGGTTTCTAACAATCAGAAAAATGCCCCAACTATTCTTGGGGCCTCTCTTGGTACCCGCGCCCGCTCCTGGAGCACCTCTCAGCATATGCTCCTGCCCCTGGGACTTCCCTCGGTACACTCACCCTCTCCTAGGGTTCTTCCTAGTGCGCTTGCCCACTCCCAGAGCTTCTCACCCCCTCTAGGGCCTTTGCCGCACCTGCCACACTTCTCGCCCCCTCTGGGGCCTATGCCACACCTCTTGCACCCGCTGCCCCCCTCTGGGGCCAAATACCGCCCTCACGGGCTGGGGTGCGAAACCCCACACACCCCCTCTGATGCAAACAGCTGTGCCCCACTGGGCACCAGGAACCCCCAAGCTACTGGGGAGTCCCCGTGAGGCCTCCTCACACCCCTACAGCCTCACCCAGTCCTCCGGTGTAACGATAACTGAATCCGAAGCCAAACAGCTATAACTCAAACACCAGAAGCCTACTGGCTTACAACACAATCATAAGCCCCGAGCTTATAAACCCAGCTCCGCTCAATGCTGGCTCTCTCCCATACCTCTATCCAGGCTCTCTCTCTCCCCTCGCATCATTGCAGCCAGTCAGACCACCACCATTGACTCTGCTGCTCAGCTCTCCCACAGAGCTGCTGCTCCTGCAGCTGCCAGAGGAGAACTGCTCTCAGGGTCCGGCCTGGGCTGTTTATAAAGGGCCCGGCCCTGCCCCCTTCCAGTCATCTGACCGGCTGGTTGCCACAGCAACCAGCAGCTGCTGCCCTGCTGATTGACAGCTCTCCTATCCTCTAAGGCACAGGACACCTCAGTGCCCCTGTGACAGTAATGCAGTAGGTGGTGCGACATAATTGCTCTTGTTGCTGAATCAAAAAAAATCAAAATAAGGTTTGAGTGAACATCTAACCACTGTTTCATCCTACGTTATAAAGGTACAGGCAAGTCTTCCTTTGCTCCTCTGAAATACTTTTACAGAAAAAAAGGCAATTTTTTAAAATGCTATCGATAGTATGGCAATACTTTTGTGGTTTGCCACCCTCAGATGAAGTGGAGTAAGTGAAGACAATGTTCAGTCAATTTTGTCCATCCTGTATTCATCCCATTCAAAAGGTGTGATTCTCTTCAATATTTTGGACTTCTGGCATCGTGAGAACTGGGGACCAGATAAGTAGAAGAAAATCTTTCATGAGGTAGTGGCATAATTTGTTAGGTTTTCAGTAGGAATTACAGGATGGGGAAAAACCCAATCTGTTTTAACTGCTTGTAAATATGCAAGTTAACTTTATTTTTATATTGTGAATTTGGAATGTCAGAAACAAGACAGATGTTTTCCACCATGACCTGAAGTTTCCGTTTTGCTGTCATTCTGTCCTTGTGCTCGTAAACTTGTAATGTTGGGAGAAGATAACAAAACCCCCCAACTTTTTTATATGGGGGAAAATTCATCATCTGTTTCTGGATTAAAATGCCTGATACTCAGTTTGTACAGCCGGCTGTTTTTCCTCTGATAGTGTCAGGAACTAGTGTTTTGGAAAATGTTCTCTCTCAGCTGCTGAAGCCTACGTTGAGGAGCCTTGTCTCTGAGAAGTGAATCTTTCTCTCTTCTGTAAAGGAAAAGGCCTTCTATTCAGGTAATCACATGGAACATTTTTGTACTGCCTAGGTGACCAGCAGGGCCATTCAACTTAGAACAGTATGTGCCAGCCACACAGCTTTCTTCTCCTAGCCATAAAAGGTGTAATACTTTTGTAGGAGCTGTACTTAGACATGTATTTTTTCAGTTTTGAAGACGCTAGGAACTGAGCTGGTTTGGCTAAAGCAGTCACGTGTTTTCTTGGACTGCAATCTTCATCTCAAATTTGAGTCAAACTGTCAGTGACACTACGTGCCCTGGTACAAACATTACTGAAAAGGGAAAATAACCATTGGTAGCATACAGATATTTTGGGAGATAGAAGGGAAGTGTAAGGGGACATCTACAGCAACTTCACTGAATTACAAACAAGAAAATGATCAGTGACCTTTCTTTTCCCTTTAGGAAATTACCCAAGTTCCCTCTTCCTGTTGCCAGATCCAGTAGTGAACTTCATTGTGTAACTGTATGATACACTTGAGCTAACCCCATAAAGATCCAGTTAGTGCAGAAGGTAGTACAAAACCTTGGATTGTGTCCAGATTTTTAAAACTGGATCATGGATCGACCTCTCAGGATCATTTTATTCTTCCTTTTGGATTAGGCTCTGCCACTCTTGCTTCTGGATTTCAGGAATTCTCCTGAATGAGAGGTGACTGGTTTCAGGAATGTTCTTGTTGTTCCACATTGCTTTGATCCTACAATTAATGCTAGATCTGAAGGTTTCTCCTGTAGTTTGGATCTGATACCTGAAGTTGGCACTGGTGGTGTCTAAATACTTTTAGGTTGAGTTGAGTTATCTGCGATCCATCTGCACCAGATTCCTGGATTATGAAACTAGAGTAGAGATCAGAACTCTTTGCATCTCGCACTTAATTTTTAGTTGCTGACATAGTTTCATAGTAGCTAGAGTCGGAAGGGACCTAGGTAGATCATCTAGTCCGACCCCCTGCCTTAGCAGGAAAGAGCACCGGGGTCAGATGACCCCGGCAAGGTGCTCATCTAACTTCCTTTTAAAAATCCCCAGGCTAGGAGCCTGCACCACTTCCCCTGGAAGCTGGTTCCAGGCCCTAGCCGCCCTGACTGTGAAGTAGCGCCTCCTAATATCTAATCTAAACTTACCCTCCGCCAGTTTGTGACCATTATTCCTGGTCACTCCTGGCAGCGCACGGGGGAACAGGGACTCCCCCAATACCTGCTGATCCCCCCTGACCAGTTTGTAGCAGGCCACAAGGTCCCCCCTTAACCTTCTCTTGTGGAGGCTAAACAGGTTCAGGTCCCGTAGCCTCTGCTCATAAGGCCTGCCCTGCTGACCCCTGATCATACGAGTGGCCCTCCTCTGAACTCTTTCCATATTGTCCACGTCCCTCTTGAAGTGTGGCGCCCAGAACTGGACGCAGTACTCCAGCTGCGGCCTGACCAGTGCCGCATAGAGGGGGAGGATCACCTCCCTGGACCTGCTCGAGATGCATCTGTGGATGCATGACAGGGTACGGTTGGCCTTCTTGACTGCCTCCCCACACTGCCGGCCCATGTTCATCGTGGAGTCAATGACGACTCCAAGATCCTTTTCCGTCTCCGTGCTGGCAAGAGGGGAGTTCCCCAACCTGTAAGTGTGGTGCCGGTTCTTCCTCCCCATGTGCAACAACCCCATCCTATTCTCATCCGCCCACCGTTGCAACCTGTCAAGGTCAGCTTGTAGCCTATTGCACCCTTCTAGTGCACCCACATCCCCCCACATCTTAGTGTCATCAGCAAACTTGAACAGGGTGCTTTCTACCCCGTCAGCCAAGTCACTGATGAAGATGTTGAACAGTGCGGGCCCGAGGACTGAGCCCTGCGGAACCCCACTGCCCACATCCTTCCAGGTCGAGAAGAACCCATCCACTACCACCCTCTGGGTGCGGCCCTCCAACCAGTTGGCGACCCATTTGACCGTGTGGGCATCGACACCACAGTCTCCCAGCTTTTTGATGAGGACAGGGTGAGAGACAGTGTCGAAAGCCTTCCGGAAGTCCAAAAAGACTACATCCACAGCAACCCCTGCGTCTAATGATTTGGTGACCTGATCGTAAAAGGCCACCAGGTTGGTCTGACAAGACCTGCCACTGATGAACCCATGTTGGTTGCCCCTAAGCATGCATTCCCCCGCAAGGCCCTCCTGGATGTGTGCCAGGATAATTTTTTCAAAGAGCTTACCCGGGATTGAGGTAAGACTAACTGGCCTGTAATTTCCCGGGTCCTCTTTTTTTCCCTTTTTGAAGATAGGGACCACATTGGCCCTCTTCCAGTCCTCCGGCACCTCGCCAGAGCACCACGAGTGCTCATAGAGCCGCGCCAGGGGTCCCGCAATGACCTCGGCCAGTTCCTGTAGAACCCTAGGGTGAAGATCGTCCGGACCAGCAGACTTGAACACGTCCAGCCTCTCCAGAAGTACCCTAACTAACTCCTCGCTAACCCCTGGCCCAGGCGTGTCTCTCTCGGGGCCCGAGGGGGGCCCAGCAGGGAGGTGGCTGAACTGGTCCCTACTTAGGAAGACAGAGGCAAAGAAATCGTTAAATATGTTAGCTTTGTCATCTGGCGTGATGACTAAGTTGCCCATCGTGTCCTGCAGGGGCCCCACATTACATGTTGGAAGTAGACATTGATTTCTGAATGTTACAGGTCCTTGTAGATATGTAAAAGGAATTCAGACTTGAAGTGATAGTCACTATGATAAAGTGCAATTATATTCTGGAAGTTGTTTGAGAAATTGCTTTTTAGGCTCAGTAAATTCCTGAGTCTACAGCTAGTGCATTTGAGATAGGTTGACTGTTCTTAACTGCCAAAGGTGTGAGCTCTTGTTTCTTTTTTCCCTGCCTTTTAGATCATAACAACCAGTAATGGGATTTTATATAGCTTAGCTGACAGGTTTTTTGCTTCTTTTTTTTGACGTATTAAGCAGAATAGAATTAATATCCTTTCCATAACTGTAGAGCCTCTGCATTATTAATTGGATTTAGCTTGTTTTTATCAATGAAGTAAGCAAGTATGACTTCAAAGACGCAGGCGCGTTGAATAATAACGTACTCATCTATTGGTTTGATTACTTTGAGCAACTGCACTTGAAACAAATGTCTGTTAGAGTAAGAGGTGTCAAAAAAGAAAAAATAACTGGAACAAAATAAATTAGCACTTCTGACATTTGTCTTGAACTAAGCTTTCTTCCCGAGAATACAGATTGGAACAAACCCATGTAAACTCACAAACCAGCAGAGATCTCCTACAGTATTTCTGGTTCTTCTGCTGCAGTATTTTAGAATTCATTACTGCCTCTATCCTTTCCATCCCCTTCATTGCAAATGTGCCAAATGCTTGTAAAGCTTCATTTTAAGAAGTGTGTTTTCCTAAGTTAACTTATTAGGCATGGCCAGCCTTTCCCTGTAGTTTGTAGCTTTATATCCATACTATTTGTTATTGATGTGGACTTGAGAGTTAGCATAGGACTACACAGAGTTTGACTTCCTGTGTTCCCAGAATGGCAGCTCTGGTTCAGAATGTCTAGCTCATGGATGTATACATTTACATCATAGAATCAGAACTCATGGTAGAGGTGATATCATTTGTCAGACCAACATATATAACTTGTTTGATATATGCAATGCCAATATAAGATCACAGTCCAGGTTGTAGAGTGTGGAGATATGTAACAGTGGCCTTTAGAGGTGAACTGATGCATCGGTCCGATATCGGATCGGTACTGACCTAAAGAAAATTTGTTGTGTCAGATATAGGCCCAATGGGGCCAGTAATTTGGCCATTTAAATACCTGTGCTGCATGCAGCCACAGTGCAGCACGCAGGCAATGAGGAGCAGAGCTGGCAGCATGGAGAGCTGCCTCCACCTGGTAAGTCCAGTGTGGCGGAAGGGGAAGGGGCATGGGAGAGCAGATCACTGACCCCCTTGGTGAGGGAGAGGGCAGGGATAGGCGCTGCCCAGCCGGGGGAAGGGGGCAGCTCCCATCGCTGCTGCTTACACCCTGGAGGGGGCGACATGTGCCTCCTGGATCTGTGCGGGGCAAGTGGGAGGGCTGCAGCCAGGGCTGTGCAGGGCTCTTGGCAGGAGCTGGTCTCGGAGTGGGCGCTGCTGGTGCTGGGAGGATGCTGCATCCATCCCAAATTTTGCCACTGCTCTGCTCCCAATACTGCTGCTGCCAGGCTGCCTCCCCCTCTGCCCCCACGACCTTTCCACCACAACAGATTTACCAGCTGGACTCAGCTGTATCAGAAATTGGATCAGTATTGGCCTTTTATACCTCCTTAAATATTGGCTATCGGTATTGACCTCAAAAATCTCTATCGGTGCACCCCTAGTGGCTGTGGAGTTGAAAGTGTTGCTGGTCAGGCTGCAATTGGAGTGCTGCATCCAGTTCTGGGCGCCACACTTCAGGAGGGTTGTCGACAGCATGGAGAGGGTCCAAAGGAGGCCATTCGCATGATCAGGGGGCAGCAGGGTAGGCCCTATGAGGAGAGGCTACGGGACCCGAACCTGTTCAGCCCTCCTCAAGAGAAGGCTGAGGGGATCTAGTGGCCTGTTACAAACTAGTCAGAGGGGACCAGCAGGCATTGGGGGAGTCCCTGTTCCCCCAAGCACTACCAAGAGTGACTAGAAATAACGGTCACAAGCTGGCAGAGGGTAGATTCAGGCTAGACATCAGGAGGCGCGACTTCACGGTCAGGGCGGCTAGGATCTGGAACCAACTTCCAAGAGAAGTGGTGCTGGCTCCTACCCTGGGGGTCTTTAAGAGGAGGCTGGATGAACACCTTGCTGGGGTCGTTTGACCCCAGTGCTCTTTCCTGCCATGGCAGGGGGTCGGACTAGATTTCATAGATTTCATAGACATCGGGGCTGGAAGGGACCTCGGGAGATCATCGAGTCCAGTCCCCTGCCCAAAGGGCAGGAAGTCAGCTGGGGTCATAGGATCCCAGCAAGATAAGCATCCAATTTACTCTTGAAGGTGTTCAATGTAGGTGCTTGAACCACCTCCGCTGGCAGACTGTTCCAGACCTTGGGGGCTCGGACAGTAAAGAAATTCTTCCTTATGTCCAGCCTGAAACGGTCTTGCAGGAGTTTGTGACCGTTCGACCTTGTCATCCCTTGGGGCACTCTGGTGAACAAACGCTTCCCCAGATCCTGGTGGTCACCCCGATAAACTTATAGGTGGCCATCAGATCACCCCTGAGCCTGCGCTTTTCCAGGCTAAAGAGTCCCATGTCTCTCAGCCTGTCATTGTAAGATCTGTTTTCCTGACCTCTGATCATGCGCGTGGCTCTCCTCTGGACTCTCTCAAGCTTCTCCACATCCTTTTTGAATTGTGGAGCCCAAAACTGGATGCAGTACTCCAGCTGTGGCCTCACCAAGGCCGAGTACAAGGGGAGAATAACGTCCTGGGATTTGCTCGAGAAGTATCTATGGATGCACGCCAGCATTTTGGTCGCTTTATTAGCCACAGCATCGCATTGGAGGCTCATGTTCATCTTGTGGTCAATGATGACCCCCAGGTCTCTTTCTTCTGTAGTGCTATCCAATGTAGCACTGCCGAGCCTATAAGGATGCTGCAGGTTTTTCCTCCCAAGGTGGAGAACCTTGCATTTCTCGGTGTTAAACACCATCAGGTTCTCTTCTGCCCATTTGCTGAGCTTGTCCAGGTCAGCCTGGATCACCCGCCTATCTTCTGGCATGGATGCTTTGCCAGATGATCTGCTCAGGTCCCTTCTGACCCTACCAACTATGAAACTAATATAGGATGACTCCCCAGCTATAGGGAAGATTAAACCCTTACGTTTGTTACTTTTGCTACTTTCCATGAGTCTAATCCATGGTAGTAATATGTAGAAGTGAAGCAGTTCCCCAGCAGACCCTTTCCACATGATTCCAGATCTGGAATCATGGCAATGTGGCTGCTCCAGTGTCATCCCCAGTAGCTGCTGTCAGGCACACTGGAGAATGAGGGTTCGAGAGCACTTACAGGGAAACACCCCAGACTGAACTCATCTCATCAGCATATTTTTGGGGTTTGGAGAGTGTCTTTTGAAGCAGGTTCACATGACTTGTTTGGTGCTGCACTGCTACTATGGTGTAGACGTGCCCTCTGTGTACTGTTGGGGTGTATAGTGTCAGGTAAATTTTGTTTCCACTGGATTTCACAGTTTCATCTGTATGATGCCAAGGTGGAAGTGGTTAGTGGTGAGTAGATAGATAAATGGCACCCAGTGCAATCCCACTTCTGCTGGTATGGGTTGTCTGCAGATTCGATGGCAGGTAAATGTATTGCATGTTCCTGCATATACATAGGAGAAGTATTCAGATGTATTTTAGGGTTGACCTGCCATATCTTTTACCTTCTTCTCGAATCACTTATGCTGGTGAAGGCGCTGATGGTTTCCATCTTTTCTGCCTTTCTCCCTCACTGCCTGTCCAGAGGCAAGTATCTCATCGCAAGCCCTGTCAGACAAGCTGCTGAAAGCCAAGCTTGATTCTTTTCCACTGCAAAATTAGTGTTGCTCTTGCTCAAGTAGCCCCTTCAGCCCTTTCAGCCCTATGTGACACTTAGCTCTTCTAAAACCCATGTGTTTCAGCATGGTTCAGCCCCCTTTCACACGTCAGTATTTTTTTCTGTTTTATAGAAAAGCAGTACAGTGCTTTAATAACCCCAGATCCTTTAGTTTTAAATTTCAGATTTGTTCTAAATGTTCAGTTGTTTCTGCCACTGCTGTTTCTATTGGGTGTATTTTGCTGAAGGACTTGTTCCCTAGCCTCCTCAGCTTGTATGACCTGTTATATAATCAGACTTCTGCAAAGGGCACTTCTTTAAAAAGATCTGTGTATTAAAATGTCTTGCTTGTAATGAAAAAGCAAGACTAAAAGCAGCTCATACTTTTCCATGGGATGTCTAAAAGGAAAATAAATGGCTTTGCTATTCAGTGTGTGCTTTGTTCAGACTAAAGAGAAGTGTAATCAATCTTGTTTCAAGTGCATATTCCCTGGATGAGGAAAGGTCAGCTCAGAATTGAAGAGTACATTGCACCTTTTTGCACTCTAATAGAACAGTCTAGGGCTTCTACATAAAGAGCTTAATTTGAACAGAAACATCTTGTGTTATCCCATGGAAGAGTATATCGCCTACCTTCTAGCATTCTGCACATCTCTCAAGATCCAGATCTAGGTTCTTTGAGCCTTCCTATGGCACCTTTCTTCCCGGAGAAACTATTTTCTCATGGAACTGAGTGCAGTCATTCAGACATCCATGCCTATCGTCCTGGGGCAAACCCTAAAAAAGGTTCATGGGCCCCTCAGTCCGTGTTTCAGTCAGCAGAAAGGATGTTGCACTAAGCCATTAATTAAAGAAACGTGAAATAGCTTTGCTGTATTGGATGTGCTAAAGGTAGAACTGTTAGTCACTATCCCTCTTACCTTTTATTTGAGCAATGCTGTAACTGTTTCCTAGTTACAGTGAACAGTTTTCTATTAGTATATTTGGGCTGTGTCACTTTGGCTTTTGTGAAAGCCACACATCCTTCTGGTCTCTTTACCTACAAATACAAAATGGATGTGTATTTGTTGTACTTTGAGAGAAGGCAGTGAAGGAGAGTATTTTCTTTGCCCAATAGGGCTTGCATCTTATTTTTAAACTTGTGCTTTCAATACAAATGGGAGGTAATGTTGTCTAACATTTAGACTCAAGCAGGACATCAGAGTTTTGGGAGAACCGGATAGCAATTTCTAGGTTTTTTTGCTGTGATTCTGGACACATTTACCATATCTTCTATGTGCTTCATTTTACTCATGTGAAAAGAATAATCCCTGTTTCCTAGGAGACTGGTGCAGTTTCAGATTTGGAAAACCCTTTGAGAGGCTGGTACAAAGACTTCCTATTAAAAGATAAGTCACTTAGTCCATCACATCCCTCAGCCGCTTAAGTTCATCTCATGACAACAAGGTGTGTCCTCTTCAGGGCAAATAAAAGTTCTTTCTAAAGCCATAGAAATAGCATTACTGTTAAGCAGAGTTCTTTTGTGTCTTTGGGCCATAATAATCCAAGTAAATGCTGAAATCAGAAGAGCAGTCCTAGTTCAGGTGACAAGTTGCATCTCCCAGTCACTGGTGTTTTGAGCATTTCATAGAAATGCTGATTAACATTTTTATAGGCACAGGTGGTAGAATAAGGTTGCTTATGCTTTCAGATTGGACTACTAGTAGGTTCAGGGCCTTCAGCATTATAGACAGAAGATAAATGTTTCCAAATATGAGTTATTTATTTATTTTAAAACATAAAATGTCTCATTAACTTACACCAAGTCAGTAGTGAATAGAAATGATTTAATTTTTGTCGAATTGAAGCAAAGGTTGTTTGCTTGTGGAAGAAAATGTGCTATGTAAAGAATTTCTGAACTCATTTAAGAATGTGACCATGTAAAAATAGAACCTCATTATAACATATTGGTTGCAAATAACATCATCTTTAAAATATTGTTGCAAACAGCTGTATCTGATAATGTCAGCATCTCCAAACCAACCTGGAGAAGATTAAGCTGGATTCAGTTTGTCAGGTAATTGGCAATTAAATGGGGTTTTCAGAATAGTTCATGTCCAAAGTTAAAACAATAGAGCATAAGTTTTAAAAATGTTGCATCTTGCAGACGCTCAGTAAAATGTTAGTTCTCTCAGTCGTTTATAAAAGAACAAGTGTTAACCCATATTGAGACCATGACTCCAGTAAAAATCATAATTGGATGCAGTTTTTCTTAATCATTCTTTTTAAAATGCTGCATTTTTGAAATTTTGAAAAACCCCACAAAGCTGTTAAATTGAGTTAATCTTGCAGCAAAGCGTAAGGGGAACTTACCCAGTCCTTTTTCAGAATATTCAGTGTCTGAGTTCATTTCTGTGCCTTTTCCTTACGGTTACCAGAGATGTATGGGTGCATCGTTCTTAGCGTAGGGTTGGAGAACTTGAGCATTGTCCATAGGTGATCACTTGTATGAATATGGTGATGAAGCTTTTACTTTGAAGCCCTCAGTGACTACAAAGAATGAGTCTGTTGATACAAATTAAAAAAAGACTCATTAAGGAAAGATTTGTGGCTGTGATGGAACATGTTTAATAAGTAAGAATGTATATTGGGATAAGAAGTTAAGGAATTCTAAAATTTGAAGTATAAAAAAACTTCAGTGGAAGGGCTTATATTTTAGGAAACAGTATCATAATGCACATTTCCATGAGTTGCAACAAAAAGATTTGTTGCCTTTTATGTAATGATCCAAGTATAGTTGCTCTTCATCTCCCCCACACTGTCCAGTCATGGACAGAAGTGTTTGCTTGGGGGATAAACATTGCTTGTATGCTTACACTGAAGAAACACAAAAGCTTTTAATTTAAAATTCCATCAGGAAGCGTGGGAGAAGAGAACTATGTGCCTAGCGGTATGTAATCACTATTTTTATGTATAATGTTGGGGTTTTCAGTCTGGGAGTGGTGACCACTGTGCCCTTTCTATTTTACTACTGTGTTGGAAAGTGGGATTTTTTTCTTGGTTAGATGGAAGAGGTTCCTGGGTGGGTCCTTGTGTGGGAAAAGGTCAGAATTATAAATTAAGGACTGTTTGGATTTCAAATGAATAGACTGGATGTGAAAACTTAAATACTTTTCAGTATTTGTCAGCAAATCGCCATACCGCTGGACATATGCAAGGAAGGGGAGTCCAGGCAATGTTAATCCTGGCTTTTGCAGACTTGGAGCAAGGCATTGGCTTAATGTTCCCTCTAAATTGAAAAAATATACCTCACAGGCTTGTGTGAACTTCTGTATAAGTTGTTTTGAAAATGAAAGGCTGTACAGATGCCAAGTATTGGCCTGCTTAGCAGCAAGCAGTAGTAGGAGATATTCCAGATGGGCCATACTTGGGATTGCAGGGGGATCCCTCTCGCTGCACTCCAGCCAGCACAGGCAGCTTTCATTTTTCTCTAGAGATTCTTTTAACACTTTTGACCTAGGTCAGAACTGGAGAGAAAACACCAGTTTTAATTTGGCCGGCTTTGTTTCCTCCCAGATCAAAAAAGTTGATGACATTTGAGAAAGGGCATTGATAATTACATGTTCCGTTAGAGAGAGGGGTTTTAAATGACCAAAGCCCCACAAAATTCTGTACAATTAGAAGGGATGTAAGTTGTAGCTGCATTGGTCCAAGAATTATAGACAAACAGAACTCCTGGGTTAGAGGCAATATGTTTTCTTAGGCCAACTAAATAGTAGCAGAAAAACTTCTTTCTTTGCAAGCTTTTGGATGCAACACCCTTCTTCAGGTTGAGAAGAATTCAAGGATTGTAACAGGTCTCCCAGGTAGAAAAGAAACTTCATTTTGCATAGGGGTTGGAGAGCTTGGAAGTTTTTTTCCCCTGGGAAACAGAGTCCTTTTGTGAGAGAGGTGCTCTCTGATAAGTTGCTTAGGCAGGCTTCATCCTTAGAATACACCTGGGCTCTGGCAACTTGAAATTCAAATGAGGAAGGCAGCAGGAAAAAGGAAGGAAGAGGGCAGCTTGAGGAAATGTAGGTTAATGTTCTTTTGCTGTGTAACAGAGATGGCGATGTGCTAAAACAAACAGAGAATGAGGTGCAGGTGAGAAATGTGCCTGATTTACCTTTGAACTTCCAGTAACCTTGGTTTAGCATTTAGCTTTTCACTACAATAATATTGAAGGCTTTTATATTTTGAGGGTGGGGTGTAGTTAGCTGGTCATCTGAGATCATCACTAAAATGATAGTAGAATGTTTCTTTCATGTTGTCAGGGTTAGACTAGTTGTATTATGTTCCTTCAATGTAGGAAGATCCTGGTTAAGCTGCGGAGACCTACAGTGTTATGGGATTTGGCTACATTATGATACTTCACCTTAATCTGGTTATAGCATCATGGAATGGACTCAGTGCTGTTCTGCAGGGCTGGAGTACAACTTGGAAGCATGATTAAGATGGGTTCGTGCCTATACTGTAAAATCAAAGGTATCTAATGTTGGAGATTTATCTTGTTTTAGTAACTTTTTGTAACTGTAGCCTGGACCTTTAAATAAAATTGCTTTAGAAAGCCCATTGAAAGACACAGTGGTCTTCAAGTCTGGTATTCAGAACTTGGTTTGCTCATGGAGCCTTCATTCAACCCCATCTTCATACGTATTGATAGCATAATCATATTTTATACATATCTTCATATGTATTGATAATATAGTATACTATCAATACTATAGATACGATAGTATACTATAGATACAATAGGATTTTCATATGTATAGATAGTATCACATGTATTGATAGTTTAAACATATTGATAACAGAATCATAGAAAATAAAGGTTGGAAGGGAGCTCAGGAGGTCGCATCTAGTTCAGCCCACTGCTGAAAGCAGGACCAGCCCCAACTAGATCATCCCAGCCAAGGGTCTGTCTAGTCAGGTCTTAAAAACCTCGAAGGATGGAGAGTCCACAAACTCTCTGGGTAACCTGTTCTAGTGTTTTTATTACCCTTCTGTTGAGTTTTTTTCCTGACATCTAACTTAAACTTCCTTTGCTGCAACTTGAGGTAGTTGCTCCTTGTTCTGGCATCTGCCGCCACTAAAAACAGTTCAGCTCCATCCTCTCTGGAACCCCCCTTCAGGTAGTTGAAGGCAGCTATTAAATCCCCCCATAGTCTTCTCTTCTGCAGACTAAATAAACCCAGTTTGCCCAGCCTCTCCTCAGAAGTCATGTGCCCCAGCCCCTGAGCCATTTTTTGTTGCCCTTCACTGAACTCTCTCCAGTTTGTCCACATCCTTTCTGTAATGGGGGGCCAAAACTGGACACTACTCCACATGTGGCCTCACCAGTGCAGAACAGAGGGGCATAATTACGTCTCTTGATCTGCTGGCAATGCTTCTACTAATACAGCCCAGTATGCTGTTAGCCTTCTTGGCAAGAAGGGCACACTGCTGGCTCATATTCCACTGTAACCCCCAGGTCCTTTTTGGCAGAGCTGGTCGTTAGTCTGCCCGCAACCTGTAGTGGTACATGGGATTGTTCTGCCCTATGTGCAGGATTTGGCACTTGTCTTTAGTGAGTCCTTAATTATTTGATTACATAACTAGGCAGAAAACTCTCTTGCATCTTTCGCTGCATAGGACACTGTAATCTGGGGGATGAATCAGGGTTGTTTGGTGAATAGAACTGTTGAAACTAAGTGAATAAAAGGTGCAGCTTCAGGTTTTGTGGGGCAGTGTCCTCTCCTGGTGACATTCTTTCGATTCCGTCGCATTTTATTCCTGTTCATAACTGCAGTGATCCTTTCACTTGAACAAAACAGCATAATCCCTTTTGTAGAAGACAGTGGCCTTCATGTATACTCTTGCTGAAAAGAGGACAGATATTAGCAATTACTTAAAATTCATCCATTTCCTAAGAACCCTTTGACTGTTACCAACAAGCTGCTGGTTTTCAGGTGAATGAAGTCATTCTTGGCTTGTTTTCTTTATAAAAGAAGTGGCTTTTTATTTTATCTGTTTCCAAAAAGCAATTTAATTGCAAGCAGGAGATCTGTTCTCATTAACTGTTGGTTTGGCCATTATTATGTACCAGCTTTCTAAGAGTATGTTAAATGTGTGTGGGGACTTTTTACCATTGTTAACTTACCCTGAACCTGATGAAAGGTGTGAGAGCCTGGAAGTTTACAGAAAAATATAATTTATTTAGTTTTTTGCAATTTCTCAGTCGTTCTAATAAAAGGTATCGTCTCTGAACCGAGAGTTCTAGATTTCTGCATTTCTTTTAAAGGTGTATAGCACTTTGCATAGGTAATTGATAGATGTTTCCTTTCCCAGAGAAACTGCATTCTAAAATGAAAATAAGGGGGTGATCAAAAAGGGGACTAGGATGGGATGTGGCAGGATAATTACAATCGCTTGTGTTGTGAGCCTAACAAGGTTTTAAATTTCAAGCTTAGTCTATTAGTAGGTAACTTTACTGTTGTTATAGTTCTCTTAGACATCCAAAAAAACAGTATCCAGAAATTTGCCAAGCATTCCAATAAGATCTGTTTCAAAAACAGTTAAATCATCAGCTCTGTGCCTATCTTTGGAATAAAAGAAAAATTGATATAAAATAAAAGGCAGTAGCATCTTTTTGTATATACTTTGAGCTATAATAGTCACGGGGAATCCTTGCTTTGGTAAAAAGTTATAGAATCGCGGTATTTAAAATTAGGAAAGGCTTTTCTGAAGTAATGTATGAATGTAATTCATTATGGTTTTTGTATGTAGCAGATTCAAAAAACCCAGCAATTATTTTAATAAAAGGAATTTACCTAGTGCATTGAACATAGGCAATCATTCAGCTGCTGTATGAGTGGGACCAAAAGATTTCTTTTTAGAGATTTAAGGATTGAGGGACAGCATGAAACGGGAGAAATATAGGAGTATAGCAAACTAAGTGGTAGGTATTGGTTTAGTGCAGGCCTACACTGTTGTCAGTTGTGTTCTGTGTTTGATCTTAATGTCAGTATCCAGTATCTTTATGGATTATAGCTTTCAGTGCTTATGAAATGCTTTCTGTCCAAGTTCTGCATTTCTCAGCATGCTGCATGTTGGTGTAACATCAGGATGGAAAGAACACAGTCATATTTAGTCCCTTTAACTACCCCATGTTCTGTCACCCTGCTTTGGGAGCTGTTTATTGCAAGGTTTCTCTTTGTCTTCCTTTGTAAGCAGGCCCAAAATGTGCTTAACAGTGTTGAAGTTTGAAGCACTCTTACTGAATGATTCTTTCTCTGAAAATTCACCTAGGAATCACTGAGCTGTCGATGCTCAGTTAGTTCTAAAATGGTTTTATTCTAAAATTCAGGGTGTTTGGGTGCATATCTTTTCTAAAAGCATCTTTTTCAATTGTAAAATATAACCTGCCACCTCCTCTGCAGGCTTTCGTCTACCCTTATACTACTTTGCAAGTGCTGTTGTCTTCCTTGTCTCCTCATCTGTGAGCCATTCTCATTAGTCCCTTGTATGCCTGATGTACTTGCACTTTTTGCTGTTTTCAGTATTTATGTACTACATTTTCTTGACTGGTGTTTTAAAATTTGGTACCACCATCTGAGTCCTTCATGATAGCAACCATCCTAAGCAGTGACTTGGAAACAGACATTATTAGAACTGAGGTCATCAAGGATGTGTGGTTGCTCCAGCACTTTTGCATCTCATTGCTGATAGATTTTTATCTGGAGTCAGTATCCAGTATGGTTTGGATAGGAATCTGTAGTCTCAGCTAGTTACATCCCAAATGCAAGAGAACTATTGCTCATCTTCAATATGTTGATGACTATATTGTGTGTGCCCACTCAGTTGAACAGCTTCAGGTCATTCTTAATTTACTTCTGTGAAGTGTATGAAATGATTAGGCTCACATTCAGCTTCACAAAAACCAAGCTACTTTATCAACCCACCCCAAGCTAACCAGCTGCTCCTCCACGTATTACAAGTAAAAGGCAATCCTTTAAAAAGACTAAGCATTTCCCCCGTCTGCATAGCCACCTTTCCGGAAAGTAGATATATAGATGACGGTATTCAACATCAGATACAGTTTGGCAATGCTTCCTTTCACTGTCTCTGAAATTGTGTCTGATCATGACATCAGGACCCACACCTATCTTCTTGTCTACAATGCTGTTGTCCTTCCTACTCTGCTGTGTGAGTATGAAATCTGGACAAGACATGGGAAAGGCCAGACAGTTTTTGAAACATTACCACCATTGATGTCTTTGGAAAATCCTTTATATCAATTGGAAGGATAGAAGAATATGCACCAGCATTCTGGCTCAAGTGAACTCTGCCAGTGCTGAAGCCATGTTTATACGCTACCATCTCCTTTGAACAGAACATGCCATAAGGATGACCAAGAACAGGTTCCCAAAACAGTTCCGTATTCCCAACTCACCATTGTTCACTGCTCTGAAGGTGGGCAAAAGAAGAGATTCAAGTACACCTTGAATACCAATCTGAAGTTATATCACTTCAGTACTTGGGAGACTTGAGCGTTGAATCATCCTCAGTGGTGCTGTGATGTACAGCACGGTATCAGTCACTTTGAGCAAACTCACCTGCCATGGAGAGAGAGAGGTAAAGAGCTGTGACCTGACATTGCCAGGATTCACTCCTTCCTGGAACTATTTTCCATGTCTAGAGTCAAACATGCAGATCTCGGATTCATCTCCGTAGCCACCTCCAGACTCCCCATATCCCCTATTTACTGAAAGACTTGTCCTCTTTTTGTATCAAGGGCCTGCTGACAATAACAGACCTAATTTTTTTGTTGACTGTAGTGTTTTCCCTTCCTCTTGCATGCTAATGTGCTTGGACTTCCTCAGTTCCAGCCACTTTTCATCTTTGACATATGCAATAAATCAAGTGATATTGCTGCTGATTCAGCATTTTATTAGAGCTTTTCAAATAAGACTATTTTTTCATTTTAACATAGCCGTGCATACCTATTGCTGTAAGCTTCCAATGGACCAGACTTCTGGTGCTAAATTTGGAAAACAGTTTCGGCACACTTCCTTTTAAGAATTATTTTAAAATACAGATAGAATAGGCTTTGGGGGGTTTTTTGTTAAAGTCTCGTACATATCAGACAACTAATTGCAAAGATTAATTTCCCTGATGTTGAGACTCCCCACACACCTCTCCAGCCATCAGTATATTTCAAGCCCAGTGCAGCTGTTATGAAGTATTGGAAATAAAAGTCAAAAGAGGACTTCATAGCAAAGCTACTTCTACCATTGATAGATGGTTATCTTCAGCTAGTGAATTTGAGCTATTTTTGGACTAGTAATGAGGTAGATGGTTGCTAATATATTCTGTGCTAATTGTGATATCTCTCTAGCCTGTTCTGTTAAGGAAGAACATAAAGGAAAGGAAGTTAGAGAGCTTTTAAATTTTTGATGAGGCTATTCAACCATTAAGGAATCCCCTTTTGTGGTTTTTAAATTGGACTCCCACAAAGATGTCACAGGGTTGCATTATCGATGTGTTAAGATTCCTATCAAAGCTCCATACAAACATTTTATTACCCTTTTTTCTGTGCAGACTCCTAGCTTGTGATGAAAGACACTCCAGTCAGTGGAAGGGAAAGGAAAGCCTACTTCATCATATACTTGACATGTCCACAAGTAATGTTACCATCTCGCTACTGACTCCTTTTCACTGCAATTTGACCTCCACCGATTTCCTAATATGATCTGCCACAGAGTCCAGAGTAACTAATGTGCCAGGTTTGGCATGGGATTAACTTTGCGCCACTCTGATCCGTGACAAATGAGTTGTTCCCTGCAGCTTGTTTTGGACTTTGCATATTTGAAGTAGTGGACAGGTCAAACCTTAGCTATCTTGGTCCATCTGGGGCTGTTCATGCCTTGCTCTTACAATTAGTCAGTAAATGCATTGCACTGAAGCAATGTCCTGAGTTCTCTGCTTGTTAGTATTGGGAGATTTCCTAATTTTCTGATGCTGTTGGTTTAATTAAATAAAAATGCTTCTTGGCCTCTTGTAAGATATGATCAAGTGTAGCTCTCTCTACTACATAGGCAGCGGAGTACTTGCTGTTGAATATTCTTTTAGTTAGTTATCCTTGTTGTCCTTAAATCTTAAGCTTTCAAGTGAAGTGAGTTCTTCGTTTTAGATCTTACTGAAGCTCTGCACTGCAGTTAAGTAACTTCACAATACACAACTTGCAGGTACCGGAGAGGTATAATAAGGGTTAGTGCAGGTCAAATTTCACACTTCTGTGGCAGAATTGTGTGTGTAAAGCTTATCTGTTTTGAGTGGCTCTGGACCCTGCTATTAGTCCTCTAGTTATAGTCCTCTGAGCACTATAGATTAGATTAGTTATTAGTTTAAAGGGAACCTTGGCTTATTGATTGTTATAACTTTGCCTAATTGCGCAAACCTGTGGATCCATCTAAAGAATAATGCTGTGGAAGAAGATAAATTGGTACCTGCCGCCCCCCCCCCCCCCCCCCCACAAAAAAAAACTAACACAAAAACCCTGAAATTTGTCAGTGACATCAAGTAAATATTTGCCTGAAATGGCTAGTCTTTCTGGATTATCCTGTAGTAGTCATCTAGTATATCATCTAACTATATTGAGATTTTTGAGCTAAATCCTCATACCAGTGGAGACTCCCTGTGCCTGATGAAGGGTGACTGCGCTGGAAAGCTTGCTAAAAACTTTTTTCCACCTACTATCATTTGGTCTAATAAAAGATATCACATCTACCCAAAGAACCTTGCCGAGCTAAATCCTCTATTTTCAAAGTGTTGTCTCATAAAAGAACAATGTTTACTTTATTCATGGTGCATTTCACTCACTAATACTTTACAGATCATTGAGTAGCTTAATGATGACTGTAATTAAACACAACTACCATGTAATGCTCTTAAGTCATGGCCAGAGGAGCCTTGAGAGATGGCTCTGTAGCAGTTATCCCTATTAATATCTGAACCCATATCTAGCCCGTGAAGTTATTTTGTAACTTTCAGTAAGACCATAGACTCTTTTACCAGGTGAGCTGAAGATCTTTGTTCTAACATATGCCTTCCACTCTGCTGTCTCCTTTTGTACCACAGGATGTGCACTGAATGTTTGTCCAATTTGTTCTTTGCTTTTTGGACTTCATGCTGATGCTAGGAGAGGTTTGGAGGAGCTTTCAGACTTCTGTTGGGGGGGGGATCCTTTAAAGTCACTGTGGTAACAGAAGTGGTTTAAATGGGGGCTATGGATTCTTATTTCATTACCTGGATTAGTTTTTGTGATTTATTTTTGTTCCTGTGGGCTTACTGCTGGCTTGTTTGCCTCTTCCAGCTCTCCCTGCTCTGTCCATTTTATACACTGCTCTATGCATGTGCTTTTAAAGCATCTGATGAAGTGAGCTTGGGCTTATGAAAACTTGTGACTGTATCATCTATGGCCACATCCAGATGACTGCAGACATTTGTTTCCCTGGGGACAAGTAGCTGCATTACATCTTGTGCTGCTGCTACTCATCCCCAGGGCGCCCCAGTAGGGTAGGAGAGACTGGGGCTAGCAACTGCTGGCCCCAGCAACCTTACCTGGGATTCTGGGGGCCTTGGAGCTGCAGCCGTGGTGTTCCTGTAGCTGGGAGCCTGGCTGCCCGCCAGAGTGTAGCTCCAACCAGCTAGGCTCTGGTTTTGGGCAGCATGTGCAGCCGCCACATACACCTCCTTGCTTTTTTTGGCAGGGTGGGGGGTTTGGCCCCAGGATCTCCCAGCATCAAAAAACCCCCTGTGCTGCATGTGGGGGATGCTTTCATGTGTGGTTTATGGAGTCACAGATGGGTCTGCAGCACCACCCACAGCACATCCATGCATTTGGCCTACCTGGTTAGCCTGTAAGGTACAAATCTACTCTACCTTCAACAAAAGTACATTTAACTTTGAAAAGTTGTAAATAGCTATAACGCTGAAATAAGGCAATTGTTAAGACTTAAGGATTTTCATAGATTTCATAGACATCTGGGCTGGAAGGGACCCCGGAGGATCATCGAGTCCAGCCCCCTGCCCCAGGGGCAGAAGTCAGCAGGAACCATAGGATCCCAGCAACATAAGCATCCAAATGTGTCTTGAAGGCATTCAGAGTGGGTGCTTGAACCACCTCAGGTGGCAGTCTGTTCCAGACCTTGGGGGCCCGGACAGTGAAGAATTCTTTTTTATGTCCAGCCTGAACCGGTCAAAGTGGAGTTTGTGACTCTTCGATCTTGTCGTCCCTTGGGGGGCTCTGGTGAACAGTCATTCCCCAGATCCTGATGAGCACCCCAATAAAGTTATAGGTGGCCATCAGATCACCCCTGAGCCTGCGCATTTTTTAGGCTTGAATAGCCCCATTGCTCTCAGCCTCTCATCATAAGGTCTGTTTTCCTGACCTCTGATCATGCGCATGGCTCTCCTCTGCACCCTCTCAAGCTTCTCCACATCTTTTTTGAATTGCAGAGCCCAAAACTGGATGCAGTACTCCAGCTGCGGCCTCACCAAGGCCGAGTACAAGGGGAGAATGACATCCTGGGATCTGCTTGAGAAGTATCTATGGAAGCAAGCCAGCATTTTGCTCACTTTACTAGCTGCAGCATCACGCTGAAGGCTCATGTTTATCTTGTGGTCAACCATGACCCCCAAGTCCCTTTCACCGGTAGTGCTAACCAGTGTAGCACTACTGAGCCTATAAGCATGGTGTAGATTTTTCCTCCCAAGATGGAGAACCTTGCATTTTTTGGTGTTGAACACCATCAGGTTCTTGTCCGCCCATTTCATGAGTCTGTCCAGATCTGCCTGGATCACCCTCCTGCCCTCAGGTGTGGATGCTTTACCCCAGAGTTTGGTGTTGTCAGCGAACTTGGCCAGTCCGCTTCTGACACCAGTGTCCACATCATTGATGAAGATGTTAAATAGTATAGGCCCTAGGACAGCCTTGTGGGACCCCACTGGTCACAGCGCACCAAGATGATTGCCTCCCATCAACCACCACCCTCTGGGTCCTACCGTGGAGCCAGTTCCCCAGCCAGTGGATCATAGTGACGTCAAGGCCACAGTTAGCCAGTTTAGCCAAGAGGTGATCGTGGGATACCAGATCGAAGGCTTTTTTAAAGTTGAGGTATAAAAGAGATGTTGTTAAAATCAGTACTTCTGCAGTTTGGCCTATGTACATTTCATACTCCTGCCTGTTCACATATCCATGTCTAGTCAACGCTAAAGTACTCTTTTAGTGGAGTGTATTTGTAGTGGCAAACCGTGAGTGTAAAGCTCCCATGTGGCAGCAGGACCTCCCTTTCTGCCACCACTTGCACTTGTTCTTTCATTCAAAAGAAGGCTTTTGGTGCTTTCAAACAGTCTCTGGAAGATACCTGTGGACAGTCCCAAGTTTCTGCTTTAGCAGTTGCTTCAGAACTTGTGCGTTTCCAGGGTGCACTTTCCACTCTGCTGGGATAGTTATTGTAATGGAGACATGCAGATCTACTAGAAGCTTATGAATGTGTACACGTGCCAGCAGGTTTCCCTGGCACAGCTCCTGCCAGCAGAATCTGTTAAGTTTAGACAGGGCCTAAAACGCAGTCGTTCTTTTGCAATTTTTAAAGCATATCACTGTTCTTTAGCACCTCTACTTCCTGAATACCTATTCTTTTCCAGATTGCTGTAGTACTAAACTTAGAGATGCACACAATGATCACATCCAGACATGTGTGGACATTTGGTTCCCTGGGGACAACTAGTGGCAGTGCACCTTGTGCCTGGGGAACACTTGTGCTATGTGTGCTCAGGTGCGTGGCAGGTTGCACAATAAATGTTCCCAGCAGCCAGCCTTACCTAGGGCTCTGGGGGCCTTCCCAGCAGCCTTTCCTGGGGTCCTGTGCTGGCCCCAGCAGCCTCCCAGGGCTGCAACAATGGTAGTCCTGCTGTGCGGAGCCTGGCTGGCAGTGGAGTGCAGCTCCAACTAGTCAGGCTCTGAATTTGGGCAGCGCACACTGTTGCCGCGTGCACTGCCCTGTTTTTTTTTGTTTTGTTTTGTTTTTTTTTCTCCATGGGTTTTTATTTTTGTTCATGGATATCCAGGGGTCAAAAAAACCCTCAACCCTGTTCCCTTCCACTGAGGAGAACAAGAACTGCAGTATGTGGCACCACGGGTGTGTCTGTGGTGCCACATACCGCACGGCTGCGTTGCCTGGACTTGGCGAGTAAGGGCAAATCAAATAAGAACTCTTGGGCTCTTTTATAAGCAGTGATATCTGTACAGTGTCTGTTGCTATTGACTTGATTTTGTGCAATATGGTGAACGCTGGCAGAACTACCAAACAGCAGGGGTTCTTCAGATCTGTTTCCAGAGATTTGTTGCATTATGGAAAGCATCCAATTTTAATGTTTGTTCCTTTTTCGTATACTCTATTTGGTTCTGGCTGATTTCAGCTCTGCTTTTAGCTTCTCTCTGGAAGTCTTTAGCAAAAAGGGCTCTCTGGCAGCTGCAGAGTACCTGGAAGTATTGTTCCCAACTGACTAATGCTGTTTGATGTATTGTGCAGTTGCTATAACTAATAAATACAGTGCTCATAATTCAGTGCTTTGTATGGCAAGCATCTGACACACAGTTAGTCATTTGCTGTGAAAATGAATTAATTAGCTTTGCCAGAATGTTTAAACAAATCTCCACCTTCTTAGCAGTTGTTCCAGGGTTTTACCCTGAGGTGCAAGTAGCTTTTTAAACCCCAGTTATCCAGTATGGTACGAAAAGAACTTTATTGTCTCTGATTCTAAGTTTCTTGAGTTGCTGCCAGTCTTTTTGCATCCCAAATTCTTCCTCGCTTATAGACTGAGCATGATGTCTCTAGCCTCGTGGTTGGTTCTGTCAGCTAAGCAAGGCAGATTTGAGAGAGTGACCGTAAGTATAGAGCATTATTTTAGGTTGCTGCAGTAGCTGTTCAGGATCCTGGCTGGCATTGCTTTGTGTTGTGTTTTTTGAGGTTGCCTTCTTGACTGTCAGCATTTCAATATGGCTCATAGCAACAGGATTTTGATCTTTTAGAATGAGACTGTCTTCTGCACTGTTTCTCTAGACAGGTGTCATCCTCCATTTATTTGACTGCAAATACAATAGCATGTCTGTATTACAGAGCTGTGGAATAGTTTGGATTTCACCTCCTTATAAAAGTAGACCCTAAGATGGACGTAGAAAGAAGCTAGATTTGCTCATGACTTACTGCTTAGGCTTTCAGATTGAAAAAACTAGGTTCAAATAGGTTTGGGTCTTATACATGGATTTGTACAGGAGGGGAATCTCTCTCTAGGTTCTTCCCCACCCGGCACAGCATTCTTAAAATTTGTCCATGGGACAGTATGACAAATCATGTTCATAACGTTACTTCTGTTGTTGGCAACAGCAGTAGTATGAAACCAGTATGATCCATGTATTAGTTACATTGCTGGGAAGCACTGCAGGAGCAGCAGTCTAAATAGGCTCTTCAGGTACTACTAATTGGAGGTATTTTATGGAATAGAGGATAAATTATTTTTTTTTGTGTCCTTCCATCAGCAGAGGGTTACTCTTGACCTTCTGTCTCTCTTGTGGAAAGAATGAAATGGTTGATGAGGCTAATCTTTGCGTCAGAAGTAAAACTAGTTTTAATATTAATTTTAATTTTGTAAGGAACAGTTGTTTGCCTGATACAGGTTTCCCTTGCCAACCACTGGGGTTAGGTTCCTGAAAGTTCCTGTTTTTGGTAAAACTGCGGTTGGCAAGACAAAAGACGTATGGGGAAAATGACAGGTGGTAGGCTATTGCATGGCCGTGGAAAACTGTGATTACTCAAACTGTATATTGTGGTAGCCAGAATGGTAGATAGAATATTACAAGTGGATACTCAAAACCGTGGTTGGCGAGGGAAACCTGTAATCATAGTCTGCAGCCATTGCTCATAGCATACTTCAGCTTCCAGTGATTGCTATGGATGGATCAGCATTGGGATAGCAACAGGAAACTTGACCTGAACTGACTTTGCCCTGTGCTTTCTAGCAAGAACAGAAATGCTTTGCTAATCTTAAGTGACATTTATGATGTAGTATTGGCTTTCTAGTATGTGCAGTTAACTCATTTGAATTTTATTTACACTAGTATCAGTAACCTGTTGAGTAGCAGAAAAAGGACAGCCTTGGAGCTGCTAAAATAAGGGGGTGTGGGCCAAACTGCCTGATACAGGAGTGAAAAATGGTTGCTTTGTCAGTAGGGTATAGGTTGTACCCATGATGGTCTAAGGACATAGGCAGACAAGGTTCTTTGGGTAAATCTGATGTTTTTTAATTAAGCCAGCTCACATAATTGCAAAGAAACCTTCTTTGCAAGCTTTCGGGCACAAACACCCTTCATCAGTCTATTAATTTCATCCAGGAAGAGCACACACCAACTGCAGATACTTCGTCAGCCTGACAAAGGGTCTTTGTGCCTGAAAGTTTGCAAAGAATTTTTTCCCCAGCTAATTGAGTTGGTCTAATACAAGATATCATATTTGCCCAAAGAACCTCGTCTGTCTCGTCAGTATGCAATGAAAGCTTTACAGAGTGAGTGTCTTGCTCCTGGCTTTCCCTTCCACTTTACAACCAAAATCCATTGTTTTCTCATCTTCATCACTTCTGAAAACAGCTCTTTTTGTTGGGGGAAGTGGGGAATAGTGTATTCGATTTCCTTTTTCTCAGTAGTGGAGGCCAGATGGTGACACTAAGTCCTACATGCTCTGCTGCCGTTGATCCCTGATGCCTGAAGAGAATTTAGCATGGCAGTATGATGGGTTTTGCTGCATAATCTAGTTGGTCAGCTGCATCTAAATCTTTCAGTACACAAAAGTCTGGCTTTTAAAGCAGCATTATTTTTGGTGGGTCACTTGCAAAGTATGATTTGAAGGACAATTTAAAACAAAATCAAGTGCACTGATGTAGGAAAGCTGGTAAATGGAGAAGTTGATCACAGAGGGATTCCATGAACCTCGTACTCGATTGTAATCATGTATGCTTTTTAACCTTTTCTTTAAAAAAAAAAAAAAAAAAAAAGATGCATTACATATCTTTTTAGTATAGTTAATTACTGGATGCTGTTGTTTTCTCGCATGCAGTTTTGTTCTGTATGATGGGGATTTTACTCTTGCATACATTAGACTGGTTGTGAGAGTCTACTCCTTCAGCTGCAGTGAATGAACTACTGCAGGAAAGTAGGTAATTTGTATCCTGGGGAATTCCCTGCCTCCTAAGTTCAGAACAGATGGAAGAAAAGGTCAAAGTAGAGTTTATGGTAGAGTGCTGCATAGGGCAGAAGTTTTGATGTTTCTTCTGTGCTTGATTTTAAATTGGAAAACCGTTCAATGTGAAAAGGCTGAAAATGGACAGAAGTTTTTTAGATGGTTTAACACAAGATAAATTTAAATAGTTCAAGCAGGTTAAAAATATAATTTGCAGTCTCTTTTTCTCATAGCTCTTAGTTGTCATTTCATTGCTTTCCAGTTCTGAAGGGTTGGTGTGTGTTTGCAGCATTAAGCTTGCCTTTTCCAGCCTCCCATAATCCACTTTGCCACTCCAGAGATCCCGCCATAAAATGCTTATCTTGATGGCCCGTCTCCCAAGAACCCTTCCTTGAAAGGGCATGCTGTGCTACCAGAATTAAAACTAACAAATCTTCCGTTGCAAGCGCTGTGTGTTCTGTTCTTTCTATAAAAATCATGTTAACGGCTGTTACTGTAGATACTAATGTCTTATCTAATCCTTTGTCTGTTTTCTGCAACTCATTTGCTTTGTTCTTTATAAGATCTGTTATCTTCTGCTGGTCTGTCACTGCATTTCTGCTGCCCCTCCCTCTAGCTGGGTTTGTCAAGTCGCCCATGTCAGAAACTAAACTCACGGGGGACGCCTTTGAGCTGTACTGTGACGTGGTTGGGAACCCCACTCCAGAGATCCAGTGGTGGTATGCTGAAGTCAACCGGGCTGAATCTTTCAAACAGCTGTGGGATGGCGCTCGGAAGCGCCGTGTCACCATTAACACTGCCTACGGGGCGAATGGGGTGAGTGTGCTGAGAATAACCCGCCTTACCTTGGAAGACTCTGGGACTTACGAGTGCAGGGCCAGCAACGATCCCAGGAGGAATGACTTGAGGCAAAATCCCTCCATAACGTGGATTCGAGCCCAGGCTACCATAAGCGTCCTTCAGAGTGAGTTCAGCACCCTACAGTAGTAGTACTGTAGTAACTAGAGGCAGTCCAGTGACCCTTCTCCTCCCTCCCCCTCCCATGACCCTTGATATAACTACCTGTTGTCTTGTTTTCTGAACCCAAGACTGTTCTTCCAGTTGTAGTGCTTAAGTGTCTGCCATCTTTGTTCTGTGCCTCTCTCCTCCCTAGGATCAAAGGACTTGGGAAAAAATCTGTGGAACTGTACTAGATCTGCTATGTGGAACAAGCCCAGTGTTGGATTTTTGTTTCTCCCCTTCCCCTTTACTTTTGTAATAGGCTTCCAGCCATCCTATTGCTGGCTTCTTCATGAGTGCCTTTCTGTTTTGGTTTGTACGACCCTGATCTAACCTTTTTTTTTTTTTCTTCCTTCCACTTTCTTGGGATTTCTCTGAATGCTTTTCTTGCTTGTATCGTTTTGAGTACATAAACTTCTGTACAAAGCCATCCCTTTTAGTTTTGTGGTTGTTGTTACATGTGAACTTTAAAGGCTGGATTTTTCCATAAAGACATGAAGCTTTTATTTTCTAAACAGCAGCATGTGGCCTAATGGATTCTCTGATGCAGCAGCACCTTACTGATGCAGCTCTTCTGTGGTGTGAAAGAAAATGACACAGAGTAAGGGCATGTTATCAAGCTGATGTTCAGGAGCTTTAGTCAAATGATTCCCCACTGAAAATATAATCTCCCTTTTTAAATTCTTAAGGGCAGAGGGTGCAATTGTTTATAGCCGTTCATTCCCCTCTGAGTCAGTGCGCTGTATACATTCTGCTGGCTTGGCTTTGAGCTTCCAGCCAAGTTTGGGTCTTATTTTCTGAACATGTACACAAACGCTCTTTATTTGCATAGAGAGAATACTGCTTGATCTCTGAGACTTAATGGTCAGTGTACAGTTTGCATCATATTCACAATGGAGTACTTGCAGAGACAATTAAGCTGGAAAATGAAAATGAAGAGCGGAAAGTAAAGGAGAGCGTGTTGTATTGATGTAAATGTTTTAGTGTCTGGAGACTGAGTAGCAGAGAATACATGTTTTCAAGATTGTTCTGGGTATTTGTACAAATAAACCAACATACCACAGAAACATTGTCTAGTTATACTTCAGCTTCACATTCACTAGCCTGATATAAAGTCTCAGTGACATCCATTGAATATATGTGGTTGTATCTAAAGTACTCCATGCTCATAAACATCTGGTAATTTAGTGTTAATTTAGTATGCTCAGGAAAGATAATTTTGAAGTGCCTCAGCATTACAGAAAGGTGCTACAAGATGATGGGTGTGCAGGAAGAGAAAATGGATGACCTGCTGCAGTCGGTACTGTTGGATCAGAGAACCTTGCACTGGAAAATGGAAAGAACATGGATATATGTGGAAAAATAACAGAGAGAGAACCCAATGTCATGGATTTATTTAAAAACAAAAAAACATTGGGTCGTTCAGCTCCCAGTCCTAGTACTTGACCCCTCCCTAGACCTTCGAGGTCGCAAAGGACTTTCACCTTAAGTTAACTCCAATCAGTTACAGTAATAAGAGTCTCTTGGTTTCAGGGAACAATATTCTCTCAAGACAAAGCTAAACTAAATTGTCTTGCAGCAAGTTTAACTTCTCTGGAAGCCTGTTTCGTTTCTAATATGACTCCAGCTTCTGCTGCCCATGACAGTCTATTTTGTTTCCTTTTACTTCTTGCCCACCCACTCTTTTGAGTGGCATATTGGTCTCTTCAACTGCAAAAAAAAAAAAAAAAAAAAAAGCATGCATTTGAGGTGAATCCTTATGAAAACGTCTTCCTGCTCCATTAGGAAATGCTTCCTATAGCCCTCAAACATATAACTGAAACTTTCCTATTTTGGGAGATGGAGGTGGCCTGTTCTCACACCTGCATCCAGTGTTACCTAATTCTTGAATGTATAACATGAATTTGTTGCCAAGTGCCTTGTATTTTTGTTTCACCTTGGTAAGTTCAGTGTTTGTTTTCTCGGAGCACAACATACATTTTAACCAACTCTACTGTGCACT